>NW_024426885.1:29985004-30431121 GCF_017311325.1 Ursus maritimus
CCAACTTTGGAGTTTTCTTCTCTCTTTGGTGAGTGAGACCCACTCTCGCCAGTTGCTCATGGTCAGTGCCAGCATCTCTTATAGGCAATGTTCCTTTTGACTGGGAAACCATCTGGATAACCTTGACTTCATTTTTTAAACAATGTAGAGGAATGTTCAGGTCCACCAATTCCCAGGTCTCTCACGGGCCTGGCAGGGACAGCTATCTTCTACCCCAGAGGCAAGCCCTCCCTCTGCTAGGGAAATTCCCTGGGAAAGAGAAGGAGCACCCCAGATCTTCAATCACACCATGGCCAGTGGGCTGGATTCCTTAGAAATGAATGACAGCCAAGCAAGCACAGGGATGCTTGGAAGTCTTAGGTGGCAAAATCTAATTGGTCCAGGTCCAGAGGCAGTTAACACTGTAAACTGAACTACTTGGGCTTCTTTTATAGCGGGACTTCTCGGAGCCTTTGATATGCTAATGAGAATCGTGAATCTCCAAGAAGGCGAGATAGCACCTTGACAAACCCATTTGGCATTGAAACCCTCTTTTAGAGGGTAGAGGGTTCCTGGGAACACCCACTGCTTTAATGTAAACAGTGCTGGACTGGGAGTCTGTAAACGGGTTCTAATCTTATTTTGGCTTTCCCAAGAACAAGGGGTGGGGCTCTCCTTGACATTCTTTCAGGGTCCTATGGGATCCCTAATGCAAAAAGATACTGGTAGGTGGGGGTGGTGGAGCAGAAGCCCGTGAGAGGAAGGCTGGGAAGGTGAGGCCAGGGAAACTAGTGTGCGTTTGGGCCTGGCCTCCTAGAACCCGGAGGACAAAGGCGGAGCAGGCAGAGGCGAGAGAAGACTCCAACCGTGCAAAGTGCAGCCCGCGGGCCTTTCCAATCCATCCACACCTTTGCAGACGGGCCCCACCCCAACATCAGAGCACCGACCGCGCAGGATGCCAGCACAATCCCGAGCTGAAACAAACTCTTCCCTCATCCTGAGACCGGTGGAGGCCTGTCCTCAGCTCTGCCCGCGGCTACGAGCCTGCCCTTCACAGCACTCAAAGCTGGAAGAGGGGCCAGGGAACCGGGGGCGCTCTTCCGACAGCGGGGCAGGAGGGAGGGGGCAGTGGCGCAGCCAGAAGACTGGTTCCAATTGGGAGCCTCCCCCGGATCTACGCGGCGCCTGTCCACGTCTCGCTCTCGGCACGGAAGGGGGCGAGGAAGCGCGAGGTTTCGCCTCAGACGGCCAGGGTGAGTGGGGGCCCGCTCCTCGATGCGGTCCTGCCCGGGTCCCAGGGAGATTGGGCGCGACGGCGCGGCGGGCGGGACTCCAGGCGGCGGCTCTGCAGTCGGACGGAACAGTGGTGAGCGTGGCGCGGCGCGGAGCGCAGGGCAACGTGGTGTGGTCCGGGGGCGGGCACGGGGCGGGCGCGGCGGTGGCGCACGGTTCGGGCCGCCCCGGCAAGCAGCGGTCGACGCGCCACTCCTCGTCGCGTCCGTAGCGCAGTTGCTTTAGGCAGCATGCCGGTGAAGAGCCGAGGCAAAGCGACCGACGAGACGGCGGCCGCCAGGAAGGCGTGGTAGGCGCAGGCCATCTGGTAATCCTTGAGGTTGCAGTAGCTGTGGCTCTGCGTCTGGGCGATCATGATGCCCGTCGCGGCGCCGTAGAGCGCGGCCGCCAGCAGGTCGTGCGCCACGTTGACCACGAGCCAGCGCGAACCCAGCACGGGCACTAGCTCGTGCTTGCCCAGCAGCGTGAGGAAGTAGAGGCCCAGGGTGAGCAGCCAGAAGAGCACGGACACGAAGAGCGCGAAGTGCACGGGGCCCTGGTACCGGCTCGTGGCGATGGTGATCCAGAAGGCGGCGCCGGCCAGCAGCTGCAGCAGCCGCAGCACGCCCAGCGGGCCGCGCAGGAAGGCCCTCTGCAGGCGCACCGCCCCGCGGACCGCGCGCGCCTGGGGCGGCGGCTGGCGCGGGGGCGGCGGGAGCATGGCCCCCGGGCGCGGTGGCGGCGGCGGCGGCGGCGCCCCGAGTAGCGGAATGGCGGCGCCCGGCTCGCGGGGCTGGCCCGGCCGACGTGCCCGCTGCGCCCGCGGCGGCCTCCTCGCGTCCCTCCGAGTCCTCCTCGCGCTTCCTCTCCCCTTCTCCCCACCCTTCCTCCCCTCTCTCCTCCCTCCAGCCCTCCTCTCTTTCTCTCTCCCGGTCTCCACCACTCCTACCCGCCCTTTGGCTTCCCCTCCCCGTCTCCACCCCCACTCGCTCCTCCCGGCTTCCTGCCATCTCTTTTTGGGCCTCGCTCACCACCCCGGCCCCCCTTTCCTGCCGGCGCCAGACTCCCAGCTCGGATTCCTTCCTCCCCAGGGCGCGGCGGAGGGCACTCGCACCCCCCCGGCCGACCGCGGGCCTTCCGCTGTGGCCGCCCGGGCCAAGTTTGGCACATCTGGGGCCACCGTGCCCTCCCTGTCTCCCCCGCTCCGGTCCAGCCTCTGAGGGGAAAGCTGTCTTCTGGAGCCTTCTCTCAGCCTCTCGCTGGGCCCCTTTCTTTCTACTTTCTCCTGCCCTAGGGCCCACCCGGACCTCTTGGCCTTTCCCTGGCTCTGGAGGAGAGCCGCGCTGGTCTTACGCTGACATCCATTCTCACCTGGACATCTGGAATATGTCCACCTCACGCTTTTCCGGTCCAAAGCTGAGCTCTCAGACATCAGAGAAAGGGACCGTCCCTTTGCCAGAGACCAGAGACCCCACTGCCCCTCCCACACACCACAAAGTCAAGTCCTATCAGTCCAACCTCATTTTTCCAACGTCCTTGCCATTCAGTGTTGCCTGGATTAAAAATGTGCTACCCGACATGGCCAGGGCACCAAGCCGGGGGTAAGAGACAGCAAAGCCCGTGTGCGGAACTGCTAGGCAAAACCGCCTCTGATGGAACTTAATGATGCTTTACACTGTCCTTTACGTATATGCCCACTTAAGCCTCAAAACGGCCTCAGAGATACAATTATTTTCCTCCTTTTACTGAGGAGGAGAAATAAGGTCTAGAGAGGTTAAGCCCGTGAAGCTGGAAACTGCAGCTTGTGTCTCTTTCCTCCCCATCGCATTCAACCTTCCTTCACTGTGACATCTTTCTAAAACACAGACCCGGTGTTACACCGCTTCCTTCCCTGGCCACAGGATAGAGTTCTATCTCTTCTATGGGCATATTTCACAAACTGGCTCCAACTGATTTTCACTTTCATTGCTTTCCATTTCCTTTCCTTACCCATGTTCCCACCCCATGCCAACCCCACCAAACCTCTTAAGTTCCCCCAAATAAGCTCAGAATGCCCTTCATTCCCAGACCCCACCTGGCTGGCAAACTCCTACTTACCCTTCAATGCCCAGTTTAAATGCTCCTCCCTTTGGTCCAGACTCCCAAGCTGTTGTTTGCTGGCTCTTAGGCTCTCTCTTGCAGCATCCAGTAGTTCTGCAGTACTTCTGAGTCTGGCACATTGCAGCTGCTGGCTATCACCTCTATCTTTGCCTGGCACATAGGAGACTATAAATGTCAGCGGAGTGGATGACCTAGTGGCTGTGGGAACAGCAACGAAACAGAGGGCCCTCTTACCTGGGAAACATGCATGCTTCAGTCCCCCAGCCGACCCTATCTGCAGAACTAGTCCCTCATCTCCTGGTCATGTGATGTGTCCATTGGCCCCCGGGCCTGGCTGAGCAGCAGCCTGGCACCCCTTGTGGGGGAAAGTATATGTGGTTTCTCAGGGGGCTAACGCCTCTCTACAGCCCCGCCTGCAGGGACCTGAGAAAGTTGTGAACGCTAATTTTAAATGAATAAAAGGTGATGTATAACATCCGTATAACATCCATATCTGTGTAAGATAGCATGGTATTGAGGCGCAGGGTGCGAACCGTGGAGGCAGACTGCCTGGCTATGCATCACCGCTTTACCACTCCCTCGTGCTGGGACCTGGGGGGGGGGGGGGTGCGCACACGCACTTAACCACTTTGTGCCCCAGTGTCCTCATCTGTGAAATCCTTTCATTCAACAAATGGATATTAAGCACCTGTTAGGCACTGGGTACCATTTTAGGGTCTAGGGATACATAATACATATGTGATCATTATTAATTGAATGCTAACTATGCTGTAGGCACTGTTGTTGTTGTTGTTATTGTTAAGTAAGCTCTATGCCCAAGGTGTGGCTTGAACTCACTCCAAGATCAAGAGTCACATGCTTTACCAACTGAGCCGGCCAGGCGCCCCTATATTCTAGGGCAATGTTACCTCTGACTTGCTGGTGGGGAAGCCAGGGCTCAGAGGGTTAAGGAAGGTGCCCGTGTTCACAGAGCTGTTGGGTTGACAGTTTAAACAGGAAGCCCATATACTTTCCCATATTTTATTCTCAGCTACTGTTACAGGGACCCAGAAAGATTACATAACTTGCTCAGAGAAACAGAACTAACAAGTGTCAGTGTGGAGACTCAAACCTAGGTCTTCTGATCCCAATTCTGGGGCCTTTCTAAACTATCCCTTAGCAATCAATCCCTGATGGGACATCCTCAGTGTCCCCAGGGTGCCAGGCTTGAGAAGGGCTGGAGCTAAGACAGGCACCTGGGGGCTGAATCTGGGTGCTGGGCTGATGACGGGGTTATGCTACACAAACTACCTCTGTGAACAGGGGACCTAACTAAATAAACATTTAGAGGGAGAGAAGCAAGTCCTTCCGTTGTCTGAACCTTTGTCTGAAAAAGGCGTCTGGAGACTTAAGGGTGGAGCGCCACCTGGTGGGCACAAACCTTCAGGCCCACAGTTAAGTCCAGCTCCTTATGAGGAAACCAATGGGGTGGCTTTGGGGAGATATTTTTAGCCTCTGGAATCCTGAAGACATTCCAAGGGGCAGTCCCAGGAGACTCTGCAAAAGCATAAGCACGCAAGAAGATCTTGATTCCTCCAACTCAACAAATAAGGTCTAAGCACCTGTGGGATGCGAACAATTGAGTTGTGGAATGTAGGAATAAGGAGCACTGCCCTCACAGTGTTCGCACTTGTCTGGTAGCGGAGGGGCAGCTCGGGACACAAAAGAGAGAGGTGGATGCGAGGAAATCCAAAAGGGAGAGTATGTGTGGCAGGAGGGCTGGGAAAGCTTTCAGAATGAAGTGTCTCTGGAGAGTGGATAGAATTGTGACAAGCAGAGATCGGAGCCAGGCGTTGTTGGGCAAGGCAGTCCACCATGGGGCCTGAGCAGCCCTGGCTCTTATCACTGAGTGTGCTGAGAATGCAAAGCCACGGTCACCCATGCGCTTTCCAACCATTTCTCACCGTTGTGTTCTCCCACCAGCAACTTTGTGGGATGAGGGAACATCTCCCAGGCAGAGTGCAAGCTTGCTTGTTTCTTACTATAAAAGTGGTGGTGGTAGGAGGGGACAGGGGTGGGTTCCCCAAGCTCAGTGCTCTGTAGCTATAACATAAAGCTCCTCTGTGGGTAACATCCACCTGGGCCCCTCTGTGCTGCCCCATGAAACTAGGGAACAAGGGAAAGAGACATAACGATGTTGCTCATGCTGCTTGCTGTGCCAAGTGTGGTCAATCCTTTGAGTCTGACTCAGGAAGCCATGTCTTCTGCCCGTATTTATGAAACAACAGCAGGCTAGCTTATTAGCTTGTAAGTGGAATTAATCCCAGCCCCTGACAGGTGCTGTAGGCAGTGGGAACAGTGGGAGCAAAAGCAGGGCCTATGTTGCTCAGGGAACAAGGAATAGTGGTGCTTGCTGGATACTCTAAGCCCCAAAGCAATGACTTTCACTATGCCCAGAAGGGAAGACAGCTTACAACAAGGAGGAATGCGTGCCGCCCTGAGATCCCATGACCCGCTCTTGATGTGCAGTCAGTTCTGTCTTCAGTCTCTGGGCTACTGTCAATTACTGCATATACAGACACAACTCACATTGGTTTAATACCTATTATGTGCCAGGCCCTGAGCTGGCACTTGACATAAATTAGCTAACAGCAGAGGCAAAACTCACAGTGGGGGAGTAGATGGGTGTGAGGACCTGCAGAATCTTGCCTTGAATCTTAGAGTTAAATTACCGAATAAACATTTCCTGAACGCCTACTATGTATGTACCTGGCATTATGTTACAGTCCTAAACCTGAGTTGGAAGAGGCCTTAAAGATCATTTGCTCTAGCCTTCTTATTTTATGGAGGGGTAACTGAGGCCTGGGGTGGGTAAGTGACTTCCCAGAAGTCACACAGCTGGTTGATGACTTCCCAGAAGTCACACAGCTGGTTGATGATGTGAGTGCCAAGTGTAGAACTTAGGGCTCCTGACTCACAATCCAGTGTTCACTCGGGGCAGGGGGCTCTGCACATGAACTCTCATTTGTTGGTTAAGTGGCTCATACCTCTTGGCCTGTTCCCGAGGCTGTGGGAGCAGGGACCTCGGGAAGGGTAGATAGGGTCCCCTCTGGGCTGGAGTTGGATAGGAACCTGGGTGGCTCATGAGTTTGATATTCCGGCCCCCAAGGACTACTTGGCCTTTGCTGGAGCTATGAAGTGGTGTGGATTCTGGGCCCCTTTGGGCAGACAGAGGCAACGGGCCATAGGCTGGGCATGAAGTGGTAAAGGCATTTGACTCTGACAGAGCTCAGCGCCCGCTCCCCAGGAGAAGCTGGCCAGGACCAGACACGGAGCCACAGGTACCCTCTGAGGCTTATCTTTGTGTGAAGCCACCCAGAACACTGGCTGGCAGGGCCAGGTCCCTAAGGCTAAGTAACCATGGGTGACCAAGGGAGGTGCTCATGAAACTTCACCAGTAATGGGCTGCCCAGGAGGTGCTGAAGACGACCTCCTACTGGGACTACGATGGGATGTGCAGACCCCAGCCGACCACATTCCTGGGGAAAGGAGGGGCCTCACCTATGAGGAGGGACATGCCGAGCCAGGGTGGACTGAACCAATCACCACCACTCTGCTAGTCAGCCTTGGAGGAAAGTGGCTGAGGCTCAATGGTAATAACCAACCTTTGCAGAGTATTTCCCAGGTGCCAGGCACCACGCCAGGTGCTTTCCACTCTTGTCTCACTTCCCACAACAGCTCCGTGAGGTAGGGCCATTAAAGCCACCTCCACTTTAAAATGAGGAAACGGAGGCACAGGGAGCTTATGTGACTTATCTAATGTCACACATCTAATGGAGAATGGAATTCAAATATTTGCTCTCCAAATCCAGGCTCTTAATCAGTGCATGTATCTCGGACTTCAGCCTTGGTCTTGGAGGTCACAAGACATCAGAGGACTGTCCCTGAGCAGTGACAAAGAGAATGAATGATTCCCCATGTTGCAGAGATGGTCCACAGTAGGGGGCCAGGCAGGGGGCCGTGAGAGTGGGTGTGGCTGTCACAAGCCCCAAGATCTGCACTTGGGGAGCCTGTGTATGCTGTTTCTATTCTTTACCCTGCTATGTGAAGGGTCTCCAGGAAAGGGGGATTTGCCCCCTGAATTCTCTAGCCCACCCACAGCTGGAGCTTTAAAGCAAGAGGAGTGAGGCCCACGGGCCGGGCTAGAGCCCAGGGTCGCCATCAGAGGATGCTCAGTGCTGAGCGTGGGCCTGTATCTCCTCCTTGGCCCTTGCAACGACCTTGGGAGATAGGTAGCTCATTATCTCCACTTGACAGTTGAGGAAAATGAGATTCATCAGATTATGCTAGGAACTAAATTTAGATTTCGGGACCACTGGAAACACTATGGCTGTCTGAGATTCCCCGAGTCTACTTTAACCATGAACTTGCCCCTTAGGTCTAGTCTCCCCTGACTCTTTATAAGACATTATTCACTGAAACCACACAGCAAAAGCAAATGTGCTGTCCCCTCCACTACTACTCGGTCTCCAACTCCCATTACCACTGGGCCTCTTACCGATGTGGCGAATCCTAGAGATTTTCTCCAACTCTGGTTTTCTCTCTGCTGCCAAAACATACACACACCCCCTCCCCAACCTAGACATGCAGAGTGGGACATGACTGCCGGGACTAAAAGAGACCAAAGGTCACAGAAACCACTGGGGACCAAGCAGGATCATGTCCTGACCCATCAGGAAGATGACAAAACAGCTAACATCGTGGCATTCAAGGATCAAGAGAAGCAGCAAGAATCTTCAGTGGCAGCAAAATCCTTTGGAGGCCTGCCTGCCTCTCCCACGGCAGCTTTCTCCCCGTGCCCACAGCCCCGGCTGGAGTCTAGAAATAGATACTGTGTTTATACTATGAAGCTCTGCCCTACTCGCCCATCTCCTCCTCTGACCCAAACTGGGCTTATCACATTCCTTCTTTTGGAATTCGGCCACATGGTCGTTCCTAAGTGGAGCTAGCGTTGGGGTCACCAAAGCCAGGGCATGAGGCAGACTGCGGGGGGGCAGGGGTAGCAATCCTGAGTTGGCAGAGGAAGCCGATCTGCAGAGAAAAGCGCAAGTGTGTTAGGGTTGTCTAGAGAAACAGGATGGATAGATAGGTATACACATATAGATTTCTTATAAGAAAATGGTTTGTGCAATTATGGAGGCTGGTAAGTCCCAAGATGTGCAGTCGGCAAGGTGGAGACCTAGGAGAGCCACGGTGTCATTTAGTCTAAAGGCTGCAGGCTCAAGCCCCAGGAAGAGCCAGTGTTTCAGCCAGAGTCCGAAGAAGGGGGGCGGGGTAATATCTCAGGATGCCTGGGTGGCTCAGTTAGTTAAGCTTCTGACTCTTGATTTCGGCTCAGGTCATGATCTCAGGGTTGTGAGACTGAGGCCCATGTCAGACTCTGTGCTGAGCATGGAGCCTGATTAAGATTCTCTCCCCCCCAACCCCCTTGCCCACTTGTGTGCATGCCCACGTGCTCTCAGAAACACACACACACACACACCAATGTCTCCACTCAAATAGTCAGGCAAAAGGCGGTCCTTCTTACTCCAGGGAGGGTCAGCCTTTTTGTTCTATCCGGGCCTTCAGCTGATTGGACTGATTGGACAAGGCCCACCCACATTAGGGAGGGCGATCTGCTTTACTGGGTCTACCAATACAGATGTTAATCTAATCCAAAGACACCTTCACAGACACACCCAGAATAATATTTGAACAAATCTCTGGGCACCCTGTGGCCCAAATTGACGCATAAAATTAACTGTCACAGGCAGCTATGCTGGGACAAAAGATAGTGAGAGAGGACAGCTGCCTGTGACTTGCTTTGGGTTGTTCCTCTAGACTTCATTTCTGCGAACTCACTGTTGCTTTCCAGTAACGACACCCTCCCCCCTGCACTTCCTCACTCGAGCTAACTTACACAGATTTCTGTTTCTTGTAAGGACGCCAGAATGAAGCAAGGAGGGTTTGGATCCTAACTGCTAGGGTCTCACTCCTAGTTCCACTCGTGGCGGTTTAAAAACAAAATGGCTGCAAATTCTTTGATTCTTCTCCCATCAAGAGGTTGTGTCTAGTTCCCTTCCCCTGAATCTGGGTAAGCTTGTGACTCCGTTATAACTAACAGGATGGTAGGAACCACGCTGGATGACTTCTAAGTTCTAACCAAAAGACAAAGCCACTCCTGTCTTGTTCACTAGAACTCACACTTGCAGCCCTGAGCCGCCATGGGAGATGTCTCTGGTCCCAGTCACACTGAGAAACCACCAAAGCAGTCCTGGCCTTCAAGTTCTCCCAGCCTAGTCACCAAACATACGAAATGAGCTTCAAATGATTCCAACCCCCAGCTGTCATGGGAACCTCAGCATTCAAGACTTCCAGCTGGAGTCCTGACACTCCCGCTGTGCACTATCTCAATTCCTGTGTATCATCTCATGCTTTCTATTTTCTGCTGTTTTGTGATGTTTTGACATTTTGGGACATTGCAGATCCAGGGAGGGACTGCCCCTCCCAGATTTAGCTAATTCCTAAAGATAGTAAATAATGTGACTGTGAGTGTGCCTTTGACATACAAACCAACCAATCCTGAGCCCATACTCCAAACCACCTCCTCTATTTGGGCTCTTACACTCCAGGAGGCAATGTTCCTCTGCCCTAATCATCCCAGGGAAAGGTATCAGACAGTCCCTATGCCCCCAGAGACTGCTGGAATTACTAAAACTAGCCAGTCCTAAACCTGCCTAGGGGCTTACTTTGTTTCACTCATTTCTTCCCACAAAAGCTACAATAAAAGCTCATGTCCATGCTTTTCTCTTGCTCCTTCTGCCTCTGGACTGACCCCGGTGTTTCCCCATGTGGCCCTTTGTCGTGTGGCATGTCCCTTCCTCTGGGGAACTGTGAGTAACAAGTTATCTTTTCAATGGCAGCCATCTCCTGATCTGTTGGTCTCCCTATTCCTAAATAAAACCAAAATCCTGAGTGCATTTTGAAACATCCTGACCTGCGGCACCTGGGCGGCTCAGTCAGTTAAGCCTCTGACTCTTGATTTCAGCTCAGGCCATGATCTCAGGGTCCTGAGACCTGAGGTCCCGCATCCAGCTCTGTGCTCAATGCAGAGTCTACTTTAGAGTTCCTCTCCCTCTGTTCCTCCCCCCTCCCTCTTTCTCTCTCAAATAAATAAAATCTCTTAAAAAATAAACAAACATGAATAAGACACTCTGACCCACGGAATCCACGAGCATAATAAAATGGTCATTTTATGCCACTAAGTTTTGGGGCGATTTGTTACGCAGCCACTGTAGCTGGAAGATGTGTTGATATCCTGCACGTCCCCAGCCTCAGCTTCTTCATTGGCATAATGAGGTTAAGAGCAACGGCTCAATACCACTGGGGTGTTGTGAGGATTCAACGCGACGCAAAGTGCTCAGGGCTCCTGTGTGTTAGCTTTATCATCAATACTGTTTTCTGAAAGAGCTGCGACACCCAGCTCACTGGTTTCAGTGCGTCCCTGGATTGCAGGACACAAGCCTGCTCTCACGTGAGTTTTGTCCACTTGATGCTCTTCATCCTCACCACTACCAGTCTCGCTACCCTCCACTGGATCCGCCAGAGTCCAATCTCGAGCCAGAAACCACACGGTAATTTGTTTAGGGAGACCTCAATATAAGGAATTATTATCTACTATAATGGAGTGCTGAGGCGTCGGCTAACAAGAGTTAAAGAGAACTCTAAAGAATACAGGAAAAGAAGATATAAGCAGCAGTCATACTCCTAGGGCTGAGATAGGCCCTTTAGAAGAGCTCTCTTCCCCTCCCTCCTACCAGGACCAAGACTCAGATCTCCTTAGAGAGGCCGTAGCTGTGGCTCAGTAGATGGCAAAGAAGTCACTGAGGTGCTGCACTTGTAGAACTTGCCAGAAATCACCCATCTGGGGTGCTACTGCATGGATGTCAAAAGTTATTGCAAAATGGGGCGCCTGGGTGGCTCAGTCGGTTACGTGTCCGACTCTTGGTTTCAGCTCAGGTCATGATCTCATGGGTCATGGGATCTAGCCCCAAATGGGGCTCCAAGCTCAGCGGGGAGTCTGCCCCTCCCCCCACTCATGCTCACTCTCTCTCAAATAAATAATCTTTTAAAACCTTAAAAAAAATAAAAACAAAACAAAACAAAAAACATGTTTACTATAAAACCACCTAAGGGGCGGAGGGAAGGTACTAGCCCCTGCGTGTTGCTGGCGGCCATATGCTGTAGGGACCCAGGCGCTGAACAAGCCGCCCACACCGCGGGAGGCCACACTGCAGGACCTGGCACCTGAGAAGTCACCTGAGCTCCAGGAGCAGGCACTGGAGAAGCCTGGCAAACTGCAGGAGTTTGGTGAAGGTGACACACCAGAACCCGAGAGAGAAACCCTTCCTCCTACGGCGTCTTGCTAGCGCCCTCTACTGACAAATCTGAGCATTGCGCCAGCAGGGAAAGGAGAAATATTTACAGGACTTGGCTCCGTTATTACAGAGGCAACTGGTAGTTACCTCTTTGGAGTCTCAACTCCATATGCAACCTTCTATACACATTTGGACTTCCATATGACAATGAAACAACTCCATATTTCCACCTAATGAGAGACAGCTATCTTTCTTGGAGGTGACATTCTCACCCCCTCTCTCCAAAATAAGGAGATACACAGTCCTAATGGTCTGCATTAAATACTGCTCAGAAAGAAAAACAAAAAAAGAAAAAAACTTCTCAGATTTTGTCAGAGTCCCTTGGAATATACTGTTAACTAAAGACTAAACTGGTAACATTAACTTCCAACAACTTACATATAAACTTTTATATGAAATGAAAACATGGAGAGAAAAAGAAAACGGTTAGTATGTACAAACACACCCTGTACATATAACAGAGAAAAAAATATGCAAAACTACTACAAGCCTTGTTTTTATAATTGGCCACAGGGCTGTTTTAGTAGTCATTAACGGGTTTCTAGTTGCTTCATTCCTTCTACACTTATTAGTTGGTATACTACTATAAGGAAGGCCTTTTTCTTCTCCTCTATTTACCTATTTATTCACTTGTTTATATTGCTGTGGACTTAGACATTATTTCACCCACTGGGTTATAATCTGTTACTGTCACACCTTATTTTGATGCTCTGCACTTGCTAATGGGAGCCCTTATAAATAGACTCCTAGTCCTTTCGATGTGTTTCCATCATTCTTTGAGTACTTCCTTACTTTCCAGGACAAGATTTTCTAGAATCATCCTGAACTTTCTCAACCCCAATGGTTGAATCCATCATTTCTCCAAGGAGCCGTGGTTCCTTCTGCAGAGAATGGTGTTGAGAACTCGCCACGTGGGCTGTAAATGTGCTTATTCCTATCGGGGTATCATCGCTTCTAGGCCCTCTCAGCAGAGCTGGAGAACGTGTGTGTTTGCATGTGTTCGTGTGGATACATACACGTGTATATACGTAAGCATATGCATACATTTACAACTTATTTATTTCTATATCTACTTATCTGTATGTTAAAAACCATGAGTTCATACTTGCTATGGACTGAATTGTGTCCCCCAAAATTCACATGTTGGAGTTCTACCCTCCAATGTAACTGTGTTTGGAGTAAGGAAGTCATTAAGGTTAAATGAGAGGTCCATAAGAGTGGAGGCCCGATCTGATAGGATTACTGCCCTTGTAAGAACAGACACCAGAAAGCTCACTCTCTTTCCTGACCATATGGGGACACAGTGAGCAGGTGGCCGTCCGCAACCAGGGAAGAGAGCTCTCCCAGAAACCGGGTGGGCTGGCACCTTGATCTCGGACTTCCCACTTGCACAACTGTGAGAGCACAAATTTCTATTGTTAAGCCACCCAGCCTGCGGTGTTTTGTTGTGGCAACCCAAGCAGACTAATACAAAACTGACCTTTAATTCCAATGCTCAAGACTTAGATTAGGTGTGGGGCTTTTGTTCTGCTCTGTTTTGTTTTGCAGTGTTTCTGTAATGTACTGTTTGCCTGTGGGGCTTTGCTATTCTCAGTTGCTAAGTTCAGAGAAGAGGGCTGTAGTAAGTTGCCTTGTGTAATGTCCTAAGAAGAAGGGTGTTTTTAAAAAAGTTTAGAATTACCAAGATCATTTATCAAGAAAAACAGAGTCACACTATGGCTTGTCAGCTGAGTATGAAAGTTCTCTCTGCTCTCCCCAGGACAGGACAGAGAGCAACAACAAACCCACTGGAACAAACCTCAGCTCTACTGGGGAACCATTTGGGGGAGCTGCTTCAACAATTCCTGTAGGACAGAGAGGGAAGGAGTCAAATGCTGGCTTAGTGTCGGTAGCGGGTTTATATAGCACCTCACTTCATCCTCACAGCAACACAGAGAGGTGGGTATGATTAGTTCCACTTTATAGATGAGAAACTAGGAAAGCAGAGAGGTTAGGTTATTTGCCTAAGGTTGAACAGCTGGAACCCCAGCTGTAGAGACTCTGCTCCCCCAGAAACGAGTACTCTGCTGAGCCATACTGGCACGCAGGGCAGAGGGAAACATGTGCACGCCTATACATACCTATCAAAATATTCTCCCATATTGTGAATTAAATGGAAAAAGTTGATGAAAGCCCTGCAATCAAAAAAACATAACCAGACATAAAGCCTTGTGTTGCCCTATTGGTTCACACACTATTTTCAATCCTCAAAAAGCTAATTGGCCGGGAGCATAATGGCGACTTACGCAGAAACCATGGGCGGATTGGAAATGACTATTCCTGTTGCAAAATGACACCAGGTCATAAAACAAACAACATCCTGTCTTTAAGCGTTGATATTTTGTTCACTATGGATGTTTTACATTAATTTTGATTTTTAAAAATATTACATTAAAATATTTATCTTGATTACTGGATTTTTTTTTTTTTTTTTGGTGTCCCCTTAAGTAATGCACCCAAGGAGTATTTCTCACTCACCTCACCTTAATCAGATCCCTGGTAAAACCAAGTCTTGGCCTGAATTACACCAGGGCTCCATTCCTCAGAGTTGATCTTCTCTTCCAAACAGGGCCCTCCTTGTTGGGGGGTGGATCCCAGATCCTCCACTCCTGCATGATGGAAGTGCCCTGTCTTCTCTTCTCTTCAGACATACGAAATCATAAAGCTGTACCAAGAGAAACGTTTCCATTGTGTGGTAAGTGCATGGTCACACGCCTGCAAAAATGCGGGGAGACACCAGATGTTCTCCACCCAGCCTTAGTCACATCTGACCCAGAAGCCACAAGTTCCCAATTCCTACCCTGGTATGCTCATCTGAGATCCTGGCATCAGAAGTCCTAGGCTCACCAGCACTGATGTGCCAAGAGTTTGGTCTTCCTGTTTCTGAGACCGAGGAACAAGGTGTCCCTGGTTCAGAAGCCCAGCCTCCCTGTTTAGGACTCCATACACTCCTCTCTTTAGCCAAGCAGTTGGCTGAAAGGATTTGCAGCAATGAGTGCCTTTTGTTGGAGACAAACATGGCTGACTTCTTTATTCCTTCTGCTATTTGCCTAGGTCTCAGGAAAAGCAGAGAGACCACTGTGAAAACCCTTCTAACTACAGCAAAGCACTTGCTGATGTTGTTTTTGTGCAGGACAGAAAGAGGAACTGGAGAGCATGGGATGAGGAAGAACAGCTCCCAAACATCCCTTCCACCTTGCAGGAAGGGACCCACAAATCCTTATACGCTGGCTTTTACTCCTTCCCCCTCGGAACTTCTACAGAGGAGAGATCACACTTAAATGACGATGAAGTTTAGCTCTGAAGTGAGAAGGAGACAGGCAGACCTAGCTGCCTATTCCCTGGCGCCTTCCTGACCATTTTTGAACCACTGCGCAAACAACTCCTCATCTTCCAAAGAACTAAACAAGCATTTATCAAGAACCTATTGGGGACGCCTGGGTGGCTCAGTTGGTTAAGCACTGACTATTGATTTTGGCTCAGGTCGTGATCTCAGGGTCCTGGGATGGAGCCCAGCTTTGGGCTCTGCGCTCAGCAGGGAGTCTGCTTGAGATTCTCTCTCTCCCTCTCCTTCTGCCCGCTCCCCACAACCACCAAATAAATAAATAACTCTAAAAAAAAAAAAAAGAAGAAGAAGCAGAAGAACCCATTGGACACTGCATCCACTCCCAAACCCTCTAATCCAAGTTCCAAGCTGGGCCCAAAGTGACCTTCTAAAAACACAAATTTTTCATGAGTATGAAATGAGCTACTATTTGTGAAGTGCTGACTGGCACTACCGGCACATGGTAAGTGCTATAAAATATCTGTTAAACCATATACATAACGCTATTCCCCTCAGAGAGTCAAACGGAAACTTTTTCACTGTCGGCCTCTGCCCTCTGCTTTCTCACCACTCTACCCTTTGCTAGCCTTGCTGCAGGTCTGGTACCAAGTACTCCTGAGTCAAGCTGCCTCCTAGACTTTGCACATGCCATTCTCTCTTCCTTAAACGCTCTTCCCAGACCCACTCCTCTTCCTTTGTCCAACTTCAACTCCTCCTTCATATCTCAGCTTAAATGTTACTTCTTCTACCTCCCAGGACCCCCTACAGGGAGTTGAGTTTCCTCTGTCTGACCCTTTTACAGTTATAATGTTTATCACAGTTGTAATCACTACTAAATGTTTTAAGCTTTTTAACGTCTGCCTTCCTTAGTAGGTTCTAAGTTCCCCCAGGGCACGGGCGTAGAGACGTCTCTTAGTCACTGCCCCTTACGGAACTCAGACAGGGTGACCCCTAATGGACCATTTGTCCAATGAATGTATAAAACCTTCCTAATGCCGCTTATTTAGGTAACTGACCCAAGGTTGCACAGCTGATTTAACATCTGACCCCACGGCATTCTAGCTTTGAAGCCCAAGGTCTCACCATCCCTTCCTTTCCCTCAAAGCTGGAGCCAGAAGACAAGTGGTCCGTCTGGGAGGTGAATTTAAGGAGCTGCGGATCTATTTGCAGAGGGCCACACGGTGCAAGGAGCGCGGCCCGGTGCGCGCTGGCCTAGGGCCCAGGCGAGGGGGCACGCGTCACGTGTACCCCGCAGGGCCTGCCGCCACCGCACCCCGAGGCTGGAATGCGGCCCCGCCCCGCTCCCGCGCCAGCAAAACCACGGTCTCCCAGGGCACTGACGTCAATGAAGGGGGCGCCTCCGGACGCCGCGCTAGGGCGGGAGAGGGCGAAGGGAAGGGGCCCCGACGGACACGCCCCTCGCCGCTGCTTCGCTGCTGATTGGACCCGGGCAATCTTCGCACTCGGGTTTCGAGGCCGGCAGAGGGAAGGGGGCGGGGCCTTGACACGCCCTTCGCCCCTCTGTTGCTGATGATTGGCCCACAGAGTCTCCGCGTTCGATTTTGGAAGGCTCGTCCCGGAGCTCTCACCAAGGCTCGGCGGTGGATTGGCTCTTCCCCGGTTGGGGAGCGCTTTCTCCCGGGAGTCGCGGCTGTGACCTAGGTGGCCCGCCTTGGGCAGCCAGGTACGTAGATCGGAGGCCCGGCTCGCGCTGCGGTGGGAGCGGGCGGGCGAGCCATCAGAGCCCGGGTGCCACTGGGAGCCGAACCCGCAGGTCCACTTAGGGCCCGCGTTGTGCGAAGCGGCCACGTCTGAGCCCCGGGAACTGACCTGTGCTGGGGATGTCGCCCTGCGATCTGGGCCAGGATATCCCCTCCCAAGGTCTCGTCCTGTGGGTAAACGCCTCCTGGTCCTTGTGAGCCCCTTCGCAGCAGGAAGCGCAGAGCTGCGCCCGCCCTTTCGAAAGACCGTGAAGGGGTTGGGGTGGGCACATCTTAGCCTGCCCCATCCCGATTTGAGGTCTGTCGGCGCTGCCCTTCTGCGTGGTGAGTAATCGCTGTAACTCCCCGCGGGGAGGTGCAGAGGGCGCCCAGGCTGGCTTGGGAGACCTGACTTTCGATCCCTGCGCCTTCCGAAACCCTCGGAAGCAGATAGCAGGCTCCGGGAGGTTTCAGAGCCTCCTGGGTCGTTCCTTCCCCTGAAGACCTCGTCAGCCATCTGGCAGAACAAAAATAACAGTGGTTGTTGAGAGGCTGGGCGCTGGGGTCATACTGCCTGGGTACACCTAGCCTCACCACCTACCTCCTGTTTGACTTTGGGAAAGTTACTTAACGTTTCTGAGCTCAGTTTTCTCATCTGTAAAATGGATATATCCTATAACCAGAGTGCCTTCTCATGGGGTGAGGATTAAAAAGATCACCTATGTGAAAGTGCTGTTCTGTGCCTGACATGGAGCAAGCTGCCTCAGTGGCAGCTGTGATTTAAAAGCCCACAAATGAATCCATCTCCCTTGACCCTCTTTTTCCAAGAGTGAAGGCCCCTTTTGAGGGAGTTTCATGCAAATGACAATGATTCTATAGTGCCTGGTTGTTAAACAGCCTTTCCCTTACATCACTCATTCATGATACAGTGTACTGGGATGGATGCTTTCACATACTTTTATCTCCCTTATTCCCTTCGGGTTAATTATTCTCACTATTTTGATGATGAGCAAAATGAGGCAGGGGAAACAGGCTTGTCAACATCATCCAGTTTTCAGAGGCACAGCCAGAATTCAGGGTTCTTGAACTCTTGAAAAGAGTTCTTCCTACACCTAGAGTTTATTTTCCAGTTGTATCGGAGAATTGGTCTAGGGGTAGGGCCCAGTTCCTTCCTCCGCTTCCACATCAGATTTGGAGACTAATGTGGCCGCAGTTCTCTCAGGCACTCCTGGCGGAGGCCAGGCCCTAAAGGCCTGGGGGGGCTCACACGGCCCTGTGGACTAGGCCTCCCAGTGGAGGAGCCACAGATTTGGGCTGCTCTCCAGTGGCAGGAAAGCAGGCCAGGGCCACAAGTGTTGATTTGGGCCTTGGGCCAGAGCCTCCAGTTCTTTATCCAAGAGGCCCTTTGCCTCCGATTACAGATTATTACCATCAGCAGGGTTATCTGAAGGAGGGGAGCTCAGTGTGGAAGCAGTTGCTGCCCAGCTCACACGAGTGTGTTCTGCCTCTTGTGGTTAGCTGGGCCTGAGGCCACGGTCGGAGTCGCTGTCTACACTGAGCTTCATATACCACAAGGGGTGCTCAGTTGTGCACTGTATTTATGTTACTTTTTAAATATATTTCTTTGTTAGAGCTTTCTAGTTCATTTATTGCCTATTTCAAAACAAGTTGAACTTTGTCATTTTCCCCATTTGGTATTTACGTTGGGGGTTCATTTTTAAGCTAGTGTGTGTCAAATTGAAGTATTTTGCAATGAGTTTTTACTCATTTGCTCACAGACCCATGTTTATAGTGTTTCATGTCAGCTCTGGAATGAAAGATCCATTTGTAATCTTTTAATATCCTTGTGGTGTCATTTTCCAGTTTGAAGAAGTACTATTGTTCGAGTATACACTGACTTTCCTGGATTCAGGTCTTGTACAAGAAATTAGGGGAGAAATAACACATTGAATAAGATGAGACCTTTCTTCTGGGGCGCCTGGCTGGCTCAGTCGGTCGTGCCACTCTTGGTCTCGGGTTGTAAGTTCAAGCTCCATATTGGGTGTAGAGATTACTTAAAAATAAAATCTTAAAAAAAAAAGTTTCTTCTGATAATAAAAGTGTTCTGATTTATTTTCCCAAAGTTTACATCTAATCCTATGTGCAATCCACGGATTTTTATTCCCAGTCTTACTGCTGGCTGACTCCCAGGGTGACAGGCAGAGCCAAGAGTGAGGATCCTTGGAATCTGGAGGTGCCAAGCACTCCCCGCCCCAAGGTGCATGGACCGTATGTTTGAAACTGGAGGCTTAGACTTCCCCAGATGGTTTGTTGGTGTGTTTGTAACTTGGATACTAGAGGGTGCAGGTGGGGCCTTGTAGGGCCTTGTAGCGGCACAGAGGTGGCTGGGAATATCCGGGAAGTCAGGCTCCGAGCCTCCCTGAGACAGCTGCTGCTACTTAATCCTGTTGCCGTTCTCTCAGAGGGAGGGTGAGATTGCCTGAATCAGAGAAATGATACCACCTCTTCTCCCACCACCCAGACCAGCCTGGGAGCCTGCCCCAGGCTTGGCCACAGGCAGCCTAGGTCACTGGAGTGCTTTAGAGCAGTGAGTTCTCTGTCTTTTCCCAGACCTTAACCCCACATCCCACCAGCAAAACAGTGTCTCGTCTCCAGGGAAGGTTGAGGAGGGCAGAAAAGAGGAACCACTGGTTGGGGAATTTCCTGGCACCTAGTTAGCCAGACCTGTCCACACATGTTGCATCCAGGCCTTGGCAGCCAAGCAAACTCAATCACTGCTTCCAGACAGACCCAGCCTCGTTCTAGAATCAGGGACTCTGCACACGCCCTCAGAGACCAGAAGAGTCAGCCTGTTCTTCTTGCACATGGAAGGGGGAAACAGAGGCCCCTCAGCCAGGGAGCGGCATGCCCAGGGCTCTGACTCATAAGCCAGCACTGCGCACCGGGCTGGGTTGCGGCTTCAGATTTGTTCTGTGGAAGCTGGGGATCTTCCTCTTCAGAGCGCCGCAGGTTCAAGGCTAGGACAGCTGGCCACACAGTAAACAGCTCTGACGCTAATGAAGAGACTAAAATAAATTCTACAGCTCCGCCCCTGCCTTGCGTGTGGGCTAGTCAAGGTTCTTCCTCTTCCCCCGGCAGGTTTCCCTCTCGGTGACTTAGGTGAGAACAGCGAAATCTCCCCCACAGGAGTGACGGGCAGCAGTGCGCTCTGAGCTGCCCGGCTGTGAAGGCAGCTGGGGTTTTCAGCCACGGCTGCGGCCCCTCACTCCAGGTCCTGGCCTTGGCGCAGCCCCTGGCATTGAATCTGTGTCTCAGCTTCCTTTGCTAAAGAGGGGAAGGGTGCCTGATTCCTAGAACTGTGTTGTGGATGAAATATCATGCATATTGTCATATCACCCGGAGCCGAGTAAATGACCCAGAGTCCGCTTTTTTATCAGCCTGAAAGTGTTCCCTGGTGACTGTTGTTTTCTGGTCACAGTATGTTTTTATCATCCAGCTCAGGGGAGTTTACGACCACACATTCTAGGTTTTTAACTGGATTCCGTAGTAGTGCCTTAGGAGAGGTAGATTTTAAAATTCCCATTTCCAGATAAAAAGCACAATTTTTATGGAGTTAATTTATCTGAAAATCTTATGCAGGTTTATTTTAGTTATTAAACCTTTTGAAGAGAGTGGGATTCTTAGGAGACCTAGACACTGGGACAGGGTGAGTGTGGAGATTACTGGAATAGGGAGGGTGGCTATTGAGAGGAGGAGGGAGGGCCAGGTACATTTGAGGAGTCTAAACGGGATGGAGAGAGGTCTCAAACTCTCAGGAGAACAAAGGCAGGTAATGCTTTATGTGATTTCCATTCTGTTTGAATTTGTTACGATGAGCCTGGACATTTTGTATTGAAATGTATTTTATTCCCTTTTTAAGCTAGTTTCTGGGTAACAGATATCTCCGTAGCTCACTGGAATGACGTGAGGTCTGGGGTTGGAGCTGGGCCTCCGCTGTCAGGCCTGGGGCTGAGGGGTGGAGGGAGCACGGGCAAGTCCTCAGCTGGCTTAGGCCAGAACAGAGGAGAAGGGATCCTATCACACCCCTGATCCAAGGACAAAAGTCGAGGAGGCCAAAAGGGGCACAGGTGGGGGGGGGGTGCAAATATGCATTTATTTGGCTCTTACTTGGTACCTGATATCACACTAGACTCACTCAATCCTTACAGCACCCTGAGAAGTGGTTACGAGCCCCACTTTACAGCAAAGCAAAGAGGCTCAGAGAGGTTGGGTAACTTGCCTAGGGTCACCGCTAGGAAGGTGGCAGGCCTGGGATTCGAGCCCAGTTCTGTGTAATGCTAAGGTCTTTGGTCTTCCCGTCTCTAGTCTGCTTTCCAATCTCAGCGTTCGCAGGCTGTACTGGAGACAAGGATCGGGTGAGTGAGCCTCCTATGCCTTTATTATTCAAATTGAACTCTCTAGAACTGAGATCTTTTAATTTGCATTTTCTATGAGGGGAGGCACCGACATGAGTCTTCCTTTTATTGAACTTACAGAATTCAGCCTCTGCCCATGGTTCTGTATTCTAACCCTGGAGCCGCCCCTTCGCGCTTTGGTTCCTGTCTGTGGCCTTTCCGACTGCAGTTGGCTCTGATTGTCTGTTTCATACTGTGTTTGCTAAACTATACGAACTTGGTCTGTCTCTAGGGTCTTGCAAATAGGTGGGATGACTGTTCTGTGTTACCGATGAGAAAGCAGAATAATAGAACACTGAGCACTGTTCTTAAAACTGTCTTCGCTCAGTTCTCACTGCGACTCTGTGAAGTAGGAATTGGTACAGGAAGCAGCCGAGCCGGGCAGTGGTGCAGATGGCTAGAAGTGGGGCTCCCACCCAGGTAGCCCGACCCCATAACCCTCCTCTCACTTCTGTGCTACAGAGCCTGGGCCTTGGCACCAGAGAGATCTGGATTCTGTTCTTCAGTTTCTTCATTAGTGAAATGAGGATACAGTACGTACCCACAGGGCTGCCGTGCTCACCCTTCAGTGCGGTTATGCGACTACGACTGTCACAGCCATGCCCGGCACATTGAAATGCTTGGCACAGTGCAGTGGCTGCTGCCCGCACTGTCCTTAGGACCTAGGTATCCTGGGGTCTGCCTGGGCTTGACAGCCAGCCAGCGCTGGGTTCTACTGGTTCTACTCCTCTGCGATTACGCAAGGCTTTGTGACGGCAAGGATCATTTCAGCTGAGTTGCATTTCTTCCGTGCGCTGGGGATAAGCCATTCTTACGTCCCAGCTTGCTGTGACTCAGTGAGATACTACAGGTGTCGCACACGTAAGCACTTTATAATAAAGTCTGTCATTACTCATCTTATTTCCCCCAGGTGCCCTGGAAATTAGAGTGACTCTAAGTCAAGACTTACTGTACGTTGGCTCCTGGAGAATAGAAACACCAGAAGCCTTGCATTCGTCGGGTTTGGGAAGGGCCTAAGCTGATGTCTCTTCATGCTTTCCTTCCCCAGAGCACCCAGGATGGGTACCCCGGCCTCTGTGGTGAGTGAGCCGCCCCCTTGGCAGGCCCCAGCGGAGGCCCGGGGCCGCAAGCAGGCCTCGGCCAACATCTTCCAGGACGCTGAGCTGCTGCAGATCCAGGGCCTGTTCCAGCGCAGTGGGGACCAGCTGGCCGAGGAGCGGGCACAGATCGTCTGGGACTGTGCAGGAGACCACCGTGTGGCAGAGGCCTTGCGGAGGCTGCGCAGGAAGAGGCCGCCCCGGCCGAAAGCCCTGGGCCACTCTCTGCACCACTGCAGCCGGCTCAGGTGGGTTCCTGGAACTGGAGGGCGGAGGGGAGGGGAGCGCTAAGGATGCCCTTGCCACCGTTTCCTGGAGGGGTGACCTGGAGCTCCTGACTTGGCCTCACTCTAAAGTACCTATCACGGGGGTTCTAAGGTCTATACAGTGCCTATGATTGCTGTTACTATTGGAGTCATACCAGACCCTGTGAACTTCCATGCGAAAGAAGGCCTGGGTCCTAATTTTGCAGTGATTCTTAGCCAGGTGGGAGGGATTATTGTTTGGGAGGAAGAATATTTGTTTCCCTGTCGTAGAACAGGTAACAATCAAAAGTAAGCCTGGTTAAAATCTTGCCTGTGGGATTATAGAGACTATAGCGTGGGAAGGTTCGGTAGAGATATTGAGGTTTGAAAATTGTTGAGGAACTTTAAACTTTCCCTAGTCATTCCCCTTTGCCTAGGTCACTGACAGCCTGGGAGCAGCTTGCCCCACGAGGTCAAGCTGAACCACACGGCCTAGTCAATCACTGTGGGTTATGCTCTCGGTTCTGTTCTTTCCACTGCCTTCTCAGGGGTCCTCAGTCAGAGCATGAGACCTGAAAAGGCCTTCCAGGTCATCAAGTCCAGGGAAAGCAAATCAGGCCCTTGCTCAGATGAACTCCAGTTGACTTGCAACCCCTGTTTAGAACACCGTGCTAAGGAGGGTAGTTGGTTCTTCCAGTCTCGTATCACGGCTGACTAACGATGGCTGCCATGAGTACAGCACGAGGAAGCCGGAGAAGTGCCGAGTATCACACACCCTGATCTAGTCCAGCTTTCTTCACAGAGAAGAAATCTGAGAGCTTTGCCTAGTCTTTAACTCTCAGTGGGCAGATGAGACCAGAGCCCTGGTCCTATCTGACCCCGAATGGTGTTTTAATAGTTCATCGTGACCACAATCTCTTCAGGCCCCAACATTCTGCTCTTCCTATTGATGTGGGCCTCTCACACACTTGTTCTCTGCAGAATCCCCGAGCCCTGCGTTCCACCAGCCGACCCACAGAGTGGTGCTGCAGAGACGGCTTCTGGCGATCGGCATCTGAACTCCAGAACAAGTGCCAGGATCCGCTGGAACTGGCAGAAGCCAGGCCCCACACGCTACCTCCATCAGGTCAGACACTGATCCGGGGAAGGGGCTTGGAACGGCAGTATCTTCCCCCGGAACCATAAGGACTTTTGCCAAAGGGCCCAGGAGGTGAAGAAGGAAGAGAGGCTTGAGGGAGACAGCCCCGCAAGGGTAAATGGAAGACCACTGCCACTGGCCTGCTCCATTCAGAACAGGACTGGAAATGTCCCCTGAGCTCTCGGTTATGTGGGACCCATTCCTCACCAGAATGAGGAGAACCAGCGCTGCGCCTCAGCTCTTCCCATCTGACAGTGTACCTGGGCTGCACGATATTCCCCCGAGAGTCAAGTGATGGGCACTCAGACTGAGCACCTGACCACTCCTGCTACGACCCCTCCTGCTACTCCTGTAATCCATGGTCCAGCAGCCTGCCTGCCCACACCCCTGCCCGTCAGGCTAGCACAAGGAAACCGTGGTTTAAGTGGCAAAATAAAAATGTTTGCATCAACAACAGTGTGTCTGTCACAGGAAGGGAGGATCCCCAAATGGACACTCTGGAGCCAGGGGATGAAGGGTTTGCGCTTACTGCAGGGAAGGGGTGTTCCCAGGAAGGAGAAAATAGGACAGGCCTCCTTTTTCCCTGTGAGCTCCCCCATCCCCTGTGGCAAAGCCTCCTTTTCCAGAGGTTGTCCGATTGGGAGATGGAAGCATCTCTGTAAGGCAGTCCTGATCCACAGGAGAGAGAGGGCTCCTGGACTCTGGCCAGTTCTAGAAGGGGAAAGGCTATTCCAGTCGGCCTTGCATAGTGAGCAGTGAGCTTGCAGTCAGCATACTGGTGCCAGCCCTTCAGCTGCTTTCTTTATCCCCGCGGGCCAACCATCCTTGAGCCTCCGGCATTATCCAAGGTTTCCTACTGTAAAAAACTTTAAGGTGAGGATTTTTGATTGCTCCACTAGCTTCGCCTCAATAGCATATTATGTGCTCATTAGCATTCAGCTCTGATCCCCAGGAATCCTATCTGCCCCATTACCCACCACTTAAAGGACCCAGGGTTCAAAGTGCTTCAAGCATCTACGATGAGCACACAGAACACGGCTGCCCTCTTGTGGCCAAGAAGAGAAGCTGAGTTCACATTCCTCATCCCAAACACTTAGGGCTAGATGACTTTGTTATTCAGAATTTTTTCAGCTTTTAGGAAGTTGTCAGTGCAAATACTGCATAATCCCTAGTAGGGAAATATCTCATAACAAAACATTAATATTTCTGCAACAAATATACACACTAAGAGGAAAACATGATGATTACAAATAGCTTCAGTTCACACCAGTGTAAGTTCAGGTCACGTTTTGGTGTCAAATGAGTTAATGAAAATATTAAGCACTGGGACTTTGGAAATGAGGACCTGTATAACTCAGGAGCCATACGTCAGCAACTCCATGGAAACACATGGTTCTTTGTCTTTAAAACTGCATTCTAACTTGTCTTCCTTTCACTCAAGAACATTAGACAAAAAAGGTCAGAATTGGACTTGTTATTCATACATTTGCATTGATTTAAATACATTACATACAAGTTCAACAGTGCCTTGGAAGAACAACACAGGCAGCAGCACTCTCCCAGCCTGGCCTCACCTCCGTGACACGGGTACAGGGCCTGGGGCTGGCAGAGGGGTGGGCCGTCCTGTGAGTGCCACCCAGAAGCCTGCCCTGGCACTTTGGGCCCTGGCTCTCCCCATGTCCACATTCAAGGCAACCTGAGTACAGACTTCAAGGAGAATGGAGACATGCCAAGAAAGGATGCCCCACACTCTTGCCTGCCAGGACCGGGACCGGCCCCCCTCGTACGTTGGACCCAATTTCCTTCTCATCACAGAGCTGGTGGGCATGAGGGTGATGTGCAGACCTACTTGGTTGGGGGAAGCAACCAGCTTCCTCTAAGACTGCTTGGGCTCTCTCAACACGCAGCTGGGAAGCTTTACCAACAGGTCTGTGTAGAGAGGTCTCTGGAGAGCTAAACACACCTGGGTCCCCTCTGGCCTCTGGGAGCCCTGCTGCACCCACAGTCTGAGCGCAGGCACTATCGCAAACATGGTCCCCAAGGCCAGATTCCAGGTCGGCCGAATGAGATTGTCAGGGCTAAGAGCTGTGTCTTTGTCCACAGGGCATGCATATCCAGCTCCCAGAGACTCTTCCTGTCAGCTGGAGGGAACCCCAGCACAAACTAGCTCCTGGGGGCTGGGATGCAAAGGGACCGACTTGGCCCAGCTGACAAGAGGACTGCACATCTCTGCTGTCTCCTGGGCAGCGGGAGCTGGGCAAGCAGAGGGCACACAGCCATAGTCCTTGCTCCCTTTCTTTGGTTGTTTTTCAAACCTTCAAGATAGTTTCTTTCCAAGGCTGATTGATCAATCGCAGGGTGCCAGAATCTTGAAGTGTCCAGTAGCACAGAACTGCCCCTTAGCCACAGATGGCACCCTCTTCGCTCCCTCCTGAGGCCATTCTTTGCTTTGGTGTAGAAAGGGCTCGGACACCTGGCAAGGGGGACAGCTGAGGGAAAGAGACGTGGAAGCAGGAAGATGCACACTGAGCTGGGCAGGCACTGGGGGACAGTTTGAAGGCCTTTCTCCTCCGGGCCCTGCCCTTCTCAAGAAGCCAGAGAAAAACTGGCCTGGAACAAGAAGTCAGGGAGCAAAGGGAACCTACCGACCAGGAAGAGAATATGGGTCCCGTTACCTCCACCAAGCAGCAGTGGTAGCATACAAAGTCCAGGGACCTAATATCCTGTCCTCTCATGAGCTGAGATGTACTTCACTGAGACCCACTCCAGAACCCAGAATTGAACCCCTAATCAAAAGTGTTGAGAAAAAAAAATATCTAACAACAGAAAGGACCAGCAAATTAGAGGACCAGGGGGAGTTTATCACCAGGGCTCAGGAAGCAAGGCTGGGATAAGTTTACCCACAGACCAATTACAGCTCCCAGCATGCACTTAGGCCAAATGGATCACTTCTGCATGCTAGGGAGGCCGCTTCCTCCCTCTTGCCTTTGCCTAAATAGTGGGTAAACTACAAGCCTGGACTAGGGAGCCTGCGTTCTTAGCAGGGCAGACAGCAGAGCCGATCTCTGATCATATGCAGAACCACTGAGAGTTCTGGAGCAAAAGTGTCCTGGCCATGAGAACTGGGTTGGGAGGCATTAAGTCAGCCTATTGCACTGGTGGGAGAAGGGGAAGAAAACTTGGCAAAAACCCAAAGGAAAAGCGTGGCTTCTGTCTGTGCCAGCTGGTGAGTCACCCAGTGGCTCTCTGAATCACCCCACCGCCTTGGTCCACGGGAGTTAAGGAACTGCGAGGCACCTGAGTGTCTGGGTCCATGCAAATTTAGGTCTGGATCAGAGGTTTCTGACCTGAGAGGATCTGGGATTCTGCCTGGGTTTTGCTACTAATATTTCAATTCGTATTTGTGTGTTCGTTTTCTGATGCAGAATATAATGAGGAATTGCCACAGAGCAGGGTGTCAGGGAGGGAAGGGGATTTCCCAGCCTGCCCCCAGGGGATGCTGGGAGATGCTCCTTCCGGGCCCTCTGGACTCCTCACTTGCATGGAGGCTCCAGCCCTCCCTAGCACTCAGAAGGGCCCAACAGCACACAGTCCCTCCGATTGTGCTTCTCCCTGTGCTTGGGAAAGCCCTGAGGGGGTGGCGAGCAGAGAAGAAGGGCTCTTAAGGGCACTGCTCCCCACCGACTTCTCTGGCTTTTCCGGCAACCCGTTCCCCAGGCTTCCTCCCAGCCCAAGTCTCAAACAACATGTCTTTGTCTGCCTCTTGGGCTACCACCACGAAAAGAAGGGCTTCCGACTCTGAAAGCTCTGTGTGTAGGACTCGCTAGAAGACCGCTGGTGAGAACGGGCCGTCTCGACAATCACGGGTGGCATCTGGACAAGGTGCAGGGGACTCTTGTTGTCTTTCAGGGCCTGGGTCAGATTTAGGATCTGCAGCAGGAAAAATAAGATCAGTGAGGGAAAGACCACGGCACCCTGGTCTGCCTCTGAAGGGAAACCTGATGACCGAGTACTCCCATAAATCAATACAAAAATAAACAACACATTAATGGAAAATTATACAAAAAGGGTATTTCCAAAAGTAGGAATATAAGGGGGCAAAATACAGAAAATGGAAATCTCTCTGGTCATTTAAAAAATGCAAATTAAAACCAAAACCTCCCATTTTTTGCCCTTCCCAATAGTAAGGATACAGAAGAAGATGCCTCAGATTTGAGAAGAGTTCAGAGCCAGGCTATGGGACTGGACCCAGGGCCAGTTTTTCAGAAACGCAAGTGGACGATACAGTCTTAAAAGTGAATGGGCCCTCTGAGCAATTCCATTTGTGGGAACTAAAGAAACAATCATGGGTATGCACAAAACACTTAGTTTCAACCAATACAGCGTAATATTGTTTATAACAGTGAAAATGGTATAAATGCCCAAGACTATGGGATCAGTTAATAATCTAAGGGATAAGGAACAGCAATTAAAAGATCTATTTTACTGGCGTGGAAAGCTGATCCCGATGTCAACAGACAGAACAGGACAGAGACAGGAGCCAGTACTATAATGTGACTCCACCTTTATTTTCTGAAATTCTATTTTCCTATCTACCTATCTGCAGAGAAAAAAATTCTGGAAGTTGGCAGTGATTATCTCTGGGTCAAGAAATTACAGGTGATTTTTATTTGTTTATTGTTGTTTATCCTTCTTTTCTGATTATCCTACAAAGACCATGTATTTTGAAAACAGCCAACATTTCACTTGCCTTCTCTCTCAAATGCTGTCTCTTTATCACTGTTTTTTAGATTTCTGGAAAATTTACAAAGATAGTGCAGAGAGTTCCCGTACACCACTTACCCAGTTTCTCCGAATTTTAAATTTTCACATAACTACAGTACAGTTACCAAAACTAAGAAATTAACTCTGGAACATTACTATTAACCAAACTCCAGACTTAATTCGGATTTCGTTAGATTTTCCAGTACCGTTCTTTTTCTATTTCGGGATCCCATTCGGGATACCACACTGCATTTAGCTCTTTACCAACTTCTGTCCATATTTTACAGATATTTCAGAAATGTGTTCACGGGAAGGGCACCTGGGTGGTTCAGTCAGTTAAGCGTCTGCCTTTGGCTCAGGTCATGATCCCAGGGTCCTTGGGATGGAGTCCCATATCGGGCTCCTTGGTCAGCAGGCAGTCTGCTTCTCCCTTCCCCCACTTGTGCTCTCTCACTCTCAAATAAATAAAATCTTAAAAAAAAAAGAAAGAAAGAAAGAAAGAAAGAAAGAAAGAAAGAAAGAAAGAAAGAGAGAGAAAGGAAGGAAGAAATGTGTTCATGGAACATGTTTGTCAAAATTAGAATCACCACTATTTATCTTCTCTGATAGGACAGTACAAAAACGGAAGTTGTCCTATAATAGCCTCCTTGCTTGTTCGCTTTTAAAAAGTTGTGTTTGTTTTTTGTTTTTTTTTTTAAGATTTTATTTTTAAGTAATCTCTACACCCAACGTTAGGCTCAAATTCACAACCCCAAGGTCAACAGTCACATGCTCTACCGACTGAGCCAGCCTGGCGCCCCTATGACAGCCTTCTTTAAACTGCCCGATACTGAAGATTTTCATGGCCAGGCCACAGACACAGAGGAGGGTAAGCAGAGCTGCACCCTCAAATCACACAGACACACAGCCCACAAGCCGCCAATATCCTTGGTCTGCAAATGCTGCCCACAGGAGGCAGAGAAACCTGAAACAGAGCGGGGAAGTCAGAAGTGGATCCTATCAGTAATTACTATAATTATTTTTTTACTTAATTAAAAAAAATTTTTTTTAATTGTTTTTTTTTACTTAATTGTTTTGCAATCTGTCAGCATCCTCCACTGCTTCAAAGACCGTAGAACACAGAACTCAGGGTAGAGAATGAAAAGGAGGTTCCAATTGGAGTGAACTGTGCAGGATTTAAGAGACACCTGCCCTGGCTGGTTCGTCCTGTGTTTCCTCCAGTTCTTTGCATCAGAAGGTGCCTCTCACGCACACTGAAGCATCTGGGGTAAAATGTCAAATTATCCACAACTTACTTTCAAAAGATTTGGCCAAAAAGGACACATATCAATCTATCTACCTAGGGAGAGACAAATTACACAGGCATATTAAAGAGAGAAATTACACGGATATATAGAGATGGATATTATTCCGACAGATCATCTACAGAGATACGAGCAAATAGATACAGAGATAAAGCAAGTGCGGCTAACTAAGTGTAATAACTGGTGAATCTAGGAAAAGATTCTACTCTTCATTGAGGTTTGAAATTTTTCAAATTAAAGAGCTGACAAAAATTTGATAGCAGGTACATAACGCTAAAGAATAAACATGGTCCTTGAACACGCCGGTTAGAGAGGCTCCACCTCAGACCCTGCACTCTATCTAACACCTGGTGTGACTCAGTCTTTCCAGTGAGCGACAACTTCTGTCACCTGACTCCATCTCTCTGGGAGTTGTGACTCTTCCCCCTGGCTCAGGGCCCTCACACAGGCTCTGTGATCAGGCTCAGGTAGGGAAAGGGTTGTGATCGCCTTTCCCTGTGGTAGATCAGACTTCTGGAAGGCAAAGGCTCATTTTGCTTCAGTGGGTGACTCGTAAGCTAATAAGGATGTGACTGATAATGTTGGCCAGCTACCTGCTGAAAGGAGTGAAGAAGTCTGACTCCAGAGGCAAGCTCTTAACCACAAGGGCATACGGCCTGCCTTGAACAACCTGACAGGCCACTGGGTAAATCTACCAATGAACTACCAGCAACTCGCACAGAGCTGAGCACATAGTGTCTCACCAAGCACTGGATACCATGGAAGAGGTGGGAGATTTGAAAGGGCTCCGTGTCCTCTCCCATGTGCTAAGACAGAGTCATAAATAAGGACGGCATAGACTCAAAGGGTGTAAGACACAAGTTTTACGCATTTACTCAACATGAGCATATGACCCTCCCAGAGAGATCCCAGGGATGACACCAGAAGAAGTCCCAGGCTTACCTGTCCCCGCATGACAGCAATCTGCTTATGGAACTGGCCCCTGTCGAAACCAGGATCTTTCTGCAAAAGGGCAGGAGATGGAACCTGCATGAATCCCTCAGAAGAACCCATTTTCTTTCCCCAAACAGAAACTTTCTAATAAAGAAAACTTACATGAGGCTTATGAGGCTTAGTGAAATTAACTACCACCCCAAGAACTCTATGTTGCACAGATGGGGAAAGAGAGAACAAGTAAATATCTTGTCCTGAGTCTCATTATTAACTCCAGGCTCTAGTGCTCCATCTGCAAAGGAGAGCTCTGCAGACACACTGCAGCCTCACGACATGCAGGATAACCCACGGTGATTCACCACGGCTGGCAGTTTGTTTTTTTTTTTTCAAACCGACCCAAACTAGGTGTTGCTGTCCACATGTGGGAATCTTGCTTGCTCTTCACTGGCTGACATAAGTCAGAAGAGTGTTAGCCATTCTCCCTTGGCTTGTATCAGGAGCCATTAGAAAAGCCATTAGAAATTCCTTCTTCCATATAGTTATAAGGTTGAGGCTCCCAGGGCTAACCTTGAAGAGTTCATATAGGTCCTCCTCCAAGTCCTTGACGAAGTTAGGGTCCGATATCTTTGGAAGAATCAGATCTTTGATCTCCTGAGAGAACGGGACTTTTGCCTGGGGCAACCAGGCCCAGTAAAAGGGATCTGAAAAGAAGAAAAGCAGAAGGCAAAGCTGCCCATCTACGTCCTCTTCCTATGAGAGCACTGCAAAAGGCAGAACGCCTCTCTCATGTGATACACAACAGGAAAGAAAATCACAAGGGATGTTAATCCTAAAGGCTACAGAGTAAGTGGAGGAATTAGGATTCAAACCCAGGAATGCACAATCCCAGAGCTGGTGCTCTTTCCCAGACATTACGTGACCTTCCAGTGACTTGCCACTGAGACATTCAGATGCTCCTTCTGAAAAGACAGACTGGTACTGCAAAGGGGCTAGTGACCCCCTACTTGTATCTCTCTCTCTTTCCAATTGTTTCTCAGTTATAATAGGACAGGGGCTGACTTCCAGGATGTCAACAAGGAAGACAAAACACTGACAATAGCTTATATTTAGAAACACAAATAGTAGGGCGCCTGGGTGGCTCTGTAGTTAGGCGTCTGCCTTCAGCTCAGGGCCTGATCCTGGGGTCCTGGGATCGAGCCCCGCATTGGGCTCCTGGAGCCTGCTTCTTCCTCTCCCACTCCCCCTGCGTGTGTTCCCTCTTCCCCTGCTTGTGTTCCCTCTCTCGCTGGCTGTCTCTCTCTCTCTGTCAAATAAAAAAATAAAATCTTTAAAAAAAAAAAAAAAGAGAAACACAAATAGAATAAGAGAGTCCTCAGAAAGAACGAGAAAGACACAAACACAGATGAGAAAACTCAACTGTGGGCTTTGAGCAGGAATAATGTAAGGTAAGAATGACAATAACAGCTTGTATTTTGCAGTACTTGCCATGTGCCAGCTACTGTGCTATATGCATGAGCTGTATTAATCCATGAATCCTTCGCACAATCCTGTCGTAGAGGTATTATTATCTTCATTGCATAGATAAGAAACTGAGACTGAGTAAGGAAAGAGCCAGACCGCAGTGGTCTCAGACTTACATGCCCTCCAGGAGTCAGGATGTTTCAGGGGGAAGGCCAGCCCGTTGTCTATGGCAGCCACCTTGATCACAGGCTCCTTCACCACTACCCAGTCTGTGTCCTGAAAAGCAAGGAAGACTAAATACTTAGGGTCCCATCTGTTTCATGCCCTTTAAAGTAGTAGCAAAGCACCCCACCCCACCCTCCTCAGGCGCCAATCCTTAGTCAACCTCTGAACTGACTTCCACAGTTACCTAAACTTTATGGCACCTCTGACTTGGCCTATTCGAAGTTCTCAGAGTCCCTTATCTGAGAAAAGGTGCACTTCCCCCGGAGTTGCCATAGCCCTTAGTAAGAAGGAAACTGACAATAACAGAGGTAACTCTAAGCCTTTCCTCCTAGGGAAAGGTAGTGAGAGTCCTGAGAGTATGAAGCGGAAAAAGCAAAAGCAAGTATCAGCCAGCCGAGGTCCTTCTGTGTAAACCTCGATCGGATGCTACTTCACGGGTGACCACATTTTCCCGTGACATCACAGAACCATGGAGGATAACAGCTGGCTGCTCTTCGCACGAGAGAGTCTCTTACCACTTCAGTGATAGGGGAAAAGGACAAGGCCGACTGCAAAGAGTGGGGCCGGCTACCTACGACAGCCTGTCAGACACTCTCGTGACTGCCCGTCTGGCTCCATACCTCAGGTTCACAGGCGCCATCACAGAAACAGGGTGTGTAGGCTGAGGATACCCGCATCGGAATCCCCTAGGATATCTTATTAAAAGTATGGAATTCTAAGTTTCACCCCAGACCTAGTGGGGAAGAGTCCTGAAGAATCTGCACTATCTTTAACAAGCTTTTCAGGTGATTCTGATGTGTCAGATATGAGAACCACTATGAGAGAAGGAAGTAAAAACACGATGAGAATGTGTTAACTAACCTTCACGTGGTAAACATTTTGCAAAATATACATGCATTAAATCACCACGTTGCACATCTTAAATCTGCACAATGTTATACGCCTATTCTATTTAAACAAAGCTGGGCAAAAAACCACTTATTATAAGGGATGAAAGTCAACCTTACACTCCTACTCTAGGTAGCATTCCTACTAATTTTTTGAAATGTGCAGACTGAGCAGGAAAAGAAAAGTGTATTAGAGGATGAAAGCAATGAGAAAGTAAGGAAAGTTGTAGGAAACAGTTTTTTCTAAACTGATGTTCTATGGAATTTTCTATTATGAGAAAAGTATTCTAAAAAAGTTTAGAATTTACTAGCCCAAGCAAAATTAAATACGTTTATTTAATGGACTACTTCTCAGACCTTTACTGTGCTACTATGCAATGTGAATCTCCAAGAAAGGCATAAAATATGTAATATGTTCCAAACATATTTGAACCTTTCTTCATTCTATCTCTATGAACATCATTCAATCAGATACCGCTTAAAAAACAGACTGAGAAAAACTCGATCAAATATTAACTTATCAATTTCAAACACATGTGCTAGCCTGACTCTTCTGAACCTAGGTGACCTAATCTCTGATCATTATGTGTTTCTGTATTATGAATACATACTACCTCATCTTCTTCTTCAAGACATAGATCAACCTCTTACCCGAGAGCTAGAACTATCCATTGGACAGTCATATTTAATCAGCCAGTTGTCATTGCCTCGATCTGTGAACAGAAACATGAAGTTAGAAGAAACTGGGGTGACTTTCACTTTCAGGCATGATGGACCATCATTTTGGGCACTTGGTCCAATCACTCTACTGAGAACAACTATAAAAAATTGATAAAATATTTTTTTAAAGATTTATTTATTTATTTGACAGAGAGAGACAGAGACAGCCAGTGAGAGAGGGAACACAAGCAGGGGGAGTGGGAGAGGAAGAAGCAGGCTCCCAGTGGAGGAGCCCGATATGGGGCTTGATCCCAGGACTCTGGGATCATGCCCCGAGCCAAAGGCAGACGCTCAACGACTGAGACACCCAGGCGCCCCAATTGATAAAATATTTTTAAATCTCTCGAAGGTATGGGGATTTTAATAAGACCATTAAGAGTTAAAGTGTCTAGGGGCTCCTGGGTAGCGCAGCCATTAAGCGTCTGCCTTTGGCTCAGGGCGTGATCCCGGCGTTCCAGGATTGAGCCCCGCATCAGGCTCCTCCGCTGGGAGTCTGCTTCTTCCTCTCCCATTCCCCTGCTGTGTTCCCTCTCTCACTGGCTGTCTCTCTGTCACATAAATAAATAAAATCTTTAAAAAAAAAAAAAAAGAGTTAAAGTGTCTAGACCTGGGAGAGAAAGGAAATTCAGACAGGGAGTCCATCATTTGTGGCTTTTCTCCTACAGCACCTGCTGATTTGGGAAGAGATATGAGAGGTGGATAGTGTTCTAATAGGCTTGTGGAGCTAAGGAGACAAAATCCTAGTCTGGTGACTGATAAGGGGAGGAGACTGTGGTAAATAACCCATGCCTTTGGATTGAAACCTGAAGGACTACACCTTGGAACTAAGCAGAGCTTCCCTTCAATACCTGAAATTAAAGTGAATCTGGATTGCTGGTGCCCCTAGCTGCTTCCCAGACGCAAACATCTTCTGCACAGGATTTATATCAGCATCCTGGGCCTCCAAATAGTTCTACCATTTTTGATACATAATATCTGATAATCCAAAATAACCAGGTATATAGAGAGACATAATGACATGAATAAAAACAATGAAAACAGAAAGTTAAAACAAATCTACAGGGACTCCAAACACTGAAGATACAGACTTTAAAACATTTAAGATAACATCCTTAATATGTTTAAGAAGATAAAAAGCAAAATTAAGAAAAGTAGCAGAAAATAAGAATCCATAAAAAAGAATCAAATAGAAATTCAACAACTGAAAAATTGGGTTACCAATTTGAGAACTCCGATAGATGAACTTAACAGTAGATTGTGCCAAAGACAGAAGTAATAATCTGAAAGACGGGTCACAAAAAAAGAGCAGAATGAAGAACCCAGGAAAAAATGTGTTTCTAACAACATGTCATGTGATTGGATTCTCCTCTGAGAATAGAGAAAAAGATGGGCAGAAGTAATCATTTAAAGAGAGAATAGGGGCTCCTGGCTGGCTCAGTCAGAAGAGCAGGTGACTCTTGATCTTGAGGTCGTGAACTCGAGCCCCATGCTGGCTGTAGAGCTGGGGGTAAGTTTTTTTAAACTTAAACAAACAAACAAAATAGAGAATAGCTGAGAATCTTCCAAAAGTGACAAAAGGTACCAAACTATAGATTCAAGGAAAATTGTGAATCCCTAACAGGGTAAATACAAAGAAAACTATACCAAGCATATTGCAGTAAAATTTTGAAAACCAACTACAGGGAAAATCTCAAAGGAGCTAGAGAAAAAGAGAGATCACCTTCAAAGAAACAACAATACAGGAACAACTGACTTCACAGAAATCATGGGAACAAGAAGACAATGGAATGGGTTTTTTTTTCTTTCCATTTTAATGTTTTTTTATTATATTATGTTAGTTACCATACAAGAATGGGTTTTTTTAACTACTGAAAGAAAATAACTGCCAATCCCAAATTCTACACCCAGCAAACATAGCCTTCAAAAATGAAGGTGAAATAAAGACATTTTCAGACAAACAAAACCAAAATTCATCATCAGCAGACTAGTATTAAAATATTATCTAAATCGGAGCACCTGGGTGGCTCCGTTGGTTAAGCGTCTGACTTTGACTCAGGTCATGATCCCGGGATCCTGGGATCGGGCCCCATGTCAGGCTCCCTGCTCAGCAGTGAGTCTACTTGTCCCTCTCCCTCTGCCCCTTCCCCTGTTTGTGCTCTCTTTCTCTCTCTCAAATAAATAAAATCTTAAAAAATTATGTATATATATCCTCTAAGTCAAAGGAAAATTATCCCAAATAGAAGCTTGGAGATACAGGAAAATTTAAACAGCAATAAAATGGGTAAATATATTAGTAAATCAAGATACATATTATTAGCTTTGCTGCAGTATGATGGTGTTCTTTTTGAAAGAGTCATCTTTTAGAGACACATATTGAAATAATTATGAATAAAATTATATCTGTAATTTGCTTTAAAATAATAAAAGAAAATAAGTAAATGGAAGTATGAATGGGATAGGATTAGTCATGGACTGATGGTTGTTAAGGCTGGAATGACCAGTGCAGGCAGGTTCACTATTCTGCTTATTTATATATGCTCGAAAGTCTCCATAATTATTATTAATAACAGTAATAACAATGACAATATCATCTTATGGTTTTACAGAAAAGTGGCTTTACATATGCACAAACATACAGACATATATATATATATATATACATGCATATATAATTAAAATGTATGACACTAATAGTATAAAAGTCTGGATATAGATAAATGAAGCTAAGGGTTTCTACCAATTAATATTAGATTTTGGGACATCAAAGATTCACATGGTAATCTTTAGAGTAACCATCTATAGAAAAAACAAAGCATATAAACTTCTGAACTAAAGGAGGGGAGAAATGAAATATTTACAAAATAATTTAAGATTTTATTTATTTATTTAGAGAGAGCGTGTGTGAGCAGGGGTAGGGGCAGAGGGAGAGGGAGAAGAATCTCAAAGCAGACTCTGTGCTGAGCACAGAGTCTGATGTGGGGCTCAACGAAAGCAAGAAAGAAAAGAGATCATAGGAAGAAGGGGAGGGGGGAACAAAGGCACACAAAATAGAAAGGAAATAATAAGATGGTGGATGAAAATCCAAATATTTCTGTACGTACATTATAAATAAACTAAATGCTCTAAAACTACAATATAACAGTTGTCTCACTGGATGAATACAACTGATAACCATTTAGCTACTTAGTTTAAGAAAAAAAAGAAAAGACTGCAATTGCTAAAATCAGAAATTAAACTAGGGACATTACTACCAATTTTACCAAAATAAAAATAAAAAGGATTACAAGAGAGTACTATAGGCAATTGTATGCCAACAAACTGGATAACCTAGATGAAATGGCCAAATTCCTAGAAAACAGAATCTAAAGACTACACCATGCAGGGGCGCCTGGGTGGCTCAATTGGTTAAGCATCCAACTCTTGATCTCAGCTCAAGTCATGATCTCAGGGTCATGAGATCAAGCCCCATGTCAACATAATAAAAGTCATACATGAAAAACCCACAACAAACATCATACTCAATGGTGAGAGACCAAAAGCTTTTTCTCTAAGATCTAGAATAAGGCAAAGATGCCCGCTTTCAGCATTTCTATTCAACATAGTACTGGAAGAGCACAGCAATTATGCATGAAAAATAAATAAAAGGCATCCAAATTTGAAAGAAAGAGGTAAAATTGTCTCTCTTTGCAGATGATATGATTGTATATGTAGAAAACCCTAAAGATGCCACACACAAAAATATCAGAACTAATAAATAAACTCAGCCAAGTATCAGACTACAAAGTCAACACACAAAAACCATCTGTGTTTCTATTTACTAACAACAAACAATCCAAAAAGCAAATTAAGGAAACAATTCCATTTAGCATCAAAAAGCATAAAATACTTAGGAATTAATTTAACCAAAGAGGTGAAAGATTTGTATAATAAAAACTACAAAACATGGCTGAAAGAAATTAAAGAAGACATAAATAAATGGAAAGACACCCCACATTCATAGACGGGAAGGTTCAATATGGTTAAGAAGTCAATACTACTTGAAGCTATCTAGAAATTTAATGCAATTCCTATCAAAATCCCAATGATACTATTTGCAGAAATAGAAAAACCCGTCCTAAAACTTATATGGAATCTCAAGGGATACCAAATAGACAAAACAATCCAAAAAGAGAAGAACAAACCTGGGGGACTCATACTTCCTCCAGAATTTCCAAACTTACTATAAAACTATACTTAGTATAGAGGCACCTGGGTGGCTCAGTCTGTTGGGTGTCCTACTCTTGGTTTCAGCTCAGGTTGTAATCTTGGAGTTGTAAGATTGAGCTCTGTGTTGGGCTCTGCGCTGGGCATGGAGCCTGCTCAGGATTCCCTCTCTCCCTCTGCCCCTCCTCCCCCACTTGTGCACACATGCTTGCGCACCTTCTCTCTCAAACAAACAAACAAAACAAAACTATGCTTATTACAGCGGCTGCCTTAGGCTCAGGGCGTGATCCTGGCGTTATGGGATCGAGCCCCGCATCAGGCTCCTCTCCTGTGAGCCTGCTTCTTCCTTTCCCACTCCCCCTGCTTGTGTTCCCTCTCTCGCTGGCTGTCTCTGTCAACTAAATAAATAAAATCTTAAAAAAACAAACAAACAAACAAAAAACTATGCTTATTACAAAATGTAATACAAAGCTGTAGAAATCAAAATAGTGTGGTACTGACATAAAGACAGACATATAGACGAATGAACTACCATACAGTCTAGACATAAACCTTTGCATATACAATCAGTTTTTGATAAGGGTGACAAGACCCTTCAATGATGAAAAGATAGTCTTTTCAACAGATGGTGCTGGGAAAACTGGATATCCACATACAGAAAATGAAGTGGGACCCTTACCTCACACCATATACAAAAATTAACTCAAAATGGATCCATGACCTAAATCTAAGACCCAAAATTATAAAATTCTTAAGACAAAAACATAGGGCAAAAGCTTCATGGCATGAAATTTGGCAATAATCTCTTACATATGACACCAAAGGCATGGACAATAAATAAAAAAGTAGGCAAACTGGACTTCATGAAAATTTTAAAATTAATTGCATCAAAAGATACTATCAACAGAATAAAAAGGCACCCCACGGAATGGGAGGAAATACAAATCATGTATTTGATAAGGAATTAATACCCAGAATATATAAAAAACTCCTACAACTCAAAAACAAAACAACCTGATTCAAAGATGGGAAAACAAATTGAACAGACATTTCTCCAAAGATACACAAATGGCCAAAAAGTAGATGAAAAGATGTTCGCAACATCACTAGTCATTAGGGAAACGCAAAACTACAATGAGAGACATTATACCTATAGGGATGGCTATGAATGAAAAACAAAACAAAACAAAACCCAGAAAATAACAAGTGATGATGAAAAGGTGGAGACACTGGAACCCCTGTGCACCATTAGTGGGAATGTAAAATGGTGCAGACACTGTGGAAAAAAGGATGGCAGTTCCTCAAAAAATTAAACATAGGTCAACCACATTTCGATTAAAAAAAACTTAAACAGAACTACCATATTATCCAGTAATTCCACTTCTGGGTACATACTCAAAAGAAATGAAAGTAATGTCTCAAAGATATTTGTACACCCATGTTCATAGCAGCATTATTCATAAGAGCTTGGGTTGGGAAGCAACCTAAGTGTCCATCGACGGAGGGATAAGCAAAATACAGTATATACATACAATGTATATCCAGCCTTAAAAAGGAAAGAAATTCTGATACATGCTGCAATATGAATGAAGCTTAGGGGCATATGCCAAGTGAAATAAGCCAGCCACAAAGTGCCAAAGACTGTATGAGTCCACTAATACGAGGTACTTAAAGACAAACTGTCCTGTGATAGGTCTTGCTGCTATGAGTGACTAGGGATCAAGGACAAAAGTAGTCTTGATGTGCTTTGTAAGAGCCAATGTGTCTTCCATCTGGGACCGGAAAAGAGGCTAAAATAAAACATTAGTAACTACTGGCTCCAAGACTCCCTACCTCTGATAACCACACATGACGTGCCTGAACAAAGCTTGTCTTGGAAAGTATTTTCGGGGCCCTTCTGACTTAGGAAACCTTCATGCCGAGAAGGCACTCCGGGACGGAGCTCGGCAAGCCCCCAGGCCCCCGTGCGCCTCGCGGTGGTCTAGCGCAGGCCCCGGGCTGCCCACAGCTGCTCACCGGTGTTGCGGATGATGTAGTCCAGCACCACCAGCCGCTCAAACTGCAGCAGTAGCTGCCGGTTAGTGTTCTCTGGGAGAGGTTCCGCTTCGAAACGCCGTAGCCAGTAGTCTGCATCTTTGTAGCCTTCAACAAAGAGCTGGAATGAACCAACCTGCGGCCAAAGAGGAGGAGTAAAGGTATTTCCCTACAGCTCAAGTCCAGAGAGCCCAGGAGTAAGCCGGGTGGCCCATAACGCCCTGTGGAGTTCATATCAGAAGAAGGTCATGAGAGTGATTGCCCATCCAAATTCAAGAAGTCCATCTAAATGGGGCAGAGGAATAAAGCGAGAACAGAGAAAGCTCTGTTCTCCAGAGAACTATTCCCCAAACCTTAGGCCCTCAGAAATGAGGAAGACAGGAGCCTCAGGGCAGGCTACTTACATGTCCATATGCAAGTCTCTAGGTGCCCTGTTTCACCACTTGGATGGTTACGCCACCATACATCATCACCTTTACTAAGTCACACAGGTGCAGTGCATACCTTTGGCGGTAGCCCGATGCGATTAAACCGCTGCCCAACTTTTGGCACTTTTTCTAGAGCAAGCCGCTTGCCCCTGGACTTCACTCGGTCAATGGCACTATAGTTGAAGGTATCACTGGCCAGGTATACTACCTGCAGTGGAAAGAGAACAGACACCTTCGTTACAGTCGAATATATACCTATGGCAGAGAATAGCTGGATGCCCACTGATACTGTTCCTCTTCCAGGGGATGCAGAAAGAATGCATTTCTCAGCCTTTCTAATATGAGTAGTTCAGGCCAGTGGAATGTTGACAAAGTGATGTATATATATCACTTCCGGGCCTGGCCCCTAAAATCTCCCATGATCCTTAGTTCACACTCCCCAATCTGTGCAGCTGGAAATGAAAAGCTCTGAGATGGCAAAACCACATCATGGAAGGATCTTAGATCTCTTGTCACTACATGGAGTGACAGGGGATCTGGGAGAGCCGCCCAACTGGCATGAATCTACGATGGGAGCAAAATCCATTAAACCACTGAGACTCAGGAGTTGTTGTAGCAGCTAGCATGGACTCCCTGACTAATCCAGCCGTCTCCTCAATTAGGAGAAGAGGGCCCAATGCCTATTTTCTCTCCAGATAAAAACTAATTGCAATTTACTCTATACCCTTTTATTTCTTTTGAATTATGTACTATGTACAATTTATTCACATTTAAAAAATAAACATTAAACATTAAAAAATAAACATTAAAATGGGTTTTAATCTTTAGTGAATTGCTATATATAGACGCACATCTACGCAGACTACATCCAGAATATTACACAAGAAACTAGTACTAGCAGCTGCCTCTGAGGAAGGAAATGGAGCGGCCGGAAGGTAGAGGTGGGAGAGAGGCTGAACTGCTCTTCTCTGCTTATCCTACTGTGCCTTCTGATCTCTACAGTAGATGCACGCATTACCTACTCAAAAAACATTTTTTTAAAGATTTTATTTATTTCTTTGAGAGAGAGAGAAAGAGCATGAGCAGAGTGGAGGGGCGGAGGGAGAGGGAGAACCAGGAGAAGCAGGAAACAGGCTCCCAGCTCCCTGCCGGGACTCCAGGATCATGACCTGAGAGCCAAAGGCAGATGCTTAACCGAGCCACGCAAGTGCCCTTCAAAAACACATTTTTTAAAAAAGATTTTATTTATTTTTTTTTAATTTTTTTAAATTTTTAAAATTTATTTTATTTTTTTTAAGATTTTATTTATTTATTTGACAGAGATAGACAGCCAGCGAGAGAGGGAACACAAGCAGGGGGAGTGGGAGAGGAAGAAGCAGGCTCCCAGTGGAGGAGCCTGATGTGGGGCTCTATCCCATAACGCCGGGATCACGCCCTGAGCCGAAGGCAGACGCTTAACCACTGTGCCACCCAGGCGCCCCAAGATTTTATTTATTTATTAATTTGACAGAGAGACAGCCAGCCAGCGAGAGAAGGAACACATGCAGGGGGAGTGGGAGAGGAAGAAGCAGGCTCCCAGTAGAGCAGGGAGCACGATGCAGGGCTCACTCTTAGGACCCTGGGATCCGAAGCCGAAGGCAGCCGCTTAATGACTGAGCCACCCAGACGCCCCCCAAAACACTTTTTTAATGGGCCATCAATATTACATTCAATTAGGGTGCCTGGGTGGCTCAGTTGGTTAAGCGTCCAACTCTTGATTTCGGCTCAGGTCGGGATCTCAGTTCATGATGGAGTCCCACGGCAGGCTCCGCACTGGGCATGGAGGCTGATTAAGATTCTCTCTCTCCCTCTGTCCCACCCCCTCCCTCTTAAAAAAAAATATTACACTTGATTGTCAAATTGTGGTAATATCACTGTAATCTGTATGTATGTCCATTATCACCTTTATCACACCATCCTGTGATTATCCATTCATACATCTAACCTCTCTCTTAAGACTAAAGAGATCTGGGGAAAAAGAGAATGTCTTATTTTAGTCATATTAGCATCCTCAGTACCTAGCACAGTGCCTGGCACATGCTCATTAAATATTTATTGAGTGAATGCATGAATGAGTTACAAGCTTCTTCCAGAAATAGCAACAAATGAGTCTCAGCATATCAATAACTAAAATCAAATTTAGAAGAAAATTCTTTCTTTTCTAAGCCTTGCAAAATGTATTACAAATAACTAATTACTGTGCCTATGAATCTTAGAGAGGGTCAAAATCATTCCCTCCCTCCTATCCGTTCATCTGTCCGTCCAGAGTTACCCTGAGTATCTACAACGGCTGCGCAAGGTACAGTAGGTTGGCACTCTGCACAGGAAACACACACACAGGAATTCAGGAGAAAAAGGCTTTCCCAAGAATACCCTGTCTGTTTCCACAGTGAAAACCCTCATTCTCTCAAGCAGCAAACCACCCTTTCCCCCCGAATCAGATTTATTTTCGATCGCTCTCTGTAACAACCCACTTTTTTCTCTATGACTAATGAAACTATTGTAACCCGAAACCTCACAGTAACAGAGAGCAGAAACAAGCTATCGAGTGAGACCTGGAGCCTTACTATTTGAAGCTCCGTCATAACATGAGCTCTGTTCCCATAGTGACAGATGCTCTCATCAACTGGATAGAATCCTGTCACAAGGGTGGTGAGGCTGGGCGGGGAGAGACCTCCTCTCACTATTCTCCAACAGCTGTAGGCTAAACTTGAAAAGCTCTGTCTCATCTCAGTCTCACGGAAGACAAGTATTTTGCTGTCACTGACTTTTTGATGTAAAAGATCCTCAAGCCACATTAAGATTCTCTAAANGGGAAAGAGGAAGACCAGAGATGGGGAAGAACAGGATCTTGGAGGGTGACATTCTATAATGATTAGAACTGACATAGGGGGTATTTACATTGCGCAAAGGCACTGGGCTACGTGTTTTACATGGATTATCCTGTGTAATCTTAATAGCCGCCCCATAAAGTAGTAACTATTTATATCGCTATTTTTATAATGAGGAAACTGAGCAGGCAAAGCGTGTGGGGGTATCTTAAATGACTTGTCAAGGGTCACCCAATAAAGAGCTGCAGAGCCAGAATTTGGACTGAAGCCCTGATTCGTAGGCACTACACTCCAGAAGCACAGGCAGAACAGGCACAAGGCCAGGTGCGGACTGCTATTTACCTAGTAAAGAAGGGGAATTACAGTGATGAGCAAGGAGTATTTAAAAGAATATTTAGAGTCTAGGAGGGGCCTAGAAGGAGGCATTCAGGTTAGGCAGGAGATCTCTGAAGCATTAATTATCACACAGGATGTTCAAAGTGTGCTATTTAACTCTGTGTACCGACAGAAGTAAAGCATAAAGGGAAGGAATGAGCTGTACAAGGTCAGGGAATGAATCAGACGTCAGTGAGAGCTATAAGTGAACACTCTCCCCATAGATCTGAGTTGGGGGATCTCTAGGATTCTCCCTCATGGTTTGATATTCACTCACTGATTCAGCCGGTACTTACGGAATACTTACTATAAAAACAGTACTTTGCTTGGGGCGCCTGGGTGGTTCAGTCGGTTAAGTGTCCAACCTTGATTTTGGCTCAGGTCATGATCTCAGGGTCATGGGATTATGTTGAGCATGGAGCCTGCTTGAGATTCTCTTTCTCTCCCTCTCCCTCTGTTCTCCTGCCTCCCCACCCCAACACCCCCTGGCTCAGGTACACTCTCTCTCAAAACAAAAACAAAAACAAAAACAAACCAACAAAAAAAACACAGTACTTTGCTAGATGCTGAGAATAAGAGGAAATTTCAAGAAATGGTCCCTGACTTCCACAAACTTACAAACCAGTTGGCTTATTGTTTGTGGAGTTTGGCGGCAAAGGAGCAGACAGTTAAACCACAACAATCACAATTTCTTCTAAAACCCCCTGAGAAAACAGAAAAAATAGGTTTGAAGGGAGGCTCCTGTCTGATCAGTCTCTTTGCCCACAGAGTCTACCGTCTACACCTGAAAAGAAAACCTCAGGGGCGCCTGGGTGGCACAGCGGTTAAGCGTCTGCCTTCGGCTCAGGGCGTGATCCCGGCGTTATGGGATCGAGCCCCACATCAGGCTCTTCCGCTGGGAGCCTGCTTCTTCCTCTCCCACTCCCCCTGCTTGTGTTCCCTCTCTCGCTGGCTGTCTCTATCTCTGTCGAATAAATAAATAAAATCTTTAAAAAAAAAAAAAAAGAAAAAAGAAAACCTCAAGCAGTGGTCTTTAGGTGATTGGTATGGTCCCTACAAGGTCAATGAATGGACTCCAACTGGTCCGTGAACCATCCCTGTGAAATTATATGCAAAAAACAACCGCAAATATATGAATTTTTCTGGGAACAAGATCTATAGTTTTCATCAGGTTCTCAGAGGATTAATGCCCACAGCTACAAAGATACCCCTGCAGCCGTAAGGCATCAGATCAGAGTTCCGCCTTAAGTTCTTAGGAAACCTCAGGCAGCCACACATACTAAATGGGTGATAATGTGTCCTTGAATGTTCATATGTTGACCAGCAGGCACTCCTTCCCCTCACAACCCCTGGAAAGTTTCATGGACACCCTGTAGTGCAGGGACTCTTCACCTGGCATCAGTAAACTTCCTGAAAATGTATGCAATCAATTCCGTATTTCAGCATACTTGGAGGGGGCGGGGCGGTGGAAGGGCTTAGAACCTAAGCTAAGTCTACCACACATATAAGGTGTGTGCAAATTCATTCTAAGTGTGGATTTGCCTGGATCTGGGACCCCGACTTTGTTACGTTCAGATAAGTACCAGTTTTCCATAGCACAAAGATGGGTGAGCATGCCGTGTCCGTTCCCCGTACGGGTTCAAGCCAGACCTTTACTCTGACCGCCAGCCCATCCTAGACTCCTCCTTGCCAGACGTTACGTAAGTGACTAGCTAACACCAGCTAGTCCCTTTTAGAACGTATCTATATCACAGAATAGCTCGGAAATCTAAGAGAATGAGCTACAAAAGTAGCTAGGTTTCTAACCAGCTTGCGGTTAACTGGGATTAAAAGACCCAGGAAACCCGTAAAAGTGCATCAGAGGGTCAGTGAATTTCCTGAAATTGTATGCAAAAATTGTATGTGTATCCTTCTCAGGATAGCTTCCATCAGATGATCAAATCGTGAGCCTAAACCTACCACCTTCCCCCCAGAAAGGCCGAGAACCCTAGATTCAGGGCACACATAGCCGTCCTTGGCCCTAATGGCTCCATTAACACAGGAAAACTCTGGATAGGCAGTAAGGCTCCCTGGAGACAGGTCACTGACCTTTGTACGGGGTACAATGTTGAGTTCCAGTTTTTGGTCCACCAGACTGGCCCCTGCCTCTGAGAGATAGCCCTGGTTGAGGACAAGGCAGTCACGGCCAAAGCAGCAGGGACAGCATAGTTTCTGCAGCCACTTGGTCCACTTAGGATTAAGGTGCCCATATGGCTCTTCGTTCTTGGGTTTGAAGACAGCAATGATCTTCTACACAGAGAAAAGAAAAGTAGGATATTAAAGGCAAATCGATTAAAGTAGGTCACACACCAGGTCAGCAGGACTCTAGAAAGAAATGAGAAGGCACAGGCAGACAATCCCTAAAGACAGACATTGGCTTCTCCCCAGCTTGTAAGGGGAAGACACAGCTCATGTGTGCAGCTAAGAAACCCACTACCAGAAAGGACTGTGGCCAAAGAAGATGCCACATCTAGTATACATGGTAAAACAGACTCTAAGACCATCAAACCCCAACTTCCAAAGTAAATTCACACAAACTGTTGCTCTGCATCAATTAGGTAAAGGCTCAAAAAAGTACCAACTGAAAGGAAATTAGCACAGTATTACAGAATGAGGTTAAGAAAACTCCATCATGGCTTGATTTCCTCGACCAGCCTTACTACCCCACTCCCTGGGTGTTAACAAAACCTTAAAATGAAAAGTTTAGGAATGACAAATTAAGAAAGCAATGGAAGGGAAAACTCACAGCAGGAAAAAGAATCTGCCACCTGATTAGAATGGGGTTCTTTTAAGTAAGACAGGTAAGAGATTAGGACATGAGGGGGCCACAAAGATTAAAATCCATCTTCTTTGCAGGTGAGAACTTAATCCTCGGAGGTCCTTACAAATACGGGATGCTGCCGCAACCCCAAGACAATGGGCCTCCCTTCTGGAGTCTTCCTCCCCAGGCCAGGCAGCCCTTCACGGTTATTTCACCTTTGTCTCATTCCCTCTAGCCCCAAACTGGTACTTTCAAAGGAAGAAAAGTAAATATGCTATTCAAGTGATTCATCTTTGTATCATATGACTCTCCCTCTCTCTCACTCCCCAGCCAACTCAAGCTAGTCTGGGTCATAAGACATTTTCCTGTGGGTGTCACTTCCTGACAGGCAGGTCACAGCAGAAAACGTATGCCCATCTGCCTGCATTAAGTATGTACTCATATTAGGAACTGGCTAGATGCAGGTCTCCAATAATACTTGGTCCATCTTGAGGCTAGTTCTTTCAAGAAGCCTTGCAAGAATTTGAGAGGACAAGAAAAATACAGAATTCTCCTCCCTGCAAAGGAATCAATTTATTCTTCAACACAATCTTACTGATTCACTGGGAAAAGTCAAATGCATAAATTCATATCCTGGGTCTTCAGAATTACCTTTTTTACCCAAAATGGTTAGCAAAAGGCCTAAGTTAGCAATCTTCCTGTCTCTGCCCCCCTCCCCCCACCCTGGGCTCCAGACCACACAGCAGTAGTAGCAAGGGGCTCCTGTCACTCAGAGAATGACCAACGAGTCCATGGTAACTCTCTGGAACTGCACATCCCACAACTCAACAGTCAGTTCAATGGCGGCACAATGCGGAGTTCGGCAAGCTGGTCCCAGCAGAAGACCAAGACAATCTTATTAGCGAGGCTGAAAAATACCAGGACTGAGGGTTAAAAACCTCCATTAAAGAAAGCAGAACCTGAAGGCCGAGATCGCAGCCAAAGCCTCATTTTACAGACTCACCTCTCAAACTTCTCCATTTCCTTCAGACAGGAGAATCAGAAAGCATCTTGAGGACTGTGAAAGCATTAATGACCATCACTACCTCAGTATTACACAGGATTCATTAAATAACATTTGGACTGGACAAATGGAGGGACAGTAGGGTGAGAGGGATGGAGGAACAGAAAGATATTAGGCAGAAAGGGAGACAAGTGCCCTTTAGGACTAAGCATGGCCTCAGTTCAATTCAGTTCTGCTAACATGTGCTCAGTACGTCATTTGTGTAAGACTGTGTGTGAGCACTGCAGGTTTGCTGGATGGTACATGACACAGCCTCAGGCCTCATTTCCAAAGCTAATGTGAACTTCCCATTTTCAGCTGTGTTCTTGAATACTCAAGAAAACTCTCCTTCTCCACAGAAAACAAACTCTAGAACCACTCAAATCAGAAAGGCACCCACCATTATTTGGCTGAGAAAGAAAATGTCTGCTGCCTAATTTTTCCTCACTCTCCTCTCTCTCTTCTTTACTATACTTTCAATTCCTTTCTTACATTTAGTTAGGAGTAAGCTTCGGTTTGAGGCCAATATTTTTCAAATACCTTTCCTTACCACCCACTGACTAACCCTCCTTTAATGAAGGGGCTGAGGTACAGGGAGCTTAAGCAGCAGCAGCAACGAAGCTGGGGATCCGAAGGGAACTGCACAGGAATCCAGAGGCCACTCACTGGCTGGGGTCAGAACCCACAACCAAATACTGGGACCTGGAACGCAGAGGGTTTTCTCTATCTATCCAGCAGCCCCGAGGAGGAGGGTATTACACGACGTTGACATTGAAGATAGTTCAAGCACATCGCTCATATCGCACAAATTTTAATTTGGTAAACGTGAAGCTGATGATTCTCCAACATTTTGGTCTGAAGATCCCTTTAGACTCTTAATTATTAAAGACCCCCAAAACTTTTGTTTATGTGGGTAAGACCTACATTTGCTGTATTACAAATTAAAACTGAAATGTTAAGACTGTTAATTCACTTAATAAGAATAAATCTATTACATGTTAGTATAGGTAGTACGTTTTTATGAAAAATAACTATTTTCAAAAACAATTTTTAGTGAAAAGGCAGGCATTTTTACATTTTTGCAAATCTCTCTAGTGTCTGGCTTAATAAAAGCCAACTGTATTTTCACATCTTCCTTAACATTCAATCTGTTTCAATATCACACATCATGGGGCCCCTACAAATCTCCACTGTGCACTCATAAGGAAGTGAGAATGAAAATGGCAAACAGTCTTAAAATAATTTTGACCTCTACACCCCCCCCTAGAAGGATTCCTACAGGTCCTTCGGCCTCGCTCTGAGAACTGCCCTATTCTGTATTAGCAGTTGGATAGCAACAGCACTCCTATTTAGGCAGAGAAGCCTTATTTACATGTTAACTCTCAGAAAAGAGAGGGATGGGCTACTCCAAATATATGAGACCCTGAAAGAAGATGGGGTCCAAACAGAATGCAATAGAAGAGATTTAGCCTGTTTCCTATCCACTGCCACTGACCCAATCTGTGTCATCCATTACAACTGGTGGCCTGGGACAGGTTCCTATAATAGACAGTAATGATGCTTAAAAACCTCAAGAACTACATCTAAATATGACATACAAACTTGACTACCGCTTAACATTTTAGTAAAAAAAAAAAAGTTTTTCTGGGGGCACCTGGTGGCTCAGTCAGTTAAGCATCTGCCTTCGGCTCAGGTCATGATCTCAGGGTCCTGGGATAGAGCCCCAAGTCTGGCTCTCTGCTCAGCAGTGAGTCTGCTTCTGCTTCTCCCTCTCCCTCTGTGCTTGCACGTGCTCTCTCTCACTCTCTCTCTCTCAAATAAATAAATAAGAATTTTAAAAAATTATTCTGTTGGAGATCTTTATTCTTTATTGGGCTATCCGTGTTGCTCTCAACCACGTTTAAGGACATCAAAAGTTCTCTGGAGGGCACAGGTAGTTGGAAGAAGCAGAGTCAGTATTATGACATAATTTTATATTTGAAAAATGAAAAAAACAAAACCCTGTACCACTCTCATGACAAGCTCTTGATGGATAAGTACTTTTAAAAGACTGCAAATTACTGATATAAGGCCTAGTTCCTAGAACATGTGAGCAGCATCTGTAAAATCGTGAAGCAAATACCAATTAGCATTATCTAATAAATTACTATTCTCGGTGGTCATAAAATCATCACCTCAAAATTATACCACTTTTGCTTTATTCAATGCCATGTATCCAAGAAAGCCTAATCCAGAGGTCAGCGGCCATTAATTTAACAAAAACCAAATACTCTGTGCTCCTGCTAAGCACCAGCAACTATGCCAGGGGCTTTCATGTGTGATATCCCATTTAATCTTAATGAACGAACGAATCACATGCTATTCTATGATTCTTGGCAATATGAACATATAGTATTACTAGCCTCACAAAACAGAAAATGCTCAAAAAATATTTTAATAGGTGATTGAGCACAAGACCAGAAAGCACAAGAATCCAAGTGAGGAGGGTAATATGAGCACTCTCTACCATGCCTTCTGATCTAGCATTTTCCATCTTACTGTTCTCTAGGTCCCCACTTGCTGGCCCTGAGGGAGAAACCATCCTAAATTGGGAAATGAAATCAGGGCTATTATCTTCAAGAACCTTCTAGCCTCTCTAGCTCCAAAAGCAGCTCTGGCAGAAACTGCTGGTTCCCTCAATCTCTGTTCCCTCTTCTTCCTTGGACACGGGACTCTGCATTTTTAGTGGGGCAAAATAAAGACTACAGTTCCCAACCACTACTGCAGTTAAGTTCTGGACAATGGAATATAGAAAGAGTCTGGTGCAACTTCTAGGAAATGTCTTAAAGGAAGAGGGTATACTCTCTCTCTCCTTTCCTTTTTCCAACTGGCTGAAAAACAGACAAGATGTCTGCAGTCTGAGTAGCCATCTTGGATCATGATGTGGCAGCCTCGTGCTAGGGATGGCTCATCAGCTGGACGGAAGGATGCACATTGTTCATATTGCCATGCCAGCCCTGGGAAGCCTACAGATTTCTTCTATGAGAGTTAAATGTACTTTTATTCAAGTCATTATTGTTTTAAATTTTCTGCCACACATAGCCAAATTTAACCCTAAGCAATAGGGCAGATGAAAAGAGAAAGCAGAAATTCAAATGACAAACTTTGAGGCAGCACTGCATAGTGGTCAGGAGCATGAATTCTGGAGCCAGCTGGCCTGGGTCTGAATCCTGCCTCCTACTTACTAGCTGTTAAGACCCTAAGCAAATTAGTTATACTGTGTGCCTTGGTATCATCATCTGTGGGGATAATAATAGTACCTACCTCCAAGGATGTTATAAGTGCTAAGTGAATTACTATTTGTAAAGCACTTAAAACAGTACCTAGCATACAGTAAGTACTATCTATATATTTGTTAAATAAAATAAACAAACACATTTGGAACAGGGCCAAAAGATGACAGGACCAACTACAGTGAGCCTGTGGTTCATTATAACCCACCACAGCATTTAGGAAGTGGTCCTCTGCTCTGAACCACATTTTCCTCAGTGGGAGCAAGATGGTTTTATTAATAAGTTTTGTCAGGGCATATGTGTTTTGACTTCTCTAAGAAAGGGCAGTGGCCAGGAAATTTTAGACCCCGGGATCCTGCAAATCACCAAGAAACATACCCATAGTCTGTCGTTCCAAGTAGCCTGTGCACAGAGGTGGTAGTACTTTACCTGCCAGGCAAAAGTGGAAGATCTTATTACTCTCACCTGTCAGAGCACCGGATCACTTCTCAGCTGACCTGACATACTTCCAACATAGCTGTAACAGTGTCATGAAAGAAAAATAAAAACCTTCCTCCTGTTCCTATACCTATCAAAGATAATTAGCCCCTTCTTACATCAGCCAACAAGCTAAAAAAATAAAAAATAAAAAATAAATAAAAACCACTTACATAAAAAATGAAAGTATCTTGCTAACATTTAGACCTCAGGATACCCACTGTTTTTTTCTTCTAGAAGTAATGTTCCCCTTTGACCTTTCAATTTAACTCACTGTTCCCTTACTTGAGGGACCTGGAAAGACCTACTATTCTCAAAGTTTTCCCCAACTTCCCCAACTCAGTTTATAAAGTTAACTGCATTGATGGCAGAACTGCTTTCTGTTTCTTTGATAATTCAGGGACATCAGCGTCCAGAAGAATGACCAGATCATTCAATGAAACTAACCAAGGGCTACAAGTCAGAATCCACCCTGGCCACTCGGCACTCCTACAAGAACAGCACACCACCCATCCGAAGAGTTAGTTCACCCGGGAGAGACAAAGTGAAAATTTGAGGGAGATTTGACAACCATTATTTTAATAAGTATAACAATAGTGTATTTTTCCAATAAGCCATTCTGGCCCATCTGAGAACTCTGACAGGGAAAAGTTAATATGCTTTGACCCACTGATATTCCAATGATACCTCTGGCTTGATATAAATGCCTTAAATTCTTCTGCAGCTATCAAAAAAATAAAGTCACCTCTCAGATGCCCTGATCACCCCAGGTCCCATGCCAACCCATCTCATCCCCATCCCCCTTTATACACATGCAACGGACAAAATAAAGGTCAGCAAACACTTTGCCTTAGCCAAAACGCAAACTGCTGATAGTCCTGGGAGAGAAATGAAAGTAAAATGCAGCAGGCAGTCCTGTGTTTCTAAAACTCCGCATTCTTTACTGAGGAACCATAAAAAAGAATTTGAACAATTTCCCAGAAGTGAGCAATAACCAGGACAGATGAAACTGGTTTAAGTCCACCCACTCCATCACTGACGTCTGCCAGTAAGAGACCTGGGACGGTGGTAGACATCCCCACAACACAGAAGGCTGGAACTGAACCCTCAGAGCCCTTGATGGATCACCCGTCCTCCTCGGTGAACAGCGACAACGCTGGTTCGGTCCAAAAAGAGGAAATGGGCCCAAAGCTCAAATCTGTAGGACAATGGCCGAATAGCAGTCTCCGTAGTTTAAAGCTAAGGAACCTACTAGAAAGCAGCATCTCCCCGCGCGTCTCTGTCGACAGGCCGATTGCCCCACCACACCGCTGGGCCCCTCTCCTGTATCTGGTCAATTTCCTCTTTTCATTCTCCGCTCACTCCTCCCCCACCAAATAGGTTCTGATTTATTTCTTCAGTCCGCAGAGCTTCTCCATCTCCAGTCCTCAGGGGCATTCCAAAATCTTGCCAAGGGGCTCTGCACTGCGAAGTTTCTCCCTTTTGAAGCCTTTCAACCCCCCTTCTCCCTCTGGCTGTGCGAAGCGGCTAACTCCCCCGGACAGGCCCACCCTCCCCGAAGGCGGCGGCGGCGGCGGCCCCCACCCCGCTCTCACCCCCTGAGGGTCCTTGACGAAGTAGCTTCCGCTGGAGCCCTGGTAGATGCGCTCGGGGAAGATGCAGCGTTCGATGGCCAGCTCGGCCTGCCGCACCACCGCCTCGAACTCGGGGTCCTCCGGGAACTCGTTCCGCTCGCGGTGGGCCTGCGCGGCGTGGGCCGCCGCCGCCGCCTGGGCGGCCAGGGCTTGGGCCTGCGCCGCCACGGTTTGGGTCTGGCCTTGGGCCGCCGCGCCCCGAGCCCGATCCAGCAGTGGTTGCCGCTCCCGATCGTGGCCTGGCGAGCCCGGTGGAGAGGGGGCCGGGCCGGCCGCCGCCGCCACTCGGACCGCGCCCCCCGGCACCTGCGGAAAGTGAGCGCCCGAGCCGGACGGGAAGGTGTAGTCCGGGGGTTGGGCCCGCTCGGGGGACACCAGTGGGCTCGTTTCGTCCATCCCTCAGGCCGCCGGCTCCGGGTCCTGGTGCGCTCCACACAGCTGAGCTCCCAGCCGGGACCAATCCGCGAAACCCCCAACCCCCGCCTGGCCAACCAGGTCGCGGCGCCTCGCTGGCTCCGCCCCTACCTAGCCTGTTTACTTGGCGACGAGTCGGCACGACCCCTCGCGCGCGAACGGCAGCCAATCAGAACCAGCGTCTACGTAATCGCGCCCTGCGCATTTTTCGCCCGTCACCATCTGTGAAGACCGCGCATGCTCCAAGAGCCAAACCCGGGTCAGACACGCCTCCTGCTCTTACCAGCCCCGCCCCTACCTTAGCTTCCAATTGCTGACCTGCCTTTGTGAGCTTTCGGTAAAATAGCCTACCTAATCGGTCTGTCATTTGTTGAGTGCCTACTATGAACGAACCGGCTACGAAACTAGAGAAATCTAATCTTTGTATCTGCATTCATTCAATCATGCACTCATTCATAAAATATTTATAGAGCACCTACTATGTTCTAAGTGCTAGAGAGACAAAAATGAAGCAAAGAGACAAAAATCCCTAATCTACCTAAATAAAAAAGTTTATAAAAATCACGGGCATAATGCAATTTACACAGTGTCTGGCTCGAATGCTTTATGCTTCTTTGAACTAAAGAAAGCTTTGGTCTTATTAGACTAGAAAGTTCCATGAGGTAAGAGTACATGACTGTTTTTCTCACCACTGTAAAACCTTGGTATCTAGACACAATAGGGACTCGGTATATTTTTATTAGAGGAAAAGAAAAGGAAGAACCAACTTGCCCTCAAGTGGAAGACATACAGTTCTCTGAGCCAGCAGGAGAAAAGGAACCAACACTGAAAACTGAAAACTCATAATAGAAGTTCAGCGATTTGGGGGTGGGCTAAAAAGTCAGCAGAGGCCTTAAAGGGGGCCTGTGCTATGAGCTAAGTCTTAAAGGAAGAATGTAACCAGATTACTGGGGGGGAAAGGGAGAAAAGAGGGAATCAGAGTCATCTGAGTTTGAACCCCATCTCCGCACTTAAGTCTCTGTTTTCTCACCTGTAAAATGGGAATTATCACCCCTCCCTCAATTCAATAAGAATTAAGATAATGTATGTAAAACACTGAGCTTAGTGCTTGGTACATAAAAAGTACATTAAAAAAATTATCATCCCTCCCTCAATTAAATAAGAATCAAGATAATGTATGTAAAACGCTTAGCACAGTGGTTAGTACACTCAACAAATGGTACCACCTTTTTTATCGTTGATGTTGTTTTTGTTTTTCTGCTTAAAATCACCAGCAGACTAGAGGCATAGGTTTTCACAAGAGATAATCAGTCATACCGTAACCAACATGTCATAGTCATTCTTTATTGAATCAAATTATTGTCACAGTACTAGAAGTACTGGAAGTACTGAATTGAACTGAATTAAATTGAATTGAATTGAAACAACCATTGTTTAATTGTGCATGTGAGAATCTCTTAAACTTTTTTTGCCATATAAACCATTTTAGGCCAAGATCCATACAGTTTCCTCTTTCAGTTAGAAGACATGTATTTCCCTTTCCTATCCAGACATCAAATAATTCAGTAATACTTGCCTTTTGCATCCCAGGGGTCACATCCACAGAGATGATCTCTTCGTCTCATTTAGCCCCTAAGCTTCAAATTATTGTCAAGGAAAGCTGCAAGATTTTGAGTGTTCCCTTGAGAACTCTATGGAAAATTCTCAGAATTTAGATTCTACCACTTAGAACTTGATTTTCCTTTTACTGAAAAAAAAAAAGGGTCAATACATTCTCTATTACGTATGGAGAGCTAGCACTCACCAAATACTAAGCACATGCCAGACATCATTTCTTGTAAAGTACATGGATATAACTGGATTACACGTAAATGACATTACAGCTCTCATGATGTTGGAAACTACGTAAAGTAACTTGCCTATGGTCATGCAGCTGGTAAGTGGCAGAGCGGGATCCAAATCCAGGCAGACCTGCTCAATGCTTTTAACACTATACTGCCTCTTATTAAATATCTCTATGAGATGTGTTTCATATGTGATGTGAGAAGCAAAGACAAAAGAAAAATTAAATTTCCTTACTATTTACAGCCCACTGACAAGTCCTTAAAACAGGCAGAGTGACATTCCTCTAGGAACTCGGCTGTCTTGATGCTAATACTTTGCTAAGGGCAAAAGGCTTAGCTTAACATTATCCCAACAACTGCCCCCCCCCCAACCTGTAAGTCGACTATAACATATAAAAATTCCTTTGGAAACTTCCTTTATCTCTACCCCCCAAGATATCTGTTGGCAATCATCCCCCAAGCATGATGACTCACCGATAAGGGTCTCATGACTAAGGTCTTATTAGACAGTAATAAATGACGTTTTCCTAACAATAGCTAGCCCCCTCAAGGTCTTGGAAACCTTGCTTCCAAAATTCCTTAGAGACTTACACAATCCCTAACCCCCTCACAACTTGAAAGTATATAACTGGCCATTCATCATGACCCCAGTGCAGCTCTTTCCGCCCACGGTCCCGTCCCTGTGCTTTAATAAAACCACCTTTTTTGCACTGAAGATGTCTCAAAAATTCTTTCCTAGCCATTGACTCTGAACCCCAACATCTTTCCTACATCAGCCTGTACCCCCTCCTTTCTTTCCATTTTCACTGATGCCACATTACTTTTGAGATTCTCAAGATGTCTTAGCTACATTATTAAAATAGCTTGTGAATTTGTTCCTCTGCTTCCAATCTCTCTGGTTATCTCTGAGCATCACTACCAGATGAATTTTCTTAAAACACTGGTTTCCTGGTGTCACTGCTCTGATTAAGAAACTACATTTTTTATTGCAGTAAAATATGCATATTTATCATTTTAACCATTCACAAGTGTACCGTTCAGTAACATTAAATACATTCACAATGTTGTGTAACCATCACCACTGCCTATACCCAAAACTTCTTCATCTCAACAAAAACTCCGTATCTATTAAACAATAACTCCCTTTTTCTCTAGTTCCTGGTAATTTCTACTCTCTGTGTCTACGAATTTGCCCATTCAAAACACTACATTTTGCAAACCATATCTTCCCCCTAATTTTTCAGGTTTCTCCATAACTTAACCACAATCTATTTAACCTTATTTCATCAAATTTTCTAATATACATTCTCTATCTAAGAAGATGTTTTCTTGACATGCCATTATCTCAATAACTGTATATATATTTATATAGTCATTACCACACAGTTTAGCATGCTTAACCACTGAGTGTTAGAGCTGGTTGAATCTCATAGGTCTAATAGTCCAATCTCATTGTATAGGCCGCAGAGCTTAATAACTTGCTTGAAGTCACACACACTTGGTGGCAGACATGGGATTTAACACAGAATCCAAGCCTTTTAAAACAATGTAAAACTGCTGTTTTGGGAGCACTTATAATGTCACAGACACAGTACTGAGCATTTTGCACTATTCCCAAAGAAGTGCTAGGGAGTCTTTATCATTATTATTTTCATTTTCTATGCCACAGATGAGGAAACGCCCAAATCAGAGAAGGAGTTTGTTTACTCTCTTCATGCACTTGCCTTCTTTTAATAATTAAATATAGTCTTGAATTTTTCCATGTGCATGAATCTTTTCTTCTCCACATCTAGGCAGTAAAGTCCCATGAGGGCAGCGATCATGTCCTTTCTAGCTGCACTCACATTGGTCAGTAAATAAACAAATGGATAAAAGGATTGGCGTGCGCGATATTTGGAGAATTTGCTACAATCTTGACACTATATTTTAAACACAAAGGATCTGAGTAACGACAACAACACAAATTCTTACAATGAGTGAAGGCAGAGGTGTCCTGGTATCACAGTGCTGGCACGGGACTGACACTCTTTAAACTGCAGCTGCCTGTTACAATTCACAAAGCTGAAACTCAAAAGCCAGGTTTGGGTTTTGTCCTTTAATTCCAGGGAGGAGCCATTTACAACTCCGAAGGTCCGCGCAGGATCCGAGCCGCTTGAGTTGGTGGTCACTGTTGCTTCTGACCCGGGTTTTGTTTTGTTTTTGTCGACATTTCGGCTGGGCTGTCTCTGCGTAGACAGAGACCGAGACCGGAGGTCTCCGTCAGGTGGCCGAGGTAGGACTATGGGTTCAGCTCCACCCTCTTTCGGATGTTTGACCCAAGCTCTTGAGACCCTCCGCCCCGCACAAAGATGGCGCAGAGTCCGCGCTGGGCCAATGGAGAGTGGCGTTGCTCCCGGTTGCCTAGGTAACAGCCAATGGGCAGCGGGAATTACGCCCAGTGCGGTCGCCGGGGATGGCGGCGTCAAGTGGGGCAGACGCTGGTGGAGTTGGTGGAGAGGCTGGTGGCAGGGGCGATCCTGGCGGAGCCGCGGTCCCGGCCGCTGGAGCCCGGTGTCCGGGTGTGATTGTCATCCCGAAAGGCGGAGCTCAGGTTGGCCGGCAGCGCAGGAGGGAGGGGGCCGGGAGAGTGTGGTCGTGAGGAAGGAACTGAGGAGCCCATCCCGAGATGACTGGCTGGGGATCATGACTCCATCCAGGACGAGCTGGCCAGAGGGCGGGACCGGTGGGGTGCCGAACCCGGGCCTCCGGTCTCTACCGCTCGGACCGAGGCCAGGGAGGGCCCACGGTACCCGGCTTGGCGAGCGGGTGTGTGGGGACTGCGTCCGGAGGGGATGGCGGACCCGTGTGAGCAGAGACCTGGCCCAGGCGGTGGAGCAGAGCTCGGGTAGAGGGAAGGATCGGGGCTGGGACGCAAGAACGGGGTGGGAGAGCGACTAGGAAATGTTAGTTGGGTCTACGGCTTTGTTTGGCCTGGGCTCGCCTCTCACACTCTGCTGGAGAGACGTCCCACAGAGCGAGGCTTGGGGAATGGCATGCCTCAATTAGTGGATGGTGGCACGCCTGCTGGGTAGCATCTCCAAACTGCTTAGGTGTCCGCAGAGTAATTCGGCTTTATTAGAACCCGGTCCAGGCATTTCCTTTTTCATGAAATACGACAGTATCATGGCAGTCCTCATCACCCTCAAGTCTTTTTTTTTTTTTTTTTAATCTTCTTTCTGGTGTCAAGATTTTCTTCCCACTTTCTTCAATCTAACCGTCCCACAGTCTTCCTAAATAAGATGTTTACCTAGTAGCAAAAAAAAATTTTTTTTTAACTTTTCGAGTTCAAGGAAGACTTACAGTAAAAAGACTTGTAGACTTATAAGAAAAACAGTTATTTCAAGCTCATTTAAAACACTTTAAAAGGAATGTGTGACTTTTTCTTCTAGGTTTCTTACAGGCCTAATTTTTAAAAAAATATTTTATTTATTTATTTGACAGAGAGAGAGACAGCCAGCGAGAGAGGGAACACAGGCAGGGGGAGTGTGAGAGGAAGAAGCAGGCTCCCAGCGGAGGAGCCTGATATGGGGCTCGATCCCAGGACCCTGGGATCAGGCCCTGAGCTGAAGGCAGACGCTTAAGGACTGAGCCACCCAGGCGCCCCACAAGCCTAATTTTTGTTCACCAAGTCTTTCTTTTCTTCTCTTTAGGATTCTAAAAGCCTAAGACTGTTTTCTTTATAATTAAGAGAACTTTGACAAGACATTCATATTCTGGGAAGGCTTTGGAGGAACAATGTAAAGGTATATGTGGGGAAAGCTGGCTGCCTCAAAGCAATATTCTTAAAGTGAGAATCTGTTCCTCTTGATGTTAGCTTTTTGTTGTTTTTAAACCTCTGAATTTGAACAGAAGATATCATGAATGCGTAAATTTTTTTTTAGCAAGTTTGATTTCTAAACTCTAAAAAAAGACAAGTGGAATGGAAACAAATGTTACATTCCTGTCTCCAAGTTCTATTTGGAAATGTCTGGGTCAGGAGAAAATAAAGATAAGCAGGGATGTAGTCTGTTGTGCAGACCAATGGTGTATTCATTTCAGGGACAAAAGTCATTTTCTTTTAGATAAATGTGTGGATCGATCCCCTGCAACCCATCTATCAAAAGAGCAGAAAGGGTATCTGTTTAGAAGCCTGAATCTTCTTGGTATTGTAACTAGATTCCATATGTAGAGCTGAAGTCTGAACTCCTAGGCCACCTGTTCTCTTTAAGAAGTTTTTTTTTTTTGGTAACTGATACAGGTACTGATTTGCATCCTTATTAAAGTGTTGGGTTTTCAGTCTTCATCAGCTCTGGCTGTCCTGTATTAAACTAGATTTGTCTCAATGACCATGATTTCTTTTTGGGTCAGTGGCTGTACAGCTGACTGTTACTTAGCATGGCTAATTACAGAAGTCACAAGTGAAAATCACTGTCCCAGGCAGTGACAACATCAATTATTTGGACATAGGTAGAAGTTTCTAGTCAAATGGGTTCAACCGTGGCCTAAAACCCTTAGAGTCCACGTGTGTCCTTTACTTAGCACGTCCACTTGTGTTCTTGGGAAAGGACATCATGTTGACCAGCCACTGTTGGAGGGAGTTTGCACTGTCTCCCTAGGTAAAGAAAGGAATGGAAATGTACTTTTGGAAAAACAAACGAGAGAGGAGGTGGCAGGGTTAGGTGGAGAGAAGATGTTCCAGTTACTATAGCTATATGACATTATACGCCAACCTTCGCTGCTGAAAACAACCATATGATGCTCACAGATTCTGTGAGTCAGGAATTTGTAGAGGGCATCATGGGGATGACCTCACTCAGCTCCATGATACCTCAGATGGGAGGCCGACTCAGCGGCTGGGAGCTAGAATCATCTGCAGGCTCCTTGGCTCACAGCTGGTGCCTGCGCTAGGCCGATTCAAAGATGAGAATTGCCAACTGGAGCACGAACACATGTGGCTCTTTGTGGCTCAGCATCCTCACAGCACGGTAGCCCCAGGGTAGTCAGACTTCTGTGGCGGCTCAGTTCTCCAAGCACAAGCGTACCAGTGAGCAAGAGGGAAGATGCATCACCTTTTCTGATCTGACCTCAGAACACACCATCTCTTCTATCGTGTTCTATTGGTTGAAGCAACCACAAGCCTGCCCAGATTCAAAGAAGAGGAGTTAGACCCCACCTTTTGATGGGGCAGTGGCAAGGTCAACTTATAGAATGCGAAATATAGGAGATACGACCGCAGATGTCTTTGGAAATTACAATCTGCCACGTTTGGTAATTAGAGGATGATTTTTTCAGTTTCAGTGGCATCTTTAAAAACTTTAGGATATATTCCCTCAGAGCTAACAGCATACCAAAAGAGTGGCTAGGTTTACAATTTGAGGGCTGGCTAGTACTTTGTCCAAAGATAGACTTCGAACTGGAGAAATGCTGTTCCCTTTCTTTCAGAGACCTGCTACTGGTCCCTCTGAAATAAGTGGGATGCCACTATGTGGAAGTTTCACGTAGCCTTGAGAAAAAGTAAACAAATGCTGGAGTCTGCTCCCCCTCAGCCCCTGGGCAGTCAGACTGACTCCTCACATGGCCCCGCGATAACTCCTTCCAGACCTCTGAGGGAAGACAAGTTTACAGCTGCCAGACATCGGAAGGAAATGCCCTTATCATATCATCTCCCTGCATAAATAATGATTTTGTGTTTATGTTTTGGAATAGTTGTTTAGTGATAAGATTTATTATAAGATACGACCTTTAAGATTCTGACTTGGTTTGAAGGAATGAAATATTTCAGCTTTGTTCCATAAGCTGACTTTTAATACGCTGACGTCATTCGTTCTGGGAAGAGCTGAAGACGGCCTGTAGTTATCAAAGCCTATCTGGACTGGAAAGAGTTTTCCTCTGCAGTTTCGATGGAAAACTGCTTCTCTTCCTCTCATTAATGTTGTATTTGCAGTGGAGTCATGCTGACCTCTACCCCAGGCACACTGATGCTGGGCTGACAAGAGGCTTGAGCCTGAAATTGGATGCCGACCTTGTTGGAACATTGGTGGAGCAGGGATGGCACACCGGGTACCAGCATCACCCACCAGAGAAAGTGGCCCCAGAGCTTTCAAGGGGCTTTACGACAAGAAGAGAAAGGTCCCTATCTCGGGATGTCTTCTGCTGTGTGAGAGAGCCCAGGCATGGAGCTCCCGAGTAGCAACAGTGAGAAAATCCCTGGTGGAGCTGTGGGAGGTGCTCCCAGACACCACTGGAGGAGCTTCCCAAGCTGGCCTCATTCTGGGGGTAGAAACAAATGTTGCTCCCTGTGTGGGTGAGAGCAAGGGATTCTCAGAACTCCTCTGTCCTCCTAGCTGGGAGGAAACAAGAGCTTAGAGACAGGGCCAGGGCCCAGAATATGTCACTGAGCCCTGCTCTGTTCAGGCCCAGTTGTTTGCATGGCAGACCATTTCTGGGCTTATGGCATCTATATCCAGAAGCATCATGACACCGGCCAAAACTAAAATATCCCATGGGGTGCAATAAAAAACAGATGAATGGCAATTGTAGTTTACTTTCTCTCACCTTAGAATTTACCTCAGGCAAAATTGCTGGTTTTTTTTTTTTCCAAATGTTATTTGAATTACATTGGTAGCATTTTTATACTGAGACTTTAGAGAAATTTCCATTACCGTAAGTGAATGTGTGAGTTGAGGTGTCTATTTTTGAAGGAGGAAAAGAATAACATTAATGGCCAGGGTCTGGTGGTGGTCTAGGTACTCTCGTGTATCTTCTTTAATTTTTTTTAAAAGATTTTTAAAATTTATCTGACAGAGAGAGAACAAGCAGGGAGAGCTGCAGAGGGAAAGGGAGAGGGAGAAGCAGGCTCCCCGCTAAGCAGGGAGCCCGACATGGGGCTCCATCCCAGGCAGGACCCTGAGATCATGACCTGAGCCAAAGGCAGACGCTTAACTGCCTGAGCCACCCAGGCACCCTGATGTATCTTGTTTAATTTAATCCGTGCCAACTCTCTGAAGTACGTATATTTTCTGCACTTTGCAGGGGAGGAGACAGGTTTAGAGGCATTTACGTAAGCTTCCCAAGGTTACACAGTGCCCCGGGATGGGAGCCCCAGTGTCAGCCCACACACCACTGTATTACACTGGGAGGAGTGTGGGACAGGAAGACAGGATGGGGTTTAGGCGTGTGAGCCCCAGAGACCGACCCCCACGTCTCTGCTTCTAACTTGCACGTGTTAGCTGCGGGACCTTGGTGAACTTACTTACTCCCTCATGTGTAAAGTGGAAATGATAGTACTACCCACCTCATAAAGTTGTGAGCTGAAATTAGATTATGTATTTAAAAAACACTTACAGCACACAGTAAGGAGTCAATTCCTGTTAGTTGCTGTTATAAGGGTATTTCAAGTACTTTCTCTGGGGTTAGCTCAGTTGATTCTAGAGGGTTGCATTGGCTGACGTGGAGTATGAATAACCCAGCCCCATCTACCATCACAGCTTGGAGAATACAAACTAATGTACATCTTGTTTTAGTTGAACATTTAAAGCATCATTTTAGTATCACATGTGCCAGATCCCTGTTGTACCGAGGAGCCTACTCTTTTAACCCCATCTTGATGTTCCATAATGGAGACAGCAATACAACCATTAACATTGTGTGTGATTTGGGCTTCTCTGGGACTTGAAGGAAGCTAGCTGTTGGCACCAGGCCTGCAGGGATTTAAAAACCCACTCCTGTTTTGTCCTCCAGGCCTGGCCCCCATGTTCTGAAGAAGAGGTGCACCTGTCCTGTTGGAATTCAATCAGATGCTTGACGGTTAGACTCTAGGTTCATTTTTTTAAAAAGATTTTATTTGAGAGAGAGAGAGAGAGAGAGAGATCTTTGCACAAGGGAACCAGGAGAGGGAGAGGGAGAAGCAGACTCCCCAGTGAGCAGGGAGCCCGATGTGGGGCTCAATCCCAGGACCCTGGGATCATGACCTGAGCTGAAGGCAGATGCTTAACCGACTGAGCCACCCAGGTGCCCCTCTAGGTTCATTATTAATAACAGGGGACCTTTCAGCGGTGATTTATAGGTCAGAGAACTGTCACACATAGTGTACCTGCTTATTGGAGTAGTAATCCCCCTGCTTTCAAGTGTGCAGCAATCTAACGACGTGCTTGTTAAAACTGCAGAATCCCAGGCTCTAATTTACAGACTCTGATCCAGGAGATCTGGGTGTGGGCCTAGGACTCTGCATTGCCACAGTCCCTTGTAAAAATGTTGTATTGCTTAGATCTGGAAACGATGAAGAGGGGAGTAAACAGACCTAGGGAATTAAAAAAGAACTAGGGATTGCATTTTCAAAATATGTCAAGTGTTTCTGTTCGTATTTAATGATACTTTAGGTATCTTAACCCCCTTCTTATAGGATATCTCTGCATGCAAGCATTCTTTTACTGCACACGTGAAGCCATACCTAGCCAGTCTCCAAGTGTTACTGGGTTGTTTGCTTTTCTACAATATCTCTGTCATAGCCACTCCTTCTGCTCCTGTTACACTGTCTTCCCCCTAGTTCAGCCCTTATGATCTTGTACCTGGGTGTATCAGTTAGCTGTTGCTGGGTGATAACACACCACCTCAAAACATAGTGGCTTAAAACAACCACCATGGGGGCGCCTGGGTGGTGCAGTCGTTAAGCGTCTGCCTTCAGCTCAGGGCGTGATCCCGGTGATCTGGGATCGAGTCTCACATCAGGCTCTTCCGCTAGGAGCCTGCTTCCTCCTTTCCCACTCCCCCTGCTGTGTTCCCTCTCTCGCTGGCTATCTCTCTGTCAAATAAATAAATAAAATCTTTAAAAAAAAAAAAAAACAACCACCATGTATCTAGTCCATCGTTCTGTGGGTCAGTAATTTGGACCTGGGCTCGGGAGCAGCTCTGCTGGTCATGCCCGCGCTCACCCATGCATCTGTGCACGGTTGGGACAGCAGCTCCACATGACCCCTCATCACCAGCCAACTAGCCTGGGCTTGTCCACATGGGGGCAGGACAGTTCCAAGTGCAGTGAGAGGGCAAGCCCCGGAGACAAGCACTTTCCAGACCTCTGCTGTATCCCTTTTGCTAACGTTCCATTAGCCTGAGCGAGTCCTATAACCCACCCAGACCCAGTGGGCAGAGGAATAAAGTGCCCGTTAATGGAGGGACTGCCATGTCACATCACAAGGGCACGAGCAGAGGGAGAGTAATTTGTGCTCATTTTCACAGTCTCCTGAATGATCACATCTCCTGCCTTGCGAGCTTTTCCGGCTGTGGCCTCTTGCAGCTCCAAAGCATCCTGCTTCCCGCTGCCACGTTCCTTTTCCGTAAGCACTGCTTTCGTATTATGTGCCTGTTCAGAAACCCCCAGAGCCTTCGTCTCCCCCTCCTTATTAGCTGTAAACTCTTCTGCCTGGCTTCCCCAGGTCTCTATAGAGTAGCCTGACCCTAAAAGCTGAGCGTGCAGTCCAAGAGAGAAAGAACTAGCAGCAGTCAGGGGGGGCCGGGGCACTGGTTCCAGCCCGGCCGCAGACTAGCTTTTCCCTTCCCGATCTCCGTCTATGAAATGATGGAGTTTGGATTTAAATCTGAGAGTTTTCAGATTTCAGATTTTGGCTGAGTACCTATTACTCCTTAAATAAACCTTCCACTGCAGTAAGACCCAGCTTATTATTTTCCCACTGAACATCCAGCTTACGTGGCTCTTTGTGCTTTCATTCCCCAGGTTTTCTCCATGGGCAACTGCCCTTTGCTTTCTTGACTGCTTGGTTTCAGTTGTGCCCGGCCCTTATCTCTGTTCACCTCTGCCATCCAGTTTGGCACTTAATGACATTATCTCTCATATTGTTCCATGTTTCAATTATTACTTTTACCGACTAGACTGTAAACTCATTGAAGGAAGAGACTATATTTTATTTACATCAACTAAACACATAGTAGGTATCAAGCAAATATTTGTAGGTTAATCCTCAGTTTCTGTTTATCGTTTCTTATTTATTTGAGAGAGATAGAGCATGAGTGGGGGAGGGGGGAAGGGAGAGGGAGAAAGAGAATCCCAAGCAGACTCTGTGCTGAGCGATCCCAAGACCCTGAGATCATGACCTGAGCCGAAACCAAGAATTGGACGCTTAACCAACTGAGCCACTTAGGCGCCCCAGGCTGATAACTTTTAAGACCAATAGGAGGATAAGACTGTTTGAGCAGAGGTGGTGGTGATGGGGGTGGGACTAGGGGGCTGGAGAGGTGGGTATGTTTGTTAAATGTGTCCAAGGTAATATATACTTACTGGGCTGGTTAGTTGATAGAATGTTATCTGCAAAATTGTTTTGTAGGCCTTTCCTCCAGCATCCTGTGACTCTGGCTCTCTCCTCTGTTTCCTGCAGTTTTTATCCTTTTCTTCCATAAGCTGTCACCATGACCCTGACAAAAGGTTCCTTCACCTACTCCAGTGGGGAGGAATATCGCGGCGAGTGGAAGGAAGGTGAGAGGACCCCCGAAGGATCAAGTGATGAACACTTCACTTGGCTGAACGACAAATACATCAGGCTATGAAAGCCAACTGGATGAGTCTTCATGTCTAATTCCAGGATTTAATCTGAATAGTGCCTTTCCTTTCTTTGATTTTAGGATTAAATAAAGGCATTAGAAAATGTCATTGTTTGCCCAGTCTCCAGCAATGAGTTAAATCTTTCCACTTCAGAATATAAAGTGTTTTAACATCTTTTTATCCTTTAGTGTTATTATTTGGGGATTGTTTTTATAAATACTCATGTACCAGGCGAGTAAAATGAATTATTTTGAGTGCCTATAAAGTAGAAAGTGCAGAATTCATTGCAGTGACTTGGTTCCAATGAATTTAAAAAGTTAAGGAAGGGGCGCCTGGGTGGCTCAGTCGTTAAGCGCCTGTCTTCGGCTCAGGGCGTGATCCCAGCGTTCTGGGATCGAGCCCCACAACGGGCTCCTCTGCTGGAAGCCTGCTTCTTCCTCTCCCACTCCCCCTGCCTGTGTTCCCTCTCTCACTGGCTGTTTCTCTCTGTCAAATTAATAAATAAAATCTTTACAAAAAAGTTAAGGAAGATCTGGAAATTAGGACAGATAGATACTCAAGAGCAAATGACAGTTATTGCCTTGAATTTCCTGTGACAGCTCATTGCATTTGGAAGTGTCTAGTCACAGGACTGGTGAAATTCTTCAGAGCCTGAGAAACACAGTCTGACCACTTAAAAGCCTCAGGGGGCCAGTCCTAGCAAGCCAGGAACTGCCCCGAGAAGCCTTGACTTCCTACCGTTGTGCCAGTGAAGAGAAGTTCAGGCCATTTCGACGCACACCCCATTCTTTTCACGTTAGATCCTGACAGCCCATGAATTCTTGAGCCCTGAGAGGAGAAACTGGGGGAGGGGATGTGCCCTTGTACATCCCCTGCCTTTCTCCTGCCTCCTCAACACCTGCCGTCCCCTCAAAGCTGGCTGTTCGGAGGCGCCAATCTGCCAGGCAGACTGTCCCCTGGAAGAACTCCCTCATACTCTGTTGGAAAGACGTGATTGCTCCTCCAGCATCTTGCTGTTTTTTGGTCAGTGCAACGGGTAAGCACAGCCCTACAAAGCCCGAATCAGTGTTGCCAGTCAGCCTGTTAGGTTTGCCCCCTAGCTTCACGGTGCCGTGCGGCACGGTTTTCTCTCAGAGAGGCAACGGGAGTAAGTGGTGAGGGCTCCCCGGCCAGCATGACTGCTGCGTTTGCATTCTTGCTCTGCCACTGAACAGCTCTGTGGTCTCGGGTGAAGGATTAAGCTGCTCCTAGCCTTGCTTTCTGCATCTGTGAAATGGGAATAATAGTACCGTGCCTACCTCTTAACGTCGTGAGGATTAGATAGGATGATACCTACAAAGTGCTCAGAAGAGTGCCTGACACATAGTCAAGGCACCGTGGTAGCTTGTGTTATTTCTCAGCACTCTTACTCGTACCGAGAGAGACCCGCTGCACATCTGATGCCTGGGACAAGAAGGGAAGGTCCCAGGAGCCAGATTTTCCTGGTGTCTGACTCTGGGTAGGAGTTCTCTGTCCTGCTCACCTCACTGCTTCTCTTCTTTCCTTTGTGGGTCGGGTGACGAAAGACAAGGGATGTTAGGCAGCGAGGGGGTCCCTAAAGCTACCCCATCCCGACCTGACAACTGTCTTTCTCTTTGTTCAGGCCGCAGACATGGTTTTGGTCAACTAATGTTTGCAGACGGTGGCACCTACCTGGGTCATTTTGAGAACGGGCTCTTTAATGGCTTCGGGGTTCTGACCTTCTCAGATGGCTCAAGGTAAGTCCTGGGTCATTCCTTTCTCAGCTTTGATAGTGATAAATAGCTGGTCAGACCTGAGCTTGGCCCAGGCCCTCTGAAAACAGGCAAGAAGTAAGCAGTTCTTTTATTAGTTACTTTATAAATAGATCTAAAATTTGAAATGGCAAGGAGCCGAGTGACCTTCCACCCGACTGCCATTCTCTTCTGTTATCTCCTTGAGATTAGAGCCCCATATCACACATGCTCTCTGGCCCTCCTCTGCTGGTCCGGAGTGGGGTGGGTGGGGGTGGGGATTCTGACGCAGGCAGAAGTCACTGGTAGCTGTTTCACACAGTTAACCTCCACAGCTCACTGCCCCCTGCCAGCTCCCATCCCCTGTTTCTGCAGGTACGAGGGGGAGTTCGCCCAGGGCAAGTTTAACGGCGTCGGAGTCTTCATTCGACATGACAACATGACATTTGAAGGGGAATTTAAAAATGGCAGAGTAGACGGTTTTGGTAAGTCACACCCCGCAAGACGGGTGACCGGGGGGAGCATGCTAGGGGTGGGAGGACACCTTGTTAGCTTGGATGCTTTCAGGGATGTCTACCAGTCCATAGCGACCGGGCCCTGACGCCCAGCTGGCAAACTTGCCCACCCAGGGCTCAGGGTAAGAGCGGCAGGTTTTCCTTCTGCACAGCTCCGTGGTGCCAGGCTGCTTTCGGGGTCGCGCACACCCTGTCAGTCCCGTATTTCCTCTGTCCCCCTCAAAGGCCTGCTGACCTTCCCTGATGGCTCTCACGGAATACCCCGCAACGAAGGTCTGTTTGAGAACAACAAGCTGCTGCGGCGGGAGAAGTGCTCCGCGGTCGTGCAGCGGGCCCAGAGTGCCTCTAAGTCAGCTAGGAACCTCACCGCCTGACACACGTCCTGCACCCGCCGCCAGGCAGGGCCGAAGTGTGGGCCCTGGGCCGCCCTCGAGGTGAACACCTGCCCCAGACGTGAGAGGAGATGAGAATGCCCACGGAGAAGAGGCCTGGACACATGCCCCCTCACCTGCCAGGCGGGGATTTGATGACAAAAGTCGTGAGGACTGCGGCCCCCCGGCCCATAGCAGGGTCACCAGTTCTGTATCTGCCTCTCTCCCTGGTTGGTATTCTCTGTCCCTAATGCCTCGGGTCGCCCAGTGCAGACCTGCTTCCACTTGATTTCCTGCCAACGGAGGCAGAATCTCTTCATTCTGCCTGTCCTGGGGGCAGATGATCCTAGCCCCAGATTCGGGCTAGTGCTTTGTGCTACCCTGGAGAAACAGGGAGACACATAGGGGTGGCTTAGCTCCGCAGTCCTATGGAAGTCAAAGCCAGAGCGTTTCCGTGTGTCACCCCCTCATTTGCTGCTGGTTGGCTTCATGGCTCCGGGCCTTCCACTTTGTCCTCCCAAGCTGGTATTTGTGTCTGCTTGGCCCCCTGTGAAGGGTTCCATAAGAGTGCGATTTCCCTCTCCCCTGACTGTACAAGCTGTTTTCCTTACCTGAGTTCCAGCAGCTAATTTGTGCCCCATTGTGCCTCTCTCCTTCCTTAGACACGGGACAGGATCCCTTTTGGGGACAGTCAAGAAACTGCTACAAGGAGTCATCTCATAATGTGTATTTGTAACTTACTCTGGGGTAGACGACAGACCTCTCTGGGCCACTTCAGGCCCTACCGTGGAGGAACTGAATCCTTAGGGATGGCTTGGGCTGACACAGCCCCTTCCCAGTGGACCCGTAGGTCAGACCCACCTCAACCCCTTGGGGTTTGGGGTGAAGTGGACCCATCCTAGGACTGCAGTGGAACCAAGAGAGAATTTGGCTCCTTGCATTTGGTTCACTATTACCTCTTCTACCACGAGCTTGGCCGTCAGGCCTGGGGGTCAGATCTGGACAGATGGGATCCCTGCGGAGTTCATCACGGAGGCCGCCAGTCATCCCGGAACCCAGACGTGCCCGCTCCACTCCCAGCCCCTTATCCTCACTGAATGTCTCCTCAACAGCAGATTGTGGTGGAAATTATAGCCGTGTGCCTCTATTTATTCTGAGTTGTACTGTAGAAACAAGTGTTTATGAGGAATAAACAGATCACCAGAACTGCCTGTACTTAGTTTCTTGACTCTCGCTCTGCGTCCTCATGAATCAACCCATTTGCTGTTTCTAAAAGTTCATCACAGATGGGGGCTTGGGACTGACATTGCGCACTTTGCCTAGTATGTAATTCTCGAAACCTCTGCAAGGTAGGAGCCTTTTTTTTTTTTTAATCAGACAGGCTCAGGTTGCCCGAACTAGGAAGTAGCAGAGGTAGGTGGGATTTGTATCCCGGTTTTTCTGATTCCAAATCACTTTCCACTGTACTTCCCTCGTCCTGAGTGTCAAGAGCACCCACATCCTGAGACCAGTTATTGTCACACCTGCGGGGTTACCTTGGGCAAGTCAGTTCCTGCCTGAGTTTCCCTTTTCCTGCCCTGATACCTCCCCAACCGAGCTAATGTGCAGCGTTCACCTGCCGCGCTAACCCCTTTACACGCGTGATCTTATGGAGCCGTGAGAGAAAGGAATGGTTATTATCCCCAGATTACAGATCGGATTGGGCACTTAAGTAGCTGCCCAAGGTCCCATCAACCCTAAGGGGCAGGTCTAAGAACTTAAATCCAGGCCTGCTTAATTTAAGACCAGAGACTGAGTGCTTTACCAGTACACCGGCCAGCCTCCTGAGCCCTAAATTTTTGCCCCATCCCTAAGCTGGATTCTCCTCCGAGCCCAGATCTTCTGGATATTGCCTGTGAGAAGAGCCCAGGTGCTAAGCTCCAGCTTCGGTACCATCCAGGTGGCAAATTTCAGGTGAAGATCGATACCTTTTAAAATTCTCTCCTCTAGCCTTTGTCCCAAACAAGGATCTGTTTACCTTTCTTTTTAGTCAGAGTAATTTTTAAAACATTCATCTCTGGTTTACTGCCCTGAATAAGGTTAAACATCTTTGGAGAAAGCAGCCTTTTTGGTGAATGTGCTAAAGTGTTTCTAAATATCTTAGTTGAACCTTTTTCCCTTCTACCTCCCACTCAGAACTTCAACAAGCCCTTCCCCTAGGCCCCCACTGATCTAACACCTAGTTTGCTGTGGGCTGTTACGGCCTCACTCAGAGCTGGGAAAAAGCAGACTTTGAAAGTTAAATTGCCTCTAGGAAGGTTCTTGACATCTCGGCAGGAAACCTAAGACCTACATGGCGGCAAGGTATCACTTTATACGTGGTCACGCTGTTTTCACTTATTCAACTTTATTGCAAGAACAAAGTATTTTTAACAATGAAAGCACAGTGCCTAAGGCAAGAGGATGGCCAGGTCTCAGACCAAGTCTCCTTCCCCAGTGTTTCAGACCTAGGTTGGCTAGAAGTCTCCTAGAATGTAACATTTATCCACCAGGTGTCATTATTTACCAACTCTGGCGAGCCCCTAGGCTGGCTCTGTGCTCTCTACGGTTGAGATCAAGGCTAGAGATGAGAATATGAGATGATCAAAATGGATTTAGGAAAGGGCACTGTGTCTGGAATGCAGCTTGAGGGCCTTTCAAAGGCCAATGACGTTTTTCTGATTAGGTTTCCGAACCCACCACTTTCCCTGGAAGGAATCAGATTCTTAGGAATAGCCCTAGCTCCCTGCAGTACTATGCTGGGCTCAAATGTGTACCCCCAAGTCTAAGCGGCCATCCCATCAGTAAAATACATGACCTTACTTGTGCCCAGTTGCCCCCCGTTCTTGCCCTCTGGCTCCTGGTCACGTGTCCCCGGGGCACAGGAAGGCACAGTAGACGGACAAGCAACCCATACTGAAGGTCTCTAGAGGGCCAGAGTTTAGGATACAAATGTCAGCAGTCATGGGGCTGTGAGAATAAGAAATGGGTGTGCATGGCAGAGCCTGGGAGAGGCCACCTGGGGGGCTGAAGTAGGGAAAACTCGTACCCCCATGTGCCTCTTCAGCTGCAGGTACAAGGCAGGAAGCTGAGATGGGCTCGGGCCAGGCACGTCCTCTCCTTGCCCTCAGAGCCAGCCATTACTGGTGAAATCCATACGCAGCGCTTCCTCATCCTTGGGGCTCAGCTCCTGCAAGGGGGCTCGGCAGGGGCCTCCGTAGTAGCCAAACCAGTCCATGGTCTTCTTCAGTCCGGGGATCCCAAAGCGCCGGGTCACCTGTGAAGCAGGGCCTGTTAGAAGAACCTGAGGAATCCCTGCAATCACATGTCTGGGGCACAGGTCACTTTCAGAAAGTTAGGGTTCCTCCCCGTCTCCCCTGGTAAAGTAACTTTACCAAATCAGTGACACCGCGGTAGATTAGAAATTCAGATCGAGAGACCAGAAGGCAGGTCAGCAGTAGAGAACACGATGCCAACAACTCAGATTAAGGAAGGAAGTCATCTCCTTGGGTTTTAGGAGAAAAATCCATGCCATGGGGGAGAAAAGCGGCATTCAGTCATCAAGCTGGGATGGGAGAAGATAGCAATGCGTGGGTCTGAAGCCCAGTTCCCAGGGACCTAGGGCCAGGGCATAGAAGGCTTGGGAAGCCAGGAAGGGGAAGGGTCCGTGGGAGCCTCAGGCATAGCCCAGACCTCGACTGGCCCTGCAGGAGAGACCCTGACCCACCCATAGCTCCTCCCTGACCCCAACTCTGAAAAACAGTGCATCAGCTGTCCTGAGAAGTTCCACTGTGTAACCTAATATCACGAACTTACTATATCTGAGCAAGTTTTCTTGTATAAAAAAATAAGATGGCTGGATGACGTGACATCTGCAGTGTTTTCCATTGTAAGGGGGGACCTAAAGCTATTGTCGTAACTTAAAATCATGCATCGGTCTTATAGAAAATGAAGTATCAAGTTTCTTTGCCTTTGGCATAGCAACTGGTTATTTCATGCTGATCAGAAGTGTTAGATGAATCTTTGACTGCCAAAACACTAGGAATGTAGTCATTACTTAATAAAGTTTTATTTGAAGGAAACGTAAAACCTTAGAAGTATGGGCTTCACGAAGGGTAAAATAATAAAAGAGGTTGCTTGGGGTAAAAAAGTTGAGAGCCACTGATGAATGATTGACTCCTATTTACCACTAGTGGCCAGGGAATTTTTTCTTGGAACGAGCGATACTCCATCCCCCTCCTAGGCCTGGCGCCAGCCATGATGTTCTAATAACCTGGGCTTTTCACTCAAAACCTGACTGGGGTGCGAAAGACATGAGGGAGAGGATGGGAACAAGAAGTACCTAGAGAAAAGCCTTCTTCCACCAGAGGTGTGTGGGATCTCTGGGTTGCCCCCTCCTCAGACCCACTGAAATAATTGAATGCTTTGGTGGTAAAGAACACGGAAAGTCCTAAATATAGCCAGGGCAGGAGGCCGGCTGGGTGGGAAGGCAGAGGAAGGACATTGTGTTCGAGCAGGGCAGGGCAATAGGGTGACATCAAACTGCCCCTGGGGGGGCTGAGCCGACAGCCCAGGCAGCAGAAAGGTGTTCCAGGCATTCCTGAGTGTGTGCCCAGAGCTGGCACAGGAGGAAGCAGGATGGCAGGATGGCATGCGGAGAGCTAGCATGGCAGCAAGCATCCTCTGCTCCCAGGGGACAACCCATGGCTTCATCTGTAAAATGAGATGACAACACCTACCGCGTGTCACAAGAATCAAAGGAGAAAAATACCACTGTAAGACCAGACCCCAAGAGACCCAAAAGCTCCACCTTTTCCTGTCCTGGTGGTATGCTGGTTCTGGGACCTTCTCTCTGCAGGTGGGTGGGCTTCGAGAGCAGAGGTCCCACCCCGGTGGAGTGTCCCTGATGGGGCTCAGCTGAGTGGCCCTCATTGCTGCTGTTCTCGCACCCTGTTAATAGAGCACCCTATCCCAGGAGAACCTTGACGCCCAGGGAGACTCGTGCTGCCTCCTCAGCTGTCCTTTCTCTAAAGCTGAGTTAATCTGCCCCTTTGAGGTAAAGATACAAGCTGTGAGAGAGATCTAGAGTCCACCACTACCCAAACAAAGCATTACTGCTTAGCCTGGGACTATCACCTCAGATGCAAAACTTAAGGGGATGCCAAAAAAAATCAGTCATCAAGGTAAGTAGTATTTAGTGCCATATCTTCTTTAAAAATCAAAATCGATGCAAACAAATCCACGATTAACCAAGAGACGATGTTCTAAATGAAGACCGATCTGGGGCGCCGGGTGGCTCAGTGGGTTAAGCGTCTGCCTTCTGCTCAGGTCATGATCTCAGGGTCCTGGGATGGAGCCGGGCATCTGGCTCCCCGCTCAGTGGGGAGTTTGCTTCTCCCTCTACCCCTCCCCCCCACTCCTGCTCGAGCGCTTGCACTCTCTCTCTCCCTCAAATTAATAAATTAAATTTAAAAAAAAAGATAGGATCCCACAAAACCATGCCCTGTTGTATTGTGGCCTGAGGCAAAAGTAAATGTGTGCCCCTATATCCATGTTCTGTGTGTTTTTTATTGGTTCATTTTTCTCCTAGGAGTAGATGCAGGAAAAAAATTTTTGATGAGGTTGTTTCCATTCAAGCCAGGAAAGTAAAATTATAATAAATTATGTTTTTAATATAGATAAAATATTTTAAACTAAAAGAATGCTGTTTTAATATACCTACTTTTTAATTTTCCAATGTATTTTTTTCAAATAGTTTAATGTTCTCTGGGGGCAAAAATCACCATTTAGAAAAATACTTAGAGGGGTGCCTGGCTGGCTCAGTTGGTAGAGTCCGCAACTTTTTTTTTTTTTTAAGATTTTGTTTATTTATTTGACAGAGGGAGAGAGCGCACAAGCAGGCAGAGCCCAGGCAGAGGAAGAGGGAGAAGCAGGCTCCCTGCTGAGCAGGGAACTTGACCTCCGAGCTGAGCAGGGAACCCGATGCGGGGCTGGATCCCAGGATTCTGGGATCAGTGACCTGAGCTGAAGGCAGATTCTTAACCACTTAACTGCCTGAGCCACCCAGGCGCCCTGAGCCTGCAACTCTTGATCTTAAGGTTGGAAAAAGAAAGGAAGGGAGGGGGCGCCTGGGTGGCTCAGCGGTTGGGCGTCTGCCTTCGGCTCAGGGTGTGATCCTGGCGTTATGGGATCGAGCCCCACATCAGGCTCCTCAGCTATGAGCCTGCTTCTTCCTCTCCCACTCCCCCTGCTTGTGTTCCCTCTCTCGCTGGCTGTCTCTGTCTAATAAATAAATAAAATCTTTAAAAAAAAAAAAAAAAGAAAGGAAGGGAGGAGTGGGGGGAGGGAGGGAAAATACTTAGAGTTTTCACTTCCAGGAAGATGGAATAGATGTACTTTTCCTTATTCCTCCCAACAAATACAGCTAAAAAACCTTGGACAGTATATAAAAACAAACATAAGACTGAAAGGTAGAGAGAAGGAAGACAAACTGGGGACTTCAGGACCCAAGGAACACAGCGGTGAGTTCCCTGGCCTTGACTTGAAGCTTAAGAAGCCAGCAACCCTAAAATGCCAACGGTACAGATAATACAAGCCCCCAACAAAAGCCTGCTCCCTCAAGCCAAGGTCCAGGAAGGAGCGGCCTAGCAAAATGGAAAACTTTAAGACAATCACCACTCTACTCCAGCCAGGCACCCCAGCAAAAACTGTGGCCCGTCCCCTCACCCCCACCCAGGCCAGGAAAGGTTGAATTGGGAGCCAGAACTTTTACCCTGGACTCTGGCAGTGAAGAGTGCCCTTCCCCCTCCACAGTGGATGGTCTCAGCAGGGGCCCGGTGAGGCAAGTCAGAGCTTACACACCACTGCCCACATGGAAGGAGGCCACCCCCACCCCCAGACATATTTGTAATCTCAGTGGAGGCCACGTGGGAAGCAGTAAGGTGGCATTCCTACCCCTTCCAGTCAGGAAGGTGTCAGTGGAGGTCAGGGCAGAGCTGTAATTTAAAAAACGCTCCCCAAAAGAAATCTCCAGGCCCAAATGATCTCACAGGAGAATTCTTAAAAATGTTTAAAGAATATTTAACACGAATTCTATACAGTCTCTTCCAGAAAACAGAAGAGGAGGGAATACTTTCCAGTCAACTGATGAAGCTATTATTATCCTGAGTCCAAAATCAGACAAAGACAGTGCCAAAAAAAAGGCGAAAGCTACATACCAATATCTCCTACGAATATAGACAGAAAAATCTTCAACTAAGGATTAGCAAATGCAACTCAGCAATATTTGAAAAGAGTTCACCTCACGACTAAGTGGGATTTATTCCAGGGAGGCAGGTCTAGTTCAATATCAGAGAACTACCCATGTAAGGGGCGCCTGGGTGGCTCCGTTGGTTAAGCCTCTGCCCTCGGCCCAGATCATGACCCCGGCGTTGTGGGACGAGCCCGGAGCACGTGGATCCCAGAAGCAAAAAAAGAAATGAGCCGCCACCTGAGTCTCACGCTTCACACAAAGCGCACTCAGTACGGGTCGCGGACTTATAAAACAGAAAACTATATACATTTAAGAAAAAAAATAGGAGAAAATCCTCACAATATAGCGCTAGGAAAAGCCTTCTTCCGCTTGACATTAAAAGCATAAAAAATAAATGAAAATATTGATGAACTGGACTTCATCAAAATTAAAAACTTTTGTTCTGCAAAAGACCTGTTCAGAGAATGACAAGATAAGCTTCAATGGGGAGAAAATAATTGCAAATCGTGTATCTCACAAAGGACTGGTATTTCACAGGTACAAAGAACTTCCAAAACTCAGTGGTAAGAAGAAAAAATCCAGGGCGCCTGGGTGGGTCAGTTGGTTAAGCATCTACCTTTGGCTCAGTTCATGATCCCACGGTCCTGGGATCGAGCCCCACATCAGGCTCCCTCCTCCCTCTGCTGCTCCCCCTGCTTGTGTGTTCTCTCTCTCTCTGACAAGTAAATAAAATAAATCTTTTTTAAAAATCCAATTATAAAATAGGCAAGAGACAGACCCAGACATTTCATGTAAGAAGATATACATAAATACATGTATATACATACATATATAAATATATGAAAAGATGTCCAATAGCATTAGTCATCAGAGAAATACAAGCTAAAACCACAATGAAATGTTACTACACACCTATCAGAATGGCTAAAACCCGGAATAGTCATGATGTCTAAGCTGGAGAGGATGCAGAGAGAATGGGTCGGTCATACATTTACATTGATACAAATGCAGGATGGCACAGGCACTCTGGAAAACAGTTTGGCAGTTTCTTAAAAAACTAAACATGCAACCATCATATGACCCACTAATTATGTATCTATCCCAGAAAAATGAAAACTTACAGTCACGCAAAAACCTGTACATGAATGTTCAGAGCAGCTTTTCGTAGCCCCAAACTGGAAACGACCCAGCTGTCCTTCCACTGGCGAATGTTTCACAAGCTGTGGCACGGCCACGCCAGAAACGCTATTCATCAATAAGAAGAGACAGGCCAGTGCTGCATGCAACAGCTTGGATGAATCGGCACAGAACTCTGCAGAGTGAAAGCCAGCCAGTTTCGAAGGTTATAGACTTCACGATCCCATTCATTTAGCAGTTGTGAACTGACAGAAGTATAAACATAGTGAACGTATGTGTGGTTGGCAGGAGTTGAGGAGGAGGTAGGGGCAGGAGGTGAGTAGGTGCAGCCACGAAAGCACGACATGAAGGATCCTTCTGGACTGTATCCATGTCCAAATCCTGCTTGTGATATTGTACTTTAATTTTGTAAGATGTTCCCACTGGGGAAAACTGGGGAATGGGTACATGGACTCTCTCTGTTGTCTGCCTTTCTTTCTTTCTTTTTTTTTTTTTTAAGATTTTTATTTATTTATTTGAGAGAGAGAGAGAGAGCACACGCAGGGAGAGTGGCAGAAGCAGACTCCCCACTGAGCAGGGAGCCTGGATTCGGGACTCGATCCCAGGACCCTGGGATCAAGACCTGAGCCGAAGGCAGACACTTAACCAACTGAGCCACCCAAGAGCCCCTGTGTTGTTTCTTATGACTTCATCTGAATCTATAGTTATCTCAAAATTATAAGTTTAATTTAAAATACACATATGGGGGAGCCTGGGTGGCTCAGTCATTAAGCGTCTGCCTTCGGCTCAGGGCCTGATCCCAGGGTCCTGGGATCGAGCCCCACATCAGGCTCCCTGCTCCGCTGGGAGCCTGCTTCTTCCTCTCCCACTCCCCCTGCTTATGTTCCCTCTCTCACTGGCTATCTCTCTCTCTGTCAAATAAATAAAATCTTAAAACTAAACTAAACTAAACTAAACTAAACTAAAATACACATACAAATGTGTCTATAGGAACACACATTTTCATTCCTGTCTCAGACCCCAGTATGGCTCTGCACAGCACTGCTGGGCTCTTGATACGCATTCCATCTCGGCTCTTCTCCATGACTTGCCCAATACAGTATGGGGGTACACCGTCTCACTGCAGAACAGATTGTTTAAAGACAAAACTCTTCTGGGAAATCTGGGCTCTGAATACATCCAGCCTTCTAACTCCTCCATCTCTACGTAAGGTCCCAGGATTTCTTAAGTCACCACAATCAGCCAGGATGTTTGTCTCAACGCTTACTCCTGGGTCTAGAGGATTAGAATTTGAACCGGCTCCCTAAATGAATTCCAGTACAACCACGAGGGCTCAACTTTGTCTGAAGTCATGATTTTCTGGAGAGGCACAAGGAGTTCCCACACTGGGATATTCTCTAAAAGGACTTTCTGAAAGGGAAGAGGCAAAGTGGGGACTCCTGTGCCTGCCCTGGCTCCTGCTCCAGTGAGGATGCAGACACCCCCCGCTCCCCCCACCCCCACGCGCGCCCTGGGCCATTGGCTGGGAGCTCACCGCAGTGTTTGGCTCAATGAGGCGGTGCTGCAGTTTCTGGGCATCTTCCCATTGCCCCGTGAGGCAGAGTCGCTCCAGCTGGCACACCTGAGCCCCCAGGACATTGGCCAGGGCACACACGCCCCCCACAGCTCCTGCCCCAGAGTAAGATGCAGAACATCAGCCAGAGCCCCTTCTCACCAGCAATCCCAAACCCGGTGCCCCCGCACCTCTTACTCTGGGGAGAGAGGATGTGGATTTCTATGCCACGGCTTGGCCATATCCAAGGCATGCTCTGGGAGTCCAGAGTACAGATTTCCAGAGAGAAAAGCTGCCAGCATATTTGCAGCAGAATCCCACAGGCAGAAGGTCAGGGAACAGAACCTGAAGGCTAACTCAAGGACAGTTCCTCCCCTGCACCCCCCAACACACCTCCCAGAGTAAAGTCCCACCTGCCAGTTGACACCTCCACGATCCTCTAATAGCCCCCTGACTCATCAGTCCGGGAAGGGGGTGGAGTGGACGGGAAGCCTTTGCTCTTCTGAAATCTTATTCCCCCCAGTGAATTCAGTCTGGGACGGCGCTGGGGGTGGGGGGCAATGGAAAAAGCCCAGGACACAGTCCGGAGACCAGGCATTTCCTCCCACTGGCAGCATGAACTTGCACGAGTCATAGACCTCTCAGTTCTCTTTGTTCTCATCTGGGCAATGAAAATGGGCTGGCTGTGATCTCGGGAGGCCTTGCCACTCTGCCAGCCTGCGATGTGATTCTAAGGCTAGTTAGGGGTGACCCTAAGCACAGCGGCCTCAAGACTGGAGAGTGGGAAATTTGGAATGAGCTAAGATAGCTACCATTTACTGATCCCCCCTCTATGCCAGGCACCGTGCAGACACGCGGCCAAGGCTCTCACATTCTCACGACACCTCCCTGCTTTGCGGAGTAGAAGCTCAGGCCCAGCGAGGCTGAATACCCTGCCCAGCAGTACTCGGTAAGCAGCAGAGCTGAGATTCCAGCTCACATCTCCCCGCCTCCAGGGCCCCTGCTCTTTCCATCTACCCCACCTGCTGCAATGGGTCCCCGCTTCTGCCCTTGCACTTTGGAGACAGTGATGTGGCAGAAGAGATGTGCAAGGACCCAGACAGCAAGCCAAAGTCTGTGGAGACCAGAGGAGAGGAACCAGCATTGCCCCTCGGCACTGGACAAGTAACGCAGATCGGGGCTTGCTGGGGCTTCAGCCGAAGGGAGCAGATGCTTCCTCTCATCCCTGCTCCAGGGCTCAAATCCAACCTGAACCCAAGGAGCCTGACCCACAGCAGACAAGCACGGTTGGTTTAATGGTGACATTCCTAGGACCCTGCACTGGGACAGAATCAGGCAGCTGAAGATCCCCAGCCCAGCCCTTAGGTGTTGACAGTTCCTTCTGGCCAGGCACCAGGGTAAAGGGAAAACAGACCCCTGGACCAGAGGAAAGGCCCCAAGGCCTCTATCCTCAGAGAATGATTTACAAGGCAAGATTAGAGGAACTAAATTAGTTAACTATGCCAGGAGCTCAGGACTTAGAACAAACTTCAGGCATCCCTGCTACAGCCCAAGGATTATACATGGCCACCCTCTTCTACCCAAAAAGGTCACTTGTAAGCACCAAATATTCAGACAAGTGAGCAGCGTGCTGGACTTCTGAGGTTTCCAAGCAGGCAGGCTGGCAAAAGGACCCTGCAGACCCAGACCCAGCCCTGGCTCTCCCACCCACAACAGTGTGAGAGCAGCAGGAGGCCTACCCACGGCATAGCTGGCCAGCAGGAAGCCAGCCGACCCAGCCAACACCTGGAAATCCTGCCTCCTGGTCTTGTGAACCATCAGGCCCATCCTGGTCACCTGCAACAGCAAACCTGTGTGAGAGCTGCGCCCAGGGCTTCAACACCGAGCGAGACGGGGGCTGGGCAAGGGTGCAGGAATGAGCGCCCCGGCTCCAGAGAGCTGCCCCAAAAGTTGGACAAAGCCCCAGAGAGCCCACACAGTGGGAAGAACCCAAACAGCAGCCTAGGACCAAAGCGGGTCCCAGAGCCACCCTGAAGTTGATAGCCTCGGAGAAGAGGAAGGAGCCCCAACCGGGAGCCGCTCCACTCACGTCGCCACCACTGTCCTTGATGCCCACAATGTTTGGGTGCTGGGAGAGCGTGACCACTGCATCCATGGGCAGGTCCAGCCCCGTGTTGGCTGGTACACTGTAGAGCACCACAGGAATTGGGGAGAGATCAGCGACCTGAGGGGGGCAGAGAAGGGGAAGAGGGAGAGGGCAGCTGCCCCAGGCCCGAGGAGCCTGAGACACTGCCCACCACCGCCAGCTCCGGGCCTGGGTCACTGCGGGGCCACCTGCATGGGCCCACCGCCTGCACTAGGAGTCACAGCGCTCTGTTCCTTGCTTGTAAGCAATAATAATAATATTTCATGAATGCTTTCTATGTGCCAGGCTCAGTTCTAAGTCCTCTGTATTTTGGTGGAACTGGGTCCTCACAACTTCCCTGTAAGGAAGATACCATCATTCCTCCCATCTGAGAAGTGAGGAAAACAGCCCCACAGCGCGGTTGGGCCAGTCGCCCAGCGGCATCCCTCCCCAGTCCCACAGCTGCCATTCATGGGAAGTAGGCTCACCCCTCGGCCCCCAGCTTCCCTGATTCTTCTCCCCAGGCAGCCTCCTCTCCTCATCCAGCCTCCTCTCCGTCCCAGGCCCCAAGCCCATGCCCACGCCTCACACCCACCTTGGTGTAGTGGTGAATGAGGGCTGCACTGCTCATACGGCCACGATAGTAGCAAGGGGTCACCACGATGGCGGCGTCAGCCCCAACCTGGGCCATGCTCACAGTCATCTCCACGGTGGCTTGAGTGGCTAGAGGAGGAAAGAGGGAGTCTTCCCTACAGGCCATGGCGGGTGAGAGCAGGATGCAGAAGGGCGGGGCTAGGATCCCAGGGCAAGCAAGGGGTTCAGAAGAGACAGAACCAGTAGACTGAACCAGCTCCAGGGCCAAGGAGCCTGGCTCCCCACTCCCAGCCCCCTCCAAGCACCCCCAAAGCCCAGAGCACTGTGGCCTCACACTCGCAGCCAGAGCCGGCTAGCAGGAGTTTGTCCTTGGACATGGCCTGGCGGACTCGGCTCACCACCTCCAGCCGCTCACTGCTGGTCAGGAAGGGGAACTCGCCATTGGAGCCCTGGACCACGAAGCCTGCAAGAGAGGTCCCATCACAGTCAACGCCTTCCCATCCTCTACGAACAACTGCGACCTTGGTGTTACATGCACCCAGGTTCCTGCCTCCCCAACGCCATAGTTTTTCACACGATTCCTTCCCGGCTTTGTCCTAATGCAGGCAGAATGTTTTACCCAGTCATGACGGCAGTGTCCACACCATTTTTCTTTGTGCTAGTGAAATAGTTTAGCTATACCCAAAGGAATCCATAATATAAGCCACAGGTGTGTACCCAGCACACACGGCAACCCTCCCCTGATCACCTCCTTTCCTTCCTCTTCTTTTCTTCTTTCTCCGATTCAGGTGTCATCGTTCCCATTCATGTCTTTATACCGTTAAGACATACATATTGACCCATAAAGATATAAGATGGTTTTTTGCCATTTTGAGCTTTATGGAAATGGAATCAAGCTCCTACAAGCTTCTGCGGTTTGCTATTTTCGCTCAAGATAATGTTGTGAGCTTTGTCCATAGCAGTACACAGTTCTGATTCATTCATTGTAATCGCTATAGCATATTCTATTGTGAAGTTAGACTACAATTTAGTTTTCACTCTCCTTTTGGGGACATTTAGAATGTTTCCTTAGTCTTGCTATTACAAATCATGCTGAAACAAACATGTCCCATAAAGTCTTCCGTGCCCACGTCTGAGCTTCTCTACAATTTGCTTGGGGGTAAGTGCTGAGCCACAGCTATGTGCATCTTCACGTGCCAAACGTCTGCCTCAGTAGCCAGTTCGGACCCCGTCAGCTCATGGAAAGGTCTGTTAGTGTTCATCCATCCGACACTGGGTGTTGTCAGAATCAAGTTTTGCCAATTCTCTGGGTGGAAAGTGACATCTCATTACTTTATTTTGCATCTTCCTGTTTGACCGATCATTTGAGAGGTTTCTAACACCAGGGAAGGTGTCAACCCTTTTATATCGCAGAACTGATGCTCTGTGGCTGGATCTGAAGGGAATGTCAGCAGAACCACTTTCCTTCCTGCTTCTTTCATTTTCTTTCCTCTTCTTCCTCCTCTCCACTCCATTCCATTCCAAAACCATTGTTCTGAAATAGTTGACAAATACAGCTAGGACACAACAAGATTACTAATAAATAGGAGACCACTTGGGAGAAAGGAAAGGAAAGAAAGCTGGGGGGCGATACTGAGCTACAAAACCCCTGCCACGCAGTTGAGAGACGGCCGACAGTCTTTGATGTGGAGCTTCCTGACAGTCAACGCCAAAAGGGAAATGTGATCAGCTGACAGATATGCAGAACTCAAGATAAAAGCAAAGCAGCTGCCCCAGAGACACAGAGAATTTCCTGGCATTGGGACCAAGAGAGACTGTTCCAGTGAGTCATCCTTAGGGGACACAGTGTGATGTAGAGTCAACTTTTCACCACAAACCTTTTTCCATGCTGTTCACGACACCATCAGATTCCACGGAGCGGATTGCCAGAATGGCTCACTGGATACTTAGCATTTCCCCCCACACACTTTTTTGCCTTGGTAACATTGCAGGGAGCATCTTGAGGCAAAGAGTTTTTGGCTTGTGTTGCGTGGCCTCCTCGGGATCCATTTCTCCATGTCAGGCCAGGAGCCTCCTTCTGTCTAGTTACAAAAGGTGCCGATGCTTTCCCAGCGGGTCACCCCTATGTGTGGGTCGCCAACCCCAGAGAGGACTGGACCAGCACCTCTACTTAGAGGTCAGGGATTCTGAGATCGAACTTTTGCCACTCCCTCTATGGAAACGCCTCCAAAGACATCCCCCTCCCTCCCCAACCCCAGCTGCCACCACCACCCTGGAAGGGGGCCAGGCCATTGGGACTGCTCCGGCCACTTCTTCAGCCGTGTTCACTCATCCCCAAGTCCCCCTTCATTCTGGTGGCTGGTTCCAGGGGCTCCTCAACAGTAGGACAGCTGGGTCTTGTGCTCTCAGAGGGGAAGCAGGCCCCTGTGCCCAAGACTCCTGGCGGCCTCACCCTTGTCTCAGAGAGGAGCGTGTGACGAAGGCCTGAGGAAGACAGGCCAGGCTGGGGAGGAGGGAATCTCACAGAGTCAGCGAAGCAGTCAGACCCAATGCCCCTCTGGCTTTTGAGCAAGTTACATCATGTCTCTGAGTCCCCATTTCCTTTTCTATGGGATGCCAATAAAAACATTTCATTCCTACCTCATAAGGCTACTTTAAAGTCCCAAACAAGAAAATGCACAAGAAAGCACCTTGGAATCTGTGAATTGGTGCTGCAAAGAGCCCCCTCTCTCTCCGGGGTGGGGTGTCCAGTTCTGGGCGTGATGTGCCCCCCCGCTGTAGAGAGGGGACTAGAGGAGGGGCAGGGCCAGGGTCCCGGATGGGCCAGGGAGCGAAGACAGTAGGTGATGGAGGAGCAGTGCGGTGGACTGGTCGGATGTGTAGGCTGTGAACTCAGAGGAGCCTGAGCGTAACTCTCAGCGCAGGCCCTTAGCAGCGATGAGCTCTTGGGCAAATGGCTTCACCAGACCTCAGCTTCCCCACGTGAAAAATGCGTACCACATTAGTGCCCTCCTTAAAGAGTTGCGAGACTTAAACGAGATACTATTTATAAAGTGCTTAGATTAGAACCTAGCTGTTAGCTGTAATTACGATGGAGTCCGCAGAAAGTGCTCAAGCCTTACGTCAGGAGGGTGGCAGCTTGCCATCTGAGATGGAGGAGGATGGCTGCTGTGGGAGGGGAGGCTGCTCTCAGGAACCTCTCCTGCCCCCTCCAGCTGCAAGACAAAGCGGCTTATTACAGAAGCTACTCTCCCTGGCCCCACAGTTATGCCCCATGGTTATGTGGCTGCTCTGGGGAGCCAGAGTCGCCTCGGGGAGAGGAATGGGTCTTTGGGGCTGGGGATGCACAGGGAACATGGTGACTGACTCTTACTGTGATGCCCCTTGACCCGTCATCTTTGCCACCTCCCCTGAGAAGTCTTCCTGGGATCCCTACACCAGACATCTATCCTCTGAACTTCCATCTCCTGTTCCTTGTCCTTCCCTGTGGCCTACCCAAAAATATACAGAGGTTCTCAGAACCCTTCCATCTCCCCCACCCCCGCCTGTAGGATTAGGCAACATTTCTCAAACTGGCCCCTGCGGTAAAATGAGGAAATGGGACTGAATGGTCTTCTAAGTCCTCCTGGGCTTTAAGCTTCGGAATCATGTTTCTGGCTGTTCCTCCCACCTTTCGCTCATGTCTAATGGCTCCCCTTCAGCCAAACTGTCAAGGTTCCCCAGACACAGTGTCACTATCCCGCCTCTATACCTTTGCACATGCTGTTCCCTTCTGCCTGGAACACCTCCCTCCCTGAGCTGCAGCCCCGAAAAGCCTTTCCTTCTCCCCCTGGCTTCTTCCCTTCACAGCATTTTGTTCCCCTTGCACAGCACTGGTCCTACTTTGCCCAGAATCATCAAGATCATGGATAACGTCCCCTCGTGTTGGCCTCCCCCATGACACCCAGTATGCAGTATGCTGCCCATCGAGGTGTGTGTTGACCATTTGTGGTACAAAAGAAAAATTGTCCCAAACCCTGGCCTGGGGCAGAGCTTTTTTGCTTGATGTAATTGATAACCTCCCTCGGGCAGAAGTGGGCATTCCTGATAAAATGCTCAGGCAAGTTCCTGATGAGCTTCAGTGGAATTAAGCGTTCATCCGGGAAACCAGCCACCCACACAGCTGACTCTCACGCAAGAGTCTAGTGACTGGGAAGCGCTCTTCTTTGTGTCTACTCAAACGATGACTTGACCATTTGCTTTTATAAAAATATCCTTACCAAGAGTTGATACTTGAGTTGGCCACTTAGAAGCCATTTTCCTTGCGGCACAACTGTAATAAAACTTCGACATTTTGAACTACTTTAAAATTTATAGAAAAGTTGCAAGAATAGTACAGGGGATTTCCATACATCCCTCACCCAGCCCCCACCAATGACAATGTCTTACTTTAGCAGAATGATTGGAACCAGAGAATTAACACTGGTACAATACCAACTGCAATCTTTGAATTTTGTCAGTTTGAAACTTTTTTAAAGATTCCAAATTCATCTTTACCCAATCTGAAATTTGATGCAATAAAATTTTAATAAGGGATTTAAGGTCTTCCAGATAAATGCATGCATTTCATGCATTTTTTACAATCACTTTCAGAAGCCGCACCTCACCACGCTTGCTTTTTGTCTACTTTGGCAGCCTCCAACTTTTTCTAGAGTGCCCGAATTTTTTCCCATTGATATTTTTGTTACAAAATATTTTATTTTTTACTTGATTAATTATATTTAAAGTAGGCCCCACACCCAACGTGGGGCTTGAACTCATGACCCTGAGATTAAGAGTTACATGCTCCACCAGCTGAGGCAGCCAGGCGCCCCTTATTTTTTTTTTTTTAAATAATCTCTACACCCAACATGGGGCTCGAACTCACAACCCCAATATCAAGAATTGCATGCTCCACCAACTGAGCCAGCCGGGCACCCTTGTTATGAAGTATTTTTTTTTTAAAGATTTTATTTATTTATTTGACAGAGAGAGACAGCGAGAGAGGGAATACAAGCAGGGGGAGTGGGAGAGGAAGAAGCAGGCTCCTAGTGGAGGAGTCTGATGTGGGGCTCGAACCCAGAACGCTGGGATCACGCCCTGAGCTGAAGGCAGACGCTTAACCACCGTGCCACCCAGGCGCCCCTGTTATGAAGTATTTTAAATTTAAAGTGTATATATGTGTATACACACACACACACACACACACACACACACTAGCTTTCAAATAACGTCACTTATTAGTAATTTTAAAATATTTTAGAATATTCAAATACTGGGGCACCTGGCTGGCTCAGTTGGTGGAGCGTGTGACTCCTGGTCTCGGGATTATGAGTTCGAGCCCCATGTTGGGTGTAGAGATTACTTAAAATCTTTAAAATAGATAGATAGATAGATAGATAGATAGATTAATTCAAATACTTCCAATTATGCCCCATAAATTCAATCAACAACATTTAGGGTGTTTGTAGATGTATCCATCTTTTGCAAGGATTCTGGGCACCTTCTCCTGGGAGTCTGAACACTGCTAAGTTCATAACTGATGCCAATGGTACATTTCTGTGTAAAGGAGCCTCTGGGAGTTAGACAGTGCTGTGTAAATGACTTCTTCCAACTTTCACGGGAGAGACAGCTGCCTCCCTTAACCCCCTTACTGGAAGTCACCCCTTGCCCCAGAAATGGCTTCCTGGGACCCAGGAAGAGGAAGCAGGGAGAGTCCCAGGCTTGAAGGAGGGCACAGAGAGTCAGGACATGTGATAAGAGGACAACGGTAAGCATGAGCGAGGGAGGCGCCCTGGAGAGCCACTGCATTGGCCTGAGGGGCAGCACACGGCAGGGACTCGGGGTCTGAGCCCTGGAGTCGGGCAGAGCTGCGCTCTAACTCCAACAACACCACTTACTGTCTATGCCCTGTCAGGCAAATAACATCTCGGAGCCTCAGGTGTCTCATCTGCAAAATGGAGATAATGCAATACTGTCTCCATGGGACTGTGCTGTAACACTTAACACAGAACGTGGCAATACTAAAAACTGAAAAGAAAAAAAAAAGGGAGCTGCTGGTTGTACTAGTAATATTACTTATTAGTAGTACTAGCAGCAGCAACAGCCCCAGCCCCAGCCATAGTATACGGCACAACAGCTCTGAAGGTAGGTGGGGGGAGGCAGTAACGGGGATCCCAGTGGCCCCAGAAAGCAGGTGGGGCAGGGAGAGAGCACTGCAGTGCAGGAGGCCACACGACTTGGAGCAGCAAGAGACAGGGTGAAGATAACACCAAGAGGACGGGAGACACACACCCCACCTTGCCTACTAGCTTTTGAAAGCCTGTCTCTCCCCCCACCTCCTGACACCTGGCTGCTTCCTCCTTCCCTGGCCAACAGCGGGTTGGTGGGTGCTGAGCTCCTGGGAGACGTCCCATCCCCAGAACCCCAGACTCAGGGAAGCCGATTTATGGAGTCTTGAATCAGCCCAGCAAAGAGCCCGGGCCAAGGGCCACACGAAGAGGACTATGGGGGCAGAAACCCTCTCCCCATAACCCTGCCCAGTCCTGAGGCTGGCCACAGAGCCCCCCCCCCCCGACTCAAAATGAGGGTATACAAGGCTTTATTGGCTCAGTTCCAGGCATTTGGCGTCAGTCTGGGGCTCTCAGCTCCTCCTGGGATCTGCCTCGCCTATCTTCTCTCGGTGGGTCTTCAGGAGCCCGTGTGTCTCAGCTGCTTCCCTTCCTTCCCCCTCCCCCTCCATCAGGAGCCATTCTCTGTGGCAGACCCTACTCACAGACTCGAAGGGGCCCAGGAGCCCTATGCGGGGCTAAGGAAGAAGGGATTTGGGTGGCAGCCTCTCACCCTGGGCCACATGGGTTGCCCCACAGGAGAGAAAACAGGCCTGCAATTGTGTGCCAGCCCTGTCGGGGGAAGGGGCGTCTCCATCCATGGTTAGGTGGTGGCTTCAAAGGGGTGGTAGGTCTGTTGGCTGCGGTTGGGCAGACTGTGGCTCTGGTGGCTCTGGTGGCTCGGATGACCCTGGTGGCCGTGGTGACCATGGCCATGGAAGGTGTGCGTGTGGTTCATGCCGGCTACCGCGGTTTCTCGCTGAGTGAGGAAATTCCCCTTCAGCTTCAACTCCACCTCCTCAAGGGCCTTCAGCTCCTCCTGGTTGATGTCTTTGGACTCCAGGTGGCCGGAGTTCTGGTAAGTGGTGGCACGCTGCAACATGGAATTAGCCAGTTGCTGTCCCAGGTTGTCAATCTCCTTGGTAGAGGCGGCCACAGCGGCCCACGTGGCCTCATCCGTGGATGAGGATTTTCCAGACTCCCTGTGGGTCTCTTTGGTCACCGAGGAGCCAGACAACCTCTGCTTGCTGGTGAAGGACTCCCGGTGCAGAGCTGTGCCCACTTCCCCTTGCCTGGTGGTGAAGGTCTCCATGCGCACGGTGGTGCTGGCCTCCCCACTGCCGCTCTCAGGGGGAGGGGCGGTGCTGCTGCCGCAGGCGGCCAGCTTCTCTTCGGAAAGGCGGCTAAAGTGAGATTTAATCCAGTTCTCATTCTTTGCTTTGTGACCTTCTGGTGGCTCCTGCTCCTCTCGTGCAGGCGCAGGGGATGTCTTCCTTCTCCTCCTCCTCTGAATCCACAGCATGAGGCCTCCACCTCCGAGTAAGAGGGCAGCCCCCAGCACCACCTTGCATGATGGTTGCTGGATGAGCTCCAAGAAGGCCTCCAGGACCCTAAGCCAGGCAGGCAAAGCTAAGAGCACACTGGGAGTCGGGGAGCCTGGATGGTATGGGTCATGCTTGAAAGGGCAGGTTCCCCGAGGCTGTCTGGCAGGCAGGCCCCCAGCTGGACCCTTCCTAGGATGCCCCTCCCACCTCAGCAATGAACCCCATTGTGAGGAAGGTGGCTAGGGGGTGGGGTGGGGAGAGGCCACAGCATCCCTCAAGTCCAACCTGGCAGGCATTTCCTGAGGCCCAAGTCCCATCTCCCACCCTGACAATTGTCCCCAAGGTCAGTGGAAAAGCAGCTCCCCCAATTCTGAGTCCCTTCTGCCTTCTGCTTGTGACCCATTCTGCAACTCAATCCTGCTTCTTTTCCAATCTTTGGTTTCTCTCCCTCTCTATCCGGTGGCCCCCAGGGGGCAGGCGCCGCTGACCATGGCTGAAGGACCCCCTTGGTTGGGCTGGCATCTATTCCAGGCTGCCTGACGTCGGGGTCTCCTTTCATTCAGGGCCTACTCCTGCTGCCAACTTAGCGCATTCCATCCCCATTTGTGGCCCTAACCCTTTTACAGAGCAGGGTCCAGAAGGAAAGGGGCCCAGGAAAGAGCTCATTCTAGAATAACATGAGGTCACAACTGAGAGGAGACAAGCAGTGGGCTAAGGCAGAGCAGATAGGATAGGGGTCTTCACCAGATCCCAGGGGCCATTCCAGGATGGGGGCTGCTACCTCTTGCCTTAGTGATGTACCTGCAAACCCAGAATTTGCCCCCCTCCCCCTGTGCCCTGGTTAAATGGGCACAGTTTAGACAGTGAGCAGGTGGACCACCTGTACCTGTAGGTACAGACAATGGAGAACCTGGCCCACAGTCCCAAATTATATCCAGAGCCCGTCAGGGTAGAAACAGGCCTGGGCCCCTCTATTTTTCTCCCAGAGGCATCTAACACATTTTTTAAAAACACATTTCACTTTTTAAAAGTGAATGCCAAAGTAAATGCCAAAACCGGGTTGTAAATATCGTGATTTTTTTAAAAAATATTTTTATTTAACTTGGGGCGCCTGGGTGGCACAGCGGTTAAGCGTTTGCCTTCGGCTCAGGGCGTGATCCCGGCGTTCTGGGATCGAGCCCCCACATCAGGCTCCTCCGCTAGAAGCCTGCTTCTTCCTCTCCCACTCCCCCTGCTTGTGTTCCCTCTCTCGCTGGCTGTCTCTATCTCTGTCAGATAAATAAATAAAATCTTTAAAAAATATATATATTTTTATTTAACAAAGTAATGGTTTTAATATACACAATAATATCTTAGTCTACATACTAAGGGAATAAAATATAAGCTCAAAGTTTTACGGGGAACATCATCCCCCTAGCCCTGCCGAAGTAGCTCTGTGGTTGTCCACTAACCTCATCTGGAAATAACAATCCAAAGTTCATCTTTGAGGTTGTTTGTGGGAGTGAGTTCAGGGCCAAATGGTACCTCTGCAACAATTTTACCCTCCGCTCTCTAGTTATAACTTTCATTTAAAAATGATACCCTTCATACAAATTATCAGTAAAAATTAACAATGCAAAAATAAGAAATAAAGAGAGCTACACAGTTTCAGACAATACCTTCCAGAAGAATCTCTAACTGTTCACTGATTCATCAAGGGAAGTTTCCCACCTCCTCTTTGGAGGACCTTGAACTTATTGCAGGAGGCCCTGGCAATGTGGTATGTGATGGCTTCCTCCTCTGCCCCCTGAGTGTTGGGCAGCAAAGCCAGAGCCGGGGGCCAGGATAGGGCCAGAGAAACATTGCAGAGCAAAAGTTGCTCACGGATCCTTTCCCAGCCATTCTGGCTGTGTCCTGGGAGCAGTGACAGGGCTCTATGGCTCTATCCTTTGTGCCAGAACCTTGGCACACTTGACAGGGCTCTATGGCTCTATCCTTTGGACCAGAACACTTGAGCTCCTTGGGAGGAATGCGTTATAACCCTGTGGCTCAGTTCCATTCTAAAATGAGGAAATCAGATTGGAGGTTCAGTGATTTCTCCAAGGTCACCATAAATGGCAGAACCAGGATTCTTCCCCAGGCCTTCTCTTTTTTCTTTCTTTTTTTTTTAGATTTTATTTATTTATTTGACAGAGAGAGAGAGAGAGACAGCCAGCGAGAGAGGGAACACAAGCAGGGGGAGTGGGAGAGGAAGAAGCAGGCTCATAGCAGAGGAGCCTGATGTGGGGCTCGATCCTGGAATGCTGGGATCACGCCCTGAGCCGAAGGCAGACGCTTAACAACTGCGCCACCCAGGCGCCCCTTTCCCCAGGCCTTCTAACTCCAATTGCTGAGCTCTTTCTACCCAGCCCACTGCCTCCCTGGTGTGTGGGTAAGAGAGAGATGAGGCGGGAGCAGGGGCCTGTCTGGTTTGCACAGGAGACAGACTAGTGCACACTGTGGCCCGTGGCCTGCCAAATCCACTTCAGCCTGTGCTCCTGGGCACCCCATGCCCTCTGCAGGAGTGGATGAGCAGGGAGGAGGGAAGGAAGGGTCCAGAGAAGAGCCTGGGGGTGTCTGTGGATTTTCTGGGTGGCAGGCTGACACTGGATACAAAGTTCACCCTTCCCACCCCCTGTACCAGGGTGTCCTTGAACCTGGAGGGTGAAGCAGAGTCTTTCTTCCTCTTGATTCAAGGAGCTAGGGACCCCTGGCTGGCTCAGTCAGTGGAGCACACAACTCTTCATCTTGGGGTCATGAGTTCAAACCCCACGCTGGGAGTAGAGATTACGTTAAAAAATTTTTTTTAATAAATAAAAGATTCAAAGAGCTTCTCCCTTTGTTTCAAGAGACGCAGGCCTCCATGCAGACTTCCAGGCCCCAGCGAGCTGAGCCTGAGCAAAGATGTACTTGAGTTTGTGTCACTGCTCACCGTGGGCATCCACAGGTTATTCATGGCACCCTAGGGAACGGTCGCGTCCCCTCGGCCCTGAGGTGTGGATGGGTTTTCGTCGGGCCAGCAGTCACTGTCACAGCGCCGATGGCACTGTCGTCCTAGTGCTTGTGACCACTGGATCTGTAACTTCTAAGGTACATCACCCTTTCCTATTCACAGCGCGCTTTCATTTGCCCTCTCTTGGATTTTTCTCCCAGCCATCGTACGATATGGGCATTATTACTCCCAGGTGTCAGATGGGGAGACTAAGGTTTAGAGAGATTATCTCACAGCTTAAGTCAGTGCCAGAGCTGTGATGAGAATCTAGAATCCATGTTCTCAATTGCTCCACTCCCAGAGCTGGTGCCAACCAGACTTTATTTGTTGAAACAGTCTGGTCTAACTCAGCATTTAGTGCGGTGGAGTGAAACCAAGCGTAGCCCTGCAGTCAAACCTGGGTTCAAATCCCAGTTCAGCCACGTATTAGCAATGACCTTGAGCAAGCGACTGTGTCACTCTGAGCCGCAGCTTCCCATCTGTGAAATGTGGCTAGTGAGATTACTGCCTCAGGGCCTTGTCATGGGTGACAGATGAGGGTGGGCCGGGCAGGATGGGAGGAATTGACCACGTCTTCCCTTCATTTACTGTGCCTGTGGCTGTGTTGCATGTTGAGTGTTCAAAGTGTCCGGTCCCTGACCTCAGAGAGGGGAGACCCATGTGTAAAGAGAGAAATGAGTCAGAGGATCCAGAAAAGGAATTAATTCTGCCAAGGGAGGCTTGGCTCAGAAGACAGTGCGCAAACAAGGCTTTTAGGGAGATGAGCCCACTCGCTGGGTTGCCACGTGACACCCCCAGCTGCCTTCACAACTGCACACTGTTTGGTTGACAAGGACTTTCATACCCATTATCTAGTTTGGTCACCACAATAATGCTGGGCTAAGAAGGCACTCTGGTAGTTTACAACTGGGGAAACTGAGGCAGGTGAGATTCAGTCAAGGTTGCAAGCCAACAAGGAGCTTCCTGACTCTTAACTCCCGAGCAGTGCCCCCTGCTCCTCTCCCATAATAAAATGACCCCTGAGGTACCCAACTGTCTGTGAGCAGCTCACTGGCTGAGGAGATTGGGGTCATTCACATCTCCCCCAACTGCCCCAGAGGACAGGCCCCACTTACCTCGGAATGGAAAGGTACCCAATTTGTGCAGATTCTCCTCCAGTTTCCCATAGTCCACCTCTGCCGTGGCAGTGAAGGGGGTGGTCACAGGGGGGTAGATGCCTGCAATGTCCACCTTCCTCCCCTCCCCTGAGGCCCAGCCCCCCACATTCCTGGACAAACCCCTGCTCAGCCCCTGCCTCACAGAGGACCAGACTCCACGGCCCAGCATCTCTGCAAGAGGCCCGAGGCCCAGCTGGTCTCTGCCCCTGACTGAGGCTGAGTTTGGACTCCTTCCTACCCTGTTAATGATCAGTGTGTCTGGTTAAAAATTTGCTGCCCCCTGACTGTTGGCGCTGGGGCAGGCCTGGGCTGGGCGTCCCCCGGGTCAGAGGCTAAGCCTGTAGGCCCCATGGCCTCTCTCCCCTTAGGGAGCAGCTGGGCAAATGCCACAAGCGAGCGTCCCTCTAGCCAGGCAGGGGGCGGGTTCCTGGCGTACTGACCCTAAAGGGCTTCTCCAGTGGGGCCCGGGCTCTCTTCCCACAATTCCCAGCCCCAAAACCCACTTCCGCTTGGCCCGCCGCGGTTGGCGGAGCTGATTGGCTGAGCCGGCCCTGCCCTGCGGGAGGGAGGCGTGGTTGGGGAGCAGTTGCCCCCGGAGCCGTGGCTCTGCGCTCGTGCCTCCCAGGCCAGGCTCCTCCTGCGCGGGCGGGCCGCCACGTGACGAGCCTGTGCAGGCCGCACACAGCCCTATGGGCCCGCGGGCGCCGGGATGGGGGGAGGGGCAGGAGGGGTGCCTGGAGCCGCTGACCGATGCTGGGGATTTGGGAAGAGGGCTGGCAGGAAAGAAACAAGAAGACACCTCGGTAGGAAAAGCCACAGGGCTGGGACCGAAGGGCTCCAAGCTCCCCTCTTCCCGGAACCTACCCTTGCTCCGTTTTCCTTCATTCCTAAACATTTCAGACACAAATAGAAACAAACATCACCAATAGCAAAAACGACTTTTTTATTGCGGTAGCTTGTGGGCGTCCCGGATTGTATGCAGAGGAATGATGGGGTCGCCAGCCCTCGGGGCCGTTCTTATGACCCTCTGGCTGCACGCAGGGGACAGCCGGGTGCCCAGCTGGCCTGGCCGGGTGTTTACTGGGCTGGCACCAGCTGGGGGGGCTCCTGCCGACTCTCGGCAGGACCCTCCAGCCCGTTCTGCTCTGACCCTGGCTCCGGCTCTGACCCTGGCTCCGGCTCCCGGTGCTCCAGAGCCTGCCGGGTGTCAGCTTGCCACAGCTGCACCAGGTCCGTGGGGGTCTTTCCTGCCTGGGGGCACCAAGAGGAGATCTGGTCACTGTTCAGAAGTTTGTACCAGAAGGTTCCCTCATCTATATACCAGGGGTTCCAACCAGGAGCAACTGGCAACATTTAGAATGTTTGTGGTTGTCACAATCAGGGGAGTGGGAACTACTGACATTTGGTGGATAGAGGCCAGGGATGGTACTTAAACATCCTATAATGTACAGGACAGTTTCCTCACAACAAACAATTATCCAGCCCAAAATGTCAATAATATCCTGGTTGAGAAACCTCCACCCACCGCCTTCCCATATCTTCCTGACTTTCCCATTATCCCCTTACTCTTTCTTGAGTCAGGGGGACCCTCCCATTCTCCTCTCTTTCATGATTGCTCAGGGCCCCAAAGAAGAGCTTGGACTAGGGCACGTAGGACCCTGAGGGAACTCTAGGCCCACACAGCGTGCTAGGGGTGGTCATGCCAACCAAGGCTTAGGTTCCTTCCAGCTGTGTTCCTCCATGATTTTGGCCTTCCCTGGGCCTGGACATGAGGACCCTCTTTGATCTATTTGGGGGCCTTTGGGAAGTCCTCTTACTGTCTTTTCTGGCCGTTTCTCTGTACTTGCACTCTGGACAGAGATAAGCATAGCGAGAGCTGGGAAGGTGGGTGGGCCCCAAATTCCCAGGGGTCCCAGAGAGCCCCTCCACTGTGAGTGTGCTCTGAGGGCAGGCTGAGGCTCGCTTACTTCTGTATTTCCTCTGAGTGCCTAGCACAGAGCCTGGGTGAGTGGTGCACACTAATTACTGAATCAGGGAAGCAGCGAACTTACTAGGTTCTTGGTCATCATGTCAGCCCCGTGCAGGAGCAGCAGTTTGATGATTTTGTAGCGGTTGAGCCTCACGGCGTCGTGCAGGGCACTGTCCCCTTCCTAGAGCCAATGTGACACTCAGTATGGCCCACGGGGACATGTGGGAGCCCTCAGGTTTCCTGCACCCCCAGATGTGGCTGAGCAGAAGGGAAGCTGGACACTCACTCTGTCTTTGGCATTGATGTCCAGGCCCAGGGAAAGAAAGTGCTGCACAATCTCCACACGCCCCGTCCGGACTGCCACATGCAGGGGGGTACTCAGCAGCTGCGTGGGAAGGAAGCAGGAACTGCTGGCGGAAGGGGCCTGGACTGTGGTGCCTCTGGGAGGGAGGCTGTCCTAACTCCAGCCTAATCCCTTCCCCAAGTCCTAGTGCCAAGGCCTGAGCCCTGCAAGGACTGGGAATGCTTCCATTTCCACCATCCTGTCCAGTGGTCTACCGCTGGAGCATTAGATGCCTCGTCTTCTGGGAGGCCTTCTGTGGTTCCCCTCTCCTCCAGCTGTGAGCAGCTATTCACTCCTCTGCCCTTCTTTTAATAGTTATAACAGACGCCATTTACTGAGACGTAACTCTGTGGCAGGCATGGCAAAAGCTTATAAAACATCAGCCTTATGCTGAAAACATAATTTACATACATTTCCCCATCTAATTATATAAGAATTCTGTAAGACATGTGACAGGTAAACCACAAAGGCGCAGAGGCTGTCACTAGTTCAAGGTTACACACAAAGGAATGAATGAATAGAAAAATGGTGGATGAATAAACAAGCAAACAGATGAATAAATGAATGGATGGATGGATGGATGGACAGGTAGATAAAGGATGATGAAGGATGACATGGATGAACAAATCCCGCATCATTTGGGTGATCCCAAAGCCCTCTAAGTAGTGAATTTCTTCTCTTCCCCTTTCCTCTGTCCTTCCTGCTCCCATCCCCAGATGGTGGTCCCCAAGGACCTATAGGTGATGGCAAAGACCCCTCCTTGGGCTCTGCAACCCCTCTAGAAACCAGACCAGCTCACCATCTTCCTGCTTCCTGGGCTTTTCTGTTCTCTGCCCCTTGCCCTCCCTCCCCTGCCACCCTAATACCTGTGAACATTATTGCCTCACCTTGTCCCTAATGTTGGTGTCTGCTCCTCGGCTTTGCAGGAGTTTTACCACCTCCAAGTGGCCCCCGCGGCAGGCCCAATGCATGGCTGTGCAGTCCAGCTAGAAGGGAAAGATGGGGCTGTAGGGGAGAAAGTGCCCTGGGGAAAGGACCCCAGCCAAGGGGGCAGGAGGAATTGAGGGAAAGGGGACAGGGAAGAGGCAGGGGCACGCCTGTGTCTGGGCAATGGACCGAGCAGAGCAGGAGAACCCTCAGGTCCAAGCCACGTTTACGAAGGATGGCCCCAGGCCATACAACCCACTGGAGGTGGGGCCTGGCCCCAGAGGAAGCCTGTTTGTCTCCCAGGTTGGCACAGGTCTGTAGGGAGAGGGGGTCCACTGGTGCTGGGCCCACCTCCTACCTCCCACCCAGTAGGTGTCTCTTGCTCACCCGATCCTGGAAGTCCACAGTGGCCCCACGCTCCAGAAGCTTCTCCAGGATCTCCATGTGACCTTCCAGGGAAGCTCGATGAAGTGCTGTCCGGCGGAACTGTCCCCAGAGAGACTATCAGGGCCTGATCTCTGGCCTCAGGCTGAGACCAGGCCTTACCCCATTTCAGTTCTAACCCCTGTGCTGGGTCCCCATAGCTTCCATGTTCTGGCAGCAACTTCATGTTCTATCCAGACCAGCCTTGGAGCCCTCTTATGCCCTGGGAACTCTGACCTTATTACTGTCCCCCACCCCCAAGCACCTCAAGCTAGGCCTTGACATGGGCCATTCCCTCTGCTGGGAATGCCCGTTTTGCCCTCACTTCCTATGAGCGCTTGATGAATTCTTGCTCCTCCTTCAAGAGGCAGGGCAGCTCAAGTGCCATTATCTTGAAACCTCTAGGCCAGAGCTGCCCCCAGGGGACCCAGAGAACCTTTCACAGTGAGAGGATGGAAGGCAGGCCAAATCTTACTAGACTCTGTTTCCTCTGAGTGCCTAGCCCAGGGCCATGACGGATTCAAGGAAGGAATGAACTTTAGCATTTTGCTTTGGTCTCTTGAAACACTTAGGCCATGAGGTCAAGATCTGGTTATGTGCCAGTCTCCCTCTACTCTCCACTCTGGTCTTTCCTTTTTCGTACTCCCAGCACATGGCACAGTGCTCAGAGGCGGGAGGTGTTTGGATATACCAAGAGGATTGAGACTCCCGAGTCTCAGGAATGGAAAGGCCATGTAGTCTAAGCCCACAGTGATGCAGGCTGAAGAGGGTGACCATTAAATTGCTTAATCCCGGGAGATGAGTGTGAAAGAGTGCTCTGCTAACATGAAAGAGGCACTTTCAGGGGAAACAGGAAAGTATGAAGGGTGATGGAAACGTTTTGAAAATCGTGGTGATGGTTGCACAGCATGGTAAATACAATTAATGCCACTGAACCGTACACTTAAAATGACTGAAGTTGCGTATTTCCTGTTATATGTATTTTCCCACAATACAATAAGTTTCAAAAGGAAGTGTATTATTATACAATGCAACACAAAACAGTATCATATCCTAGCATGTGCTTTATAGTTTTTTCCTTCATTCAGTAAATACTAATCGAGGCATTAATATTCCGTTTGATCCCTGTGACATGCTCTGAGGGAAGCAGGCCATTTTACAGAGGAAGAAACTGAGGTGCGGAGCTAGCCAAAGGTCACACAGCTAGGGAGTGATAGAGATGGGATTTGAGCCCCAAATTCTTGGTTTGGCAGTTCCAGTCCTTTTTCTTCCCTAGAAGACCACATGACATTTGTTATGTGGAGGTAGTTCAAGTTGAAAAGGGCCTAAGGACTTAGATAAATTCCTGCGCAGGCAAGGGGGCATCCCAAATCTTCTGAGCCCCCCCACCAAAGGACACCCAATGTCTGTTCTCAAACAGGCTCACAAGTGGGCGGAGTGGGAGTGGCAACTCTGAAAGGGAGGCAGGGGCAGGTGCGGGCAGAACATCACCTGATCACAGGTGTCCGGGGAACCCCCATCGGCCAGGAACTTCTCAATGACCTTCATTTTCCCCTCCACTGCCGCTTTCAGGAATGTCTCCTCTTCCACAGGGCCAGTCTGGAAGGCAGGAATCCAGTCATGATGGGCTGCCCTGCAGTGACCAGAGGCCCTCGTGGGCTCCCCCCGCCCCCTGCCAACACAGGGGTCCTCCCCAAGATCCTTACGATCTCCTCGGGCTCTGGAGGTGGCTCCTGGGAGGCCGCCAGTGCTTCCCGCTTCTTCTGCTTGCGTTTTTTCCTAAGCTCGATGAGGTTCTGGATCCCACCCACATCGATGATCTCCCGCCGAAGATCTAGGGATGTCTTGCGCACACGCTCTTGGCCCTGCATAGAGGTGGCTTGTCAAACGCCGTGCTGGGGCCTTGGGGCCCCTGAGCTGAGCTGGGGGAGGAGGATAGGGAGAACTTCTCAGGAGAGACAGAATCCAGGTCTAGCTCTCCTGCCCAGGACTAGGAGAAGCAGATGAGACCGGGACACAGATGGCTCCGATCAGGGGACAAGGGGAGACTTGAGGGGACTGCATGGAAGCTGCCAGCTTTGAGCCTTCATGTAGGTGAAAGGTAGGAGGAGGGAATCTCAGAGGTAACCCTTAGCCCAGGCCCTCAGAATGGAATCTGAATCCTCAGCTTTCCATGTAATTTCATTTGTGTGTGTGAGAGATCCTAAAAGGAATACAGAAACAGGGGTGCCTGGGTGGCTCAGTCCGTGAAGCGTCTGCCTTCAGCTCAGGTCATGATCTCGGGGTCCTGGGATTGAGCCCTGAATCAGGCTCCCTGCTCAGTGGGGAGTCTGCTTCTCCCTCTCCCTCTGCCCCTCCCCTCCGCTCGTGCTCTCTCTCTCTAAAATAAATAAATTTTTAAAACATGTAATACAGAAACATAAAAGGTATGAAGAGAAAGCCCTTCTCTCCCAGAGGTTGCTTCTATTACAGCTTGGGTGATGCCCTTCAGGCAAGCGTCCCGTGGGATCATCCTCCACAGCAGTGCTGTGGAAACTCTGGTTTCCTCTTAGCCGCACGGAGGTATCGCCTATCAGCACGCGCAACCTGCCCCTTAACACGGGCGTGGCGCTCTGCTGTATTGCTACCCCATCAGCTGGGGCTTCCAAAATGAGTCAGTCCCCTGGGAACTTGTACACATGCAGATTCCAGATTCTGACTCAGCAGGTCTGGGGGTGGGGCCGAGATTCTGCATTGCTAGAATGTTCCGGGGTGGCGGGGGTGGGGGGTGGGGGGGTCGGGGGAGTGCTGAGATACTGGTTCAAATACCTCACTAGGGGGAGCAAAGCCATAACTGCCTGTCCTGTGCCCTGAGCCGGAGGTTGGGTTCTCCTCACACTTACCTTCACCTTCTGTAAGGCGGGACTCTGAGCCCCATGGTGCTTCTCATCCTCCAACACCAGCATGTCCATGGGCAGCTTCTGCTGGGCGGTTCCTCGGAGTTTCTGGTGAGCCAAGGAGAGGACGTGCTCCACGACCTGCCCACAGCACCCAGGGAGGCAGGTAGCCCCTCCCCAACCCACTCCAAGGAAACTCCAAGCACCTCCTACTGTGTGACCTCGGAGTCCTTCTGAGCCCCACTCCTGACTGGTCCTGGAGAGCCCCAGGCCAGAGCCAAGCTCCGCATAGTTCCCTAACTCAGCCCTACCCCCACCTCAGCTCAAACACCTGTCCGCTGACGGGCGTGTGTCCTCAGCAAGACAAATTTAAGGGCTACTGGAATGAGTTTTCATGAAATTAAATATATTCACTTTAAAAGCACCGAGATGGTGGTGATGGTGATGGTGATTTCTTTGTTGCCATTAAAAATTCAAATTGATGAAATGATTGTAGTAAGAGTTGATAGTTATTTTTTAAATAGATTTATGTGTCAATACAAAAATTTGACAATTCTCAGATACCAACTTTTTTTCTCAGATTTTACTGCTCCATGCAATCCTGGAGCTGGAAACATGTTGTCAGGGAATCTGAGGGATGGGGCCACAGCTACCTGCCTTCCGTTTGAAGGGACTTGGCACTCCCTGTATTCTCCTTGTAATTATATGGGTGAAACGCCTTCCAAGTCTCCTCTCCATTGGTAGTTTTGACTGGCCTGGACTGCTTCTCATGGCTTCTTCCTCTGTTTTAAAGGAAGCCACTTTTTTTTCGAAGTGCTGGCACCCCATCTCTGTGTGCCAGGAACCTTCACCCCGGGTTGAGGGTGCAGAGTCCAGATGGCGGCTGGGGAGGAATGGCCACCCTTACAGAGCTCTCAGCTGCCTTTTGCCTTTCCCTCTGAGCTCTGGTGCTATACAGCTCCAGGGCTACTTTGAGGGCTGATTTCCCAGGTCTTCACTTGGCAGGTCCTGGTGCTCATGTTGGGCTTTCATGGTTTGAGGTATCCCCAGTGTTGGCCTCACCTGAAACACTGCATCTTCCAGGAACAAGGGATGACCTTGGGCTGCAGCTACTACCGCATGTGGGACCCTGGCTGGGTTCCTCCTAGAGCACCCAGAGGGTGGGCTTGGGTCGTAATCATCTTGGTAACACTAGCACCTATGACAGGGCCTAGCATATAACAGGTGCTCAGTGAATGTTGGAGAATAAATGAATGGATGAGTGAATGGATCACGACAGGGGGGCTCAGCATCTCTGTCCACCCCTAAGTCCTCAGTGATGACCTGACCTAGTATGCTCCCACGACAGAGCCCCAGCCCGGAGCTTCCGGGCTCTCTTTGCCTCCCACAACAGGCTGGACAGAGGCTACCCTCTGAGAACCTTGCTGGGCTGGCACCTGCTGGGAACAGCTAGAGACTCTTGTGCTCACCCATGCCTTACCCAGACTGTCTAGTCCTTTGCTTCAGATTTGTCTTTGGGGGCTGACATACAATAAGTACTCAGTGTTTATTGCATTGGGTGCTAGTTGGTGAAACACAACAAAACAAACTCCCACCTTACTTTGCAGATCGTTGTACAGATTAAATGAAAGAATGCCTGTACAGTGCTTAGCACAGTGCCAGGCACGTAGGAGGCACTCGGTGGGAAGGCTGGCTCTCTGGGCACCCAGTGTCCCGACAGCCCCGCTGCTATATTTGTTGGGTGAATGAATGGATGAGGACTGCTCCGTGTCCCCTTGCTGAAGGCGTGTGTGTCCAGCGGCAGCACTCCAGCAGTGGCACAGCAGCATGACTCACCTACCTGGCCCCAGGGGAGGAGTGCCCCAGCCTGGACTCAGTGGGTTCAGCCCAAGCTCTTCCCCCACAAACCTGCCCCCCCCCCACTGCGTCTAGTCCTCATCTCTTCTGCTGGTCCTTCCCGCTTCCTCACCCCCATTCAGTCACCCTTTTTTTGAATGGAGCCTACCTCCAAACTGATTTATCTCCTCCCTCCCATTCCTGTTAGGGCCAGTCTTTCCCCTCCAGTGTGTCCTTCTCAGGCTGTCAGAGCTGCCTTCCTAAAATAGGTCAGATGGCACCACTCGCCCTCACTCAGCAACACTTAGTGGCTCCCCACTGCCCAAAGAATGTCTTTCCCATGGCCCTCGCTGGTTTGTGCCCAGCTCTAGCCCCTACCTACTATCAGACTTTCTCACAACAGTCCCACCATCACTCGCCCAAACTTTAGTGCCTGTCTTTTCCTTAGCCTGGAATTCCCTCCCTTCCTGATCTCTTCCCACGAGCCTTGAAGGCCCCACTCAAATGCTCTCCCATTCCCAAGAGTCCTTGAGCACCCACAGTCAGAGCAACTCACCTACCTTTTGTGCCCCTTCCCTGCTGACTTAACAGCTCTATTTCACCATTGCTTCACTCTGCCTGTTTCTCTGTGGATGCGCGCCTGACGGATGCTGGCTACAATGACTGTAGGGCTGGTAAGGAGGAGGTAGGGGCTGGCCCTACTGGCACTTGGCAGAGCCGACACTAAGTCAAATATTAGTTTAAATAGAATGAAGAGTAGACAAGCCTGCACCTTCCCCCCACACTTCTTTACTCCTGAGAAAATGCAACTGCCCACAGCTGCATGCTCCAAAGACCTCCCAGGCGTCGCTGGTAGTCCTGGGAAAACACATGCTTTCTTTCCCAGCACCCCTTCCTCGCTCTGCTCTCAGTCTTTATTCTTCTTCAGGGACCAAATGCTGGAGTTTCTCCCATCTCAGCCTGCCAGCCAGCAGCTGGGAGATCTCAGGGCCTCACACTCCCACATTCTCAGGCAGTACCCCAGCTGTCCTCTGCGCAGCCTGGCCCGCGTCCTCGAGGTCCAGGTGGGTGGCAGGACCTCAGGAGCCCAGTCCGGGCTATATCCACTTGCCTATCCCACTGTGTCTCAGTTCTTGGGGGATGAAGCCTCAGTCTCCCACTGCCAGCAACCCCCTCCACCAGGAACACCCTGGAGCTGGAATGAAGCCATTGGGTCCCTGGGGACACCTGTCCTCCTTCCCACTACAGATGTGGCAGCCAGGCTCTTACCTCCCTTGGCAGTAGAGCTGGATCTCCTTAGAATCCCCTTGGGTCCCCACACTCGTGCCCATACCTCATTCTCTTCTTCCTGCGCCAGCCGCTCCTCGATAAGCGCCGTGGCCCTCTGCACCGCCTCAGAGCCCTCCATGGTGCCGTCTATAGCCAGCCTCTGCAGGCCACAGGGCCTTGGGGGCTTTATAAGCCAGAGCACCCACCCCCACCCCGCCGGACGCCTTTGCCATGAGCTCACCGGCCCAATTCTCCACCTGCCTCCCCCACCTGTCACCTTCACCCTAGGCAGCCCCAGGGAGCTGGGGGAAGCAGGGACAGTTTGTCCCCCCACCTCCTGGCCTATCAGAGCTGAAGGGCCCAGCGCCCCCAGAACAGGGCTGCAGGAAGGAGCCTGCCTAGCCTCCGTCCTAAGTGCTTGGGTCCAGCTGGGCCTTAGCCAAGGCGGCTGGGCCGCGCAAAGGACCCACTGGCTGCCCCTAACCCTGTTGACAGTGCCACCTGCTGGACGCCTGGAAACTGCCCAACCAGTGCCAATGAGGGGAACTGAAAGCCAACTGTGGGGACCCAATAGAGGCCTGTGTCTCCAGCTGTCCTGTGAACAGGCCCTGCTTGCTCTGCAGTGGGGCAGACTCTGCTGGGTCTGGGCTGGAGTGTCAAGGTGGTGGGCAGGATTAAGAGCAGGTGCCTCCCTCTTTGCCCACAGCTCGTGCAGGCCTTTGCCTCTCCAGGGTCCCACAGCGCCCCCTAGTGAGGCGTCGCTGTATGTGGCTGCATGTCCATTAACCTTGGACAAACCTTGACCATCTGTCTGTCTCACGAGGCTCTGCAAAATTTAAAAGATCTTGCTTCAAGAAGGGTGTCAGGAAGCCACCTTAACAGGGCCAGAGTGCAGTGCCGACTGAGCCCGGGTGGCGACCAGCTCTTGATCATCCTTTCCTCCTGGTTTCCTTGTCAGGCCACCCTGACCAGGGTCTGGCTATGCTCGCTGAGAAGGAAAACACTCTCAATGGAGAAGAAGCAGAGCTGAACTTGCTCAGCTCCCCACCTGGAACGGTGGGCGCGAGCCCTGGGTCGTCATGACTCAGGTTTAACCTACCAGTGAGCACAGACGCCACAGCTCTGCCATTCCTAACGCTCGTGTGGCTGGCCCTTAGCTAACGCACTTTATCGGAGGACCCCCTCGGACGATAGGCACCCCTTCCCCGAAGGAAGGCCAGGCACTGGCTCCTTTTTCTCTCTGGTTCCCTTGCTGGTAAGCTGACACGTGCTCGCAATCTAAATCTGTCTGAGATTTTGCTCTCACATCCCCGAGGGCGCAGCGCAGCCTCTCCAGGATTTGGGCGCATACCTCAGTCCTGAGGGCCCTGCTCAGGGGCTGGAGCACCGGCAAGCACCCTCCCGCCACAGGAGCAGACCAGCAGATTACTCACGCCCCCTTCCTGAGATGCTGCCTCTGCCTTCAAAGCACGTTCACATCTGTTATCCCATTTAATCCTCCCAGCAACTGAGGGAAGAGACAGGGCAAGCGGCATCGTCTCCACAGTAAGGATAAGCAAAGCGGGCTCAGAGGTTAAGTGTTTTTCCTGAGGACCCATGAGAACACAGGGCCTGGAACACGAGGAGTTCGAGGCTCTCTACTCTCTGCTTCGAGCTGCTCCCACAACTAGAACTGGCTCTGGGGCTCCACGGAGCCCCTGGGGAGCCCAAAGTCAAAGCTAGGCAAGAGAGAAAGAAGGAGCAAAAGGCTTTATTGATAAATATGCAGATATGTCTGTACACAGGGACCTGTGGTGGGCCATGACCAGGCTGCAGACCCCCCACCGCTTGGGTTACAGCCGGGAGATGGCCCTGTGCAGACCCCTGCCACAACAGCACAGCCGTCCAGCCACCCGCCCGCTCCATCTCTGCCAATTGTGCTGGGAGGCAGGGAGAGGCAGAGGCCGGCCTCGGGCTCCCTGCCCCTGGGGCTCACGAGCCATCCCCTCCCCTCCAGGGGACTGGCACTGGGCCCAGGGCAGAGTCAGGGAGTGGGGGCAGGGAAGGGGACAGAAGCTGCTTCAGACCCTGAGCAGAAAACCGGAGTGAGCACAGCCGGCGGCACCAGATGACAGATCTGGGCTCCAGGGGCCTCCGGGCTGGCCCTCTGTGGCTCGAACCTGCTGCGGGAGAGAGGCAGGGTGGAATGCCCCCGTTTGCCTTTTCTCTGACAAGGTTGGCAAAGCCTGTGTGTGGCAGCACTGCTTCCTGGGTGCGGGGCACTGGTGGCCCCCCGCTTGCCCAGCAGCCACATGGCAGGAGGCGCCCCTGAAGAAAGTAACAGCACTCAGAGGCAGCAGCAGGGTGGGGGGACCTAGTGCTCAGCCGGGAGACCTCTTAGCCCCGCAGAGGCCTCCGTGGCTTCCCTTCCCAGGGGTCCGCGGGCTCCTCAGTCCTGGGGCGGCGGGGGCTGGTTGATGATGACCTGGATGACAAAATCTTTCTGGATCTTGGTTTCCTGGAGTCGCGTGCGGTCTGTGAGAAGCTTCCCGGAGAAGAACCACCGCTGCCAGGACGGCTCGATGCCTTCCTGGGTGTGCAGTTGCCTCTTCAGCTGCCCCACCGTGTCGGGCAGGCTGGCGCTGAGCCTCACGTCCTTGCCCGTGGAGAGGCGCACCTTCAGGGGGAACTCACGGCGCACACCGGGCGTGGGCTCAGGCGGCTCCAGGCTCTCCTCCTCGGTGTGCTCCAGCAGCAGGTTCACGGGCGGCGACAGGCAGTAGATGGGCAGCTGGTAGCGATTGCCCAGCTCATCATAGCATTCACAGAGGGTGCCTGGGTGAAAAGCGGGTGGTCAGCATCTGTTTGGGGACCCCCACAGTTTCTCTGTTGAAGCCCTGACCCCCAATGTCACTGTAATTTGGAGGCAGGGGCCCATACGAGAGTCATTAAGGTTAAATGAGGTCATCTGGGTGGGGCCCCAATCCAACAGGACTGGTGTCTAAGAAGAGACGTTGGGGCATGCTCTCCCAGTATGTATGTGAGGACACAGCAAGCAGGTGGCCGTCTACAAGCCAAGAAGAGAGCCCTCACCAGAAACCAAATCAGCTCGCACCTAGGTCTTGGGCTTCCCAGCCTCCCGAACTATGAGAAAGAAATTTCTATTGTGTAATAAGCTACCCAGGCTGTGGTATTTTGTCAGAGCAGCCTAAGCGAACTAATGCACCTGTTATGGCCACCCCACAGTCCCCGAACCCACCCTACAGTCAGGTTTCTCTGTGACAGACAGCTGGGAGGAGTTCAAGGTAGAATCAGGAAGATGCGGGCCGGTACTCAGCTCCAGCAGGTACTAGCTTGTTCGACGCTGGCTAACTACGTAACTTTCCATTTGCTCACTCAACAACTCTTTCCTGAGCATATGCACTGGGTGCTGGGGTTACAAGGGTGAATGAGAAAGCTCAGGCCCTACTCTTCATGGCTTATATACCCTGGTGGGCCTCAGTTTCCTTCCCGTACTATGTGTTGCACACAGTAATAGATTTATTGTATCTTGAGCACCTACTAAGTTCCAGGACTGGACTAAAGTCTGTTCTGCATATCTTGCTGAGTCCTAACAATAATCCTATGAGGAGGGTATCCCACTTTACAGTTGTAGGTTCCTGAGACTTTAAAATCAAGAAGCTCCTTGCTCAGGGGTATACTACCAAAATAGAGACATTTGTTAAAACCCAAGTCTGTGACTCTAGAGTTCCACTGTCCCCCTCTACTTTACATGGCCCCACGAGGCTGTTATGAGCTTAAATGAGATACTACAGGAGAAGCTTCTAGCTCAGTGCCTACCACATAATAACACCCAACAGAAGGTTAGTACCTCAGATGTTCTGTGATCCCAAAGTACCCTGAACAACTCTAGCTTGCTCTCATCACACTGCTTTGAGGTTGGTTGGTGCCTTTCTATCCCTTCATTAGACAAGCGGGGACGGTGTCTCATTTTCGTTTGTGTCCCCACTCCTGGTCCATGCTCGGTAAGGGTTGTGTGAATCAACAAGCAAATGGGCACCCTGGCCACCTAGCAACTTGGATAAAAACGCCCAGTGCGAGGCCGGCCTGCGGCTCCCTTCCACCGGAAGCAGCCCGAGGGCCCCCACGGCAGGGGCATAAAGCCCGGCCCTGCCCGCTCACCATGAGGCAGGGTGATGCTGGCGCCGTCCAGGATGGCCTGCGCCAGCTCATGGTCGTTGGCCTCAGCTGCATAGGCGGCGGCCTTGAGGGCGTCCCAGATCTCCTTGCGGCCCTCGAAGGCGGGTGCTGTGTCCCAGAACTCGTCCCGTTTGCTCCGCAGCTGCCCGTCAGTCATGGGGTAGTCACTCTTCCACTTCAGCCGCTCCTTCTTCAGGGGCTCGTTGCGTCCTGGGCGGACGGGAGGGACAGGCTGAGTGCCTCTGAGCCAGGCTGCGGCCTGCTCTCTCTCCCTCCCTCCCCTGCCAGCACCCTCCCACCCCTCCCCCTCCCCAGCCTCGGCTCCCAAGTACTCGCAGTACTCGCAGTACTCGCAGTACTCAGGTCTCAGGGCTTCTCTCCCCCGCAGCGTCAGGGAAGAGTCTGGAAACTGCACACACCCCACCTGGGGACGTAAACTATTGTCAGCAGAGCACACATCGCCTCCTTCTTTGATTATAAAGGGGTACATGCTCAGTCTTCCTCACAACCTGGCAACGATGTCAACGTGTGAGAATAACGGCGGCCGTTTATGGGGCAGGGCGGGCGCTTGACACCCACTGTTCATCTGGTCCACGAAACCCAGCAGATGGGCCAACTGAGACCAGGAGAGCCATCGTTTGCCTGAGGCCACACGAGCACCTGCTTCAGAGAAGCCGTCCTGAGCGCTAGGGCCGTCCTCTCACTGCTGTCTGCGCCGCTGCGGAAGAAACGGCGCCAGAATTCCACACCTCAACCATTTCCTTTCCCCCATTTCTCGCAGTACAGTTGAGCTCATATTATCTTTTTGAAAGACTTCTGTATTTGAGAGTGCGCGCGCGTGCGTGAGCAGGGCTGGGAGGCTGGGGGCCGGAGAGGGAGAGAGAGCCGCAGGCAGACTCCCCGCTGAGCACAAAGCCCAAAGCCGGCCTGCACCTCACCACCCTGACAGCACGACCTGAGCCGAAATCAAGCGTTTTTCACAGATGATGGGACAGGCAGAGAGGTCAAATGACTTGCCTGAGGTCACACAGTAGGTGACAGTGAGGATTCCACCTCAGGTCAGACTGAATCCACAAACGGCCCTCCTGCTGGGCGGCAGAAAACTCTCAAAGTCAGACATTCAATTTAAAGCGCTCCTGAGTTAGCAGAAAGAAATGCAAATCCTCTTTGTGGAAAAACAACTTTAAACTAGGCCTCAAAGAATTCCCAGGATAAAGTTCCAAGGAAAATAAGTGATAAGGTCATAGTTTTTTTGTTTTTTTAGTCACAACATACAAGGAAACAAGGCAATAGGAGCCAGGGCCTGGGAAAACAGCAGACGGAAGAATCAGACTGACAAAGATTTCAGATATGGGATTTATCAGACACAGATTATGAAATACCAAGTTTAAGAAATAAGTGAGTCTTAACAATATGAACAGGGAAAAAGACATTATAGAGAACGACCAAACAGAAACTAAAAGAACCATACAGGACTTCTAGAAATGGAAAATACAATAATCGAAACTTAAAGGGTCCAACATTTTAAATCAGAATTTCCAGAAGGCTACAACAGGAAGAACGGGGATGAAATAATATTCGAAGAGATCATAAAAATGTCCATTTTCTAAATTGTCCGATAAATTTAATGCAATTCCACTAAGATTCCTAACTGGGAAGCTTCCCCCGCCCCCCACCTCCGAGAACTTGAGAAGCTGATTCTAAAGCTTATATAGAACAACAAAGCCACCCCTAGAGCAGAATGAGGTAGGAGAACCTGCACTACCATTACCTACACGAATTATAAAGCTATAGTGAGTACTGGAACAGGGACAGACAAACGGGCCGATGGGACAGAACGGAGAACCCAGACACAGACCCAGCATAGACGGAAATGTGATTAAAAAGAGCAGGAACATTGCAGATGGTGTGTAAGATGGATGTGAAATAACTATATATATATAAATATATATATTTGGTTCCTGATATACACCTCCTAAAACCCTTATGATTTCCTGAGTGATAGGAATAGCTGATACGGAGCTCCTAAATCCCTTGGAATTTCCTGAGTGATACAAGTGTCTTTTGTTCTAATGAAGGGGCTCTTGGTGAGCTCTATGATAAGCTTGGAACTTTCAGCCCTGTCCCCCATTCTCTGGTGAGGGGAGAGGGGCTGTAAATTGAGTTCATAACTGGTTATACCTATGTGATGAAGCCTCCACAAAAATCCCAAAGTATGGGGTTTGGAGAGCTTCCAGGTTGGTAAACATATCCATGTGCTGGAAGGCTGGTGCACCCCAAGTATGGGACAAAAGTCCCTGTGCTCCGGACACTTCCAGACCTCCCCTCATGTATCTTTTCATCTGGCTATTCATTTGTATCCTGTAAAACGTCCTTTGTAATAAATCAGCAGTAGTAAGTAAACTATTTTCCTAGGTTCTGTTGAGCTGCTCTAGCAAATTAATGAACCCAAGGAGAGGGCCATGGGAACCTCTAATCTGTAGCCAAGTTGGACAGAAGTTGTGGGTCACCTCGGGACCCACTACTTTCAGCTGGGGGCAGTCTTGGGGGGGTGAGCCCTTAACATGTGGGGTCTGCATTCACTCCAGGTAGTGTCAGAATTGAACAGAACTGTAGGACACCAGTTGCATCCAGAGAAAATTGGAGAATTGTTTGGTGTGGGAAAAACACCCATCCAACTGGGGTCAGAAGTATACTGTGTGATCAGTAGAGGAGAAACACAAGAGATTTTTCTTTACAACAGACTACTGATAAACGGTGTTAGGGCTATAGGTTCTCCTACATAGGAAAACATGAAATAGAATCCCTACCTCACATCAGCCACAAACATCAAAAGCAGATCAATCAATCAGGGGCTTAAGATTGTGGAAGAGAAAGGATGCGCTGGTGGGACAGATGATTACAGTCTTGTCTGAATGTTTTTTGTGAAAGTTTGGCTTGGAGGTGTTTCTGGTTGGATCAAAGAAATAGCTCTGCTTCATGATTTCTCTGGTCCTTTAGCAAGAACTCTGATCAACCAGGGTTCACAGTCATGCAGTGATACCCTCAAGGACCTTGGGTGGTGTGGGGCTTCTGCCCCTCCACTCGGTGACCTCATTGTCTTTTTAACCTCTTGAACTGATTTCTATAGTTTTCCTGTCTCCTTCCTCTTGACCAGATGTCACTTCTTACTGGTCCCTGTCTACTTGTGGCTCCTATGGGTAGAGGTCAGGCCCAGCTAACGGGTTCTTAATCCCCTGAGGGTTGAGAAGGCTTGTCAGTACTTTCGAAACCGAGAGCATCCGGTTTTAAGAAAGAGGCTTCCTAAAGAAGAAAGAGACTAGGCTTCAGGACATCTGCTGTTCCTGCTCAGATCCCCCCAAACCCCGACCCATCAGATGGGGTTTGGCTCTGTTCCTGACAATTGAGGATACCTGAGGTATACCCGTGTACACATGCCTCTCACTGTCTCCGTAAGATAATAATAGCCCCAAGGTGTCCCCTTTCAAAGTCATCACCTGAAGGATGCTCTGCTCACATATCTGGCTTTCAGAGTCCCCTCCCCTGCATGTGGACAGCAGAATGCTTTCCAACTATTCTAGACCCACCCACAGATGGGACACAAAGCAAGTGCGCGTCTGCATCATTAAGAGCGTCTGCAGTCACCCAGGATACAACGGTGTAAAAATTCCTTATCCTGTATGCTGGTTCTTGCAGACGGAAAGAAGTAGAAAACATCAGAATGGGTGGTGGGAATAGGGAGGGCTGATGTAAGGGAAAGGCAGCAGGAGCCAACAGTTGTCTTCGCAGCTGTCATGACACTTGGGGCCAGCAGGGGGCAGCCACAGCACCTCGGGGCCCCGCGCCGGCTCGCTCCAGCAGTGAGTCAAATACAGCAGGAAAAGACCCAGCAAAATTCTCCGGGGCCAAGGCAAGCGTGTGTAAGAGACATGCCAAAATGTCTGGATCCCTACAGTCTGATGCTTATAATTTAGGCAAAGATACAGACAAAAACCAAAAAGGAAGGTTTTAATCCAAACATAAAAGCAAATTGATGAATATTTTTAATTTCAGTTACTTAAAAAAACCACAATGTTTTATAGTTAGTTGAGTCAAAAACACTGGGCAGTAGAAAGGGTGTGAACACTCTCATATGCTGCACAAATTGGTACAAATTTTCTGGAGGGCATTTGGTGTGGTACCAAAACAGTCAAAAATGTGCATCCTTTTGGCTCAGATATTTGGTTTCCAAGAATGTAGGCTAAGAAAATAACTGCAAGTATGTGGCGAAGGTTCATCTATGAAGCTGTTTAACTCGGCACGGTTTTAAACAGGGAAAGCTAGAAACAAACTCAATGTACGCCGGCAGGAGAAAGGCTAAATAAAATCCGTGCGTCTGTGGCAGCCGCTCTGTAAGCTGACCAATGTGGAGAGCTGTCCACAAAACAGCGAGAAAAGGTTACAGAACAGCAAGTGCTCTGTGCTCCAGCTTCTGTTTCTAAAAAAGTATGTGAAATTACATATATTAAAAAGAATGGAAGGACTTACACCAAAATGGTAACAGTGGTTATAGCCGATTGGCAGTTACTAGTGAAAAAAAAATTTTTTTGCTTATATTTTCCAAGTTTTCTCAACACGCATTTATGACTTCAGCAATAAGAATAATACAACGAGGGGCGTCTGGGTGGCACAGTCCTTAAGCGTCTGCCTTCGGCTTGGGGCGTGATCCCAGGGTCCTGGGATCGAGCCCCACATCAGGCTCCTCCACTGGAAGCCTGCTTCTTCCTCTCCCACTCCCCCTGCTTGTGTTCCCTCTCTCGCAGGCTGTCTCTCTCTCTGTCAAACAAATAAATAAAATCTTTAAAAAAAAAAAAAGAAGAAGAATACAACAAAAGTTGTTAACAAAGAAAAAGCGTACATAAAGTTCCAGAGAGGAGCCACAGAAAAGTGGGGATGAGTTTGGGGACCTGAGTGAGGGGCTCTGGGGGTGGGGTGGTGAGCTGCAAAGCCCAAGGGCCACGGCCTCTAGGATTTCAGTTGCTGGCGGCTCCGGGCAACTCTGTCCAGGGGCAGGGCAGGCACTGCTGGTTTCTGCAGCAGGAGCATCTAGTAGCTTCTACTTGTGTCTCTACCTGTCCTAAATACGCTCCAAGTCAAAGAGAGTAAAACAAATGGTCCTTATCTTTAATGAAGTTGACAGAAGAGAGATTTAAAAAACACAACGAGAGATCATTCCGTAGTCAAGGTCCACACCTGCCTGGAGAATACGAAACGCCCGTGAAAACGGCTGGTTTCTGTGATTATGGTGGGTGGGGACAGCAAGAGAGGTGTGTGACTGAGCGAAGAATGTAGGTTTCTGAGTACAGAGGCAAAGCTAGAGTCTCAAAGCGTTGTCCAACATACCACCTGCGTTAGGGTCTCCTGAGGTGCCAGTTAGAAAGGCAGACTCTGGCGCCCACCTTAGACCCACTGAATCAAAATCATGGGGGCTGGGCTGGGCTATGGACTTGATTCTGACAGAAGAACTCCACTTGTAAACACAGCAAAACAGATGCGGAAATGGCATGCTCGTCCACACCTTAATGTAAGTGAGTTCAATGGATCCCCTCCAAAGTTGCTGCTGAGAGCCGATCTGGAGAGGAAAGAGGGAGAAGAGCAGAAGGGCACAATGTCTGGGTTGGGGGAGGATAATGACGGTGGACGCTGTGGTTTGGTCTCCATAATGAATGGTGTCTGGCGATACCACCCCCAAGGGAGGGCACTGTAAAGAGTGGGAGAGAACACTCAAGGTCCTTTCCAGTTTACCTGGAGCCGGTGTGCGTCTCGGAGCCTTTGTGTATGTGCACACTACTGCCTCCTGCTTCATCCTGCTTAATCCAGAATGACCATGCCAGAGGGGATTCTCAAGAACCTATGGAGGGACAGCAGGCCCCGGCTGCTTCCCTCTGACTGCCCCATGGCCTCACAGCATGCTGGCCTGGGGCAGGTTCTCAACACGTGTCTGCTGAGTTGAAGATGGAGCTGATGAACACCCGGTGGATGGGGTGGGGAGCCCAGTGGAGGAATCACAGCTGAGAGCAGCTGTGGGCAGGCGGGGGGCGCAGGGGAAAGGTCTGCATGAGAGAGAAGCTAGGCAGTCCCTTTGCTTCTTGATATCACACCTCAAGAGGTCCTTATTGTGGCTTTGGGGACTGGTACAACGGAGCCACTGGGAAGTGACACCAAGTCTGAGGCCAGCCAAGGGAACCAGAGATTTCCCAGGACAGTCAGTCCACCCAAGCCAGGAGACGGCCCTATTTATACCTTCAACAATCCCCAAGCTCCATTTCCACACTCGGTTACCAAGCTCCATCCCCAGGCCCCGACTCCAGGGAGGGAGCCGACAGTGTCCTCCTCAGGAGTACTGATGATGTGACAAGTCTGGGCTTGTTCTGGCTGGTGTGAGAGATGAGGATCAGGGCAGAAGGCAGGGACAACAGCCTCCCTGTCCCAACATCTTGGGCTGCAAGGGCCCTTTGGTCAGGATGTAGACTTGACTATCTCCTCTTCCCATCCCATCCTGGTAGTCACAGCTGGGACGCAGGGAGCTGGTGAGATGGGGCTGAGGTATGGCACCTGGTGGAGGGGATAATAGGTCAGAAAGAACAGCGGGCCCCAGAAAAAGGATCAGCCCAGCCGGGGAAGGGTGCAGGCAGGCAGAAGTGGAGCCCAGGTAATCCCTTTAGGAAGCGTGGTATTTATAGTTAGACTTAGCCCAGGATGACCCTCACAGCGGTAACCTTCCAAGGGAAAGTGCTGGCCCAGCTCTGGTAGCTGGGGCCTCCCCAGCGTGGGCCCTTCTTCCCCATTCATTATTCCCTCAGGCCCAGCTCCAGGGTTCAGGGAGGGAAGGGGGTGGAGCCAGTTGCTAAGTGACAAGCCAGGCTTCCTAAACTGTATCACCACCTGGGTCATGCCGGCCCCAGGTGGTCCCCGGCAGGGCTGAAGGAATCGACTCCTCTGGCAGCCCTGTACCAGGCTCTGTGGCAACGTTCGGCCCTGCAGTTCTCTGTGATGATCCTGGTTGTCCCCCCTGAGGCTGGGACCACCCCCAGTTCATCTCTGGGGACCTGGCACGCAGCAGGTCTCAATAACTGTTTGCCCAGTGAGTGAGCGAATGAAGTGAGCAGGCAGTTTAGGAAAAGTGGGGGGAAGCTGGAGAGGGGAGAGGCAAGATCTGAGTTGGGGGAGCAGATGGAACAGTCTGGAAGAAATTCTTTTAAGCAAGAGAATTAGTTAGGAAGAAAGGGGGTGGCAGAGGAGGGAGTCCAGGAGGAACAAACTAGTTCCTGAGGTGCACAGGGAGGAAACCCGCTGGAGGAAGAGGGGCTGGATGTCAGAAACTATGCTCAGTGAGGGCCTGGAACCTTCTTGGCGACTGGAGAGACGAAAGTGCAGCCAAGAAAAATAAACCTGCTCAGAGGCCCCCCGCTTGGGCAGTGGGTGTGGACAAGGGGGCACACATAACTGTGGAGACAGTACGTGCTTTCACTGCCCTTGCACACAATGGACACATTTACTGGGGTGAGCTTAGGGGGAGCAGGGCCCTTATCTACTCTCTGCCTTGTGCCTCCAGCCCAGGGCCCCCCGCCATATGTGGCCAGGGTGAAAGGTGGCATCCCAGGGCCAGGCGCTGACCAACTCTCCCCCTGACCCGAGCTGACTTCCCCAACCATCCCCCTGTCCCATTCCTTAGTGGAAAACTGCGCTGTCTGATCTCAACTACAAAGAGAACCCCCAAATCCTCAGGGTCTACTCTGGGATCTAACCTCCCATAAAACCAACAGCTCCTTTTCTGAGGCTGGCTGGGATTCACAAGTAGAGTTAAACATTGAGTATTTGGAAAATCACCGCACCTCTCCTTGTTTTAGGTTCACATGAATTTAAAACAACAACCCCCCTCTCCCCAGCCAATTCCTTTCTTGTAGTGAATATATTCCTATCTTCCTCATGTACTCATGTTTGTTTTGGGTGCACCAAAGTCCTGGCCTGAATGTGAATAGTTCCACTGCTACCAGCTCTAGAAGGAACCTTGATTACATGTGTTTTCTGGAAACCTAGATTTTAGATAATTATGAGTTAAGAGACATATTCACAAACCTTCTCTCTCCAATGTGGCTACTCACTTACATACGGGCTTCAGATATGAGGGCGGGGGGTGTTGCTTCAGTGACCGACCACCTGTGTGGGCACGGGAGGACAGCCTCACTCACCATTCTAACCTCGGTGTTCCCATCTGTAAAGAGGACATAATCTCCATCTCGTGGGATTGCTGTAAGGATTACAGACACGACTCTGCCCGATGCTTAAACGGCAGTACTATTGTAATTAGCAATCATGCCGAGTCAATAATGCTTGTTACCACCATGCAATTAAGAGAATGAAAGGTTACTACCCTTTTTTCCCCCATCAAGTTGCTGTGATTTTGAAAACTTTGAAAATTCGCTGTCGTGAACTCCTGGTTTCTCCCTCACGGTGCAGGAGGACTGAGGGGTTAAATGAGGTTACGTCTGACAGGGACAAAGAGAGGGCTCAATGTATACCCGTTTCCCTGGGCGGCTGCACAGCAGAGGGTCAGCGCTTTTCCTGGGGCAGAAGAGCAAGGATGGTGGCTAATAAATAAAACAGAAACTCTCCAGAGGTTGCTAGAAAGGTCTCTGGTATCTGGCCAGCTCCCCTGGCTACCTCGGGACTCCAGGGAACAGAGACAGGTCATCTCTGCCACTGTGCTTTCCACAGCTCTGCTGGCAAGGAGGGTCCCCACGGGCTTGGCAGCCAGATGCCTGGAGGCTGAATGGCACAGCCTGACTCCTGACACCGGCAGCTCCCTCTCACTGGGTGTCAAGTGCCACAGGCCCTTTACTGGGACATGCTCCGCTCCATCGGGGCAGGTGCCCCAGGGTGTGGCGGAATCCTGAAGCTAGGAGTGACCTTAAAGTCAGTCAGCCTAGCCCTTTCGTCTTACAGACTCTGAGAGGTGATGTGAACAGTCCCACACCACACAGCTCTTGCCTGTGTGTGTGAGTGTGTGTGTGCGTGCATGTGTGTGCACAGTGGGGGAAGAAGTGGATTCTTCCTATCAAACCACTCCACTGCCAGGAGAAGCGGAATTACAACTAGAATATTAAAATGTCAGGAGTTTGAGAGATGAGAAATATGCCAACGGGAAAGCAGCAAGCCGAAGAACATCGGAGCAAGTGTGGAGGAGTTGGGAGCCTGCCTGACCCTCTAGTTCCCACTAGACAAATGGAATCTAAGGGCCGGGTCCTCCCAGGCCATGGTGGCCTAACTGTGCACCCAGGTCTCCAGAAACAGACTCTAATTTTGCATGGCTGGTTGGGGGCTCAGTGATGGAGACCAACCTCCTGCCCCACACGACACTCCTGCCGGGGGCAGTTCGGCCTCTGTGTGCACTTCTAGTGACGAGGCGCTCGTGGTACCAAGAGGAAGCCTACTGCGTTGTGAGATGGGCCAAAAGGTGAGAAAGTTAATAATCTTACAGTCATCCTTCACTGAGGACTAACTATGTAGCACGCAACAGAACAGAGACACACAGACGTTGAAGGTCCAGAGTTTGGAGTCAGACAAACCATCATAAATTAGCTAAGTGACTCTGGGTAAATGACTTGAGCTTTCTAGTCTCCTCTCCTGGGAAGTAGGGAGTAGTAACATCCTACTTCTTAGAGACACCGGGAGGATTAAAGATGTATACGTACATATTAAATTAACTAACAGAGTCAAGAAGATTATATGGAATGAATCAACGACTGTGACACTTCCGGTGTGGTCTCCCTAGCACCCAGCCCCACCAGGCTCTGGTTTCCTCCACTGAAGACACACACACACCCCAGCACCGTACTTGCTACAGAGCCGGGACTTTATTATGGTCACTGAAATTGTTTTTGCCATTATTAACATTATTCTTTTGACCTGAAATCCGTTGGCTCTGTTCTCTGAAACGACACAGAACAATCACAACCTCTTTCACGGGGCTGATAGTTTCCTCCTCTCCAGACTGAAGATCCCTTTTTCCTCCTCCGTGGTTTCTCTAGGTTCTCTGCCATGATGTTCCCCCTCCCCTCAACCAACCTAACTTACCTACTGGCCCAAGGGAGGTCTGCCCAGTGCCAAGGCCCTCTGGGCTCCTGCTTTCCTCGATCTGAGCAACAACCCCTCTGCCTCCACAGCACACACAGTAAGTTCGCCCAGGACTGTTGAAGCTGGAGCTAGAAAAGACCCCATCATCCTCCCCCTGGTTGTGGCTCTACATTCTCTCAATCCCAGCGTTCACTCACAGGCCAGCTTACCCTGGGAAGCTGGGCCTAAGTTACTGTATGTCTTTTAGGTCTGTGTCTTAAGTGGGGTGAACCTGGAGTTAGAAGACCTGGGTCCTTTTCTATCGTGATCCATGCTGTGTGACCCAGGGCACGGCACTTAACCTCTCTGAGCACCCCTGCCAAATGTGAATGTCTCTCTTCTTGGTGCCTTAGAGAACCACTGAAATGCTCCGGCGAGTTTCTGTGTGAAGTGCTGTGGTCAAGGGTGACACGCACACAGATGCCTGACATCTCTGAGATCTGGAACCCCATCTTTTTAAGGCGCATTCACTTCTCCATGTGGCACAGCTCAAGACCCACAACATTCTGTTTGCAGATCAGCAGAGAACTCGTCTGAGCACGTTCACTCTCCCGAGCCGGGCTCAGACCTTGCATGCAGCTGTGCCTGACTCACTCTTCCCCCTTCCTCCTCTACAGCCCATGAATCACCAGCCCTGTCAGGCCAGTGTCCTCCCTGGTTTCCTTCCCGAGCACTGCCTGGTCGCAACCTCCATCCCTCAGGATGCAGGAAGCCAGCCCTCTTCCCACCAGGCCCCACGGGCTCCTCTCCCCTGACCCCGTGGCATGTGAGCACCCCATACCAGCTGAGTCACACGCTGCCTCCCGGGCATGTTCCCGTGCTCAGTGCTGCCCCTGCAGCTCGACCGTCAGTTGCTGGAGGGCAGGCTCTGGAGGGGCAATGCAGCGCGGTGCAGCGCCGTATCTGGAAAACACGGTTGCCTGGAACCCCCCCCCCCCCCCCGGGACTCTGATTTGACTGCCCTGGGGTATGGCTTGAGCATCAGAGGGGTTTTAAAGCTCTCCCTGTGATTCTGATTTATGGACGGGGCTGAAAAGCACTGATCTGGAACCAGGTTGCCCAGCCTGGCTGGCTACTCCTGTTGTTTCATTAGGCCTCTGAGAGGGCCTGGCAGGGGGGTGCTCAGGGAGAACCCCAGGCCTGCCTAAGGCTGACCATCTGGACAGTCCTTCCAAGGCTTGGAGCCAGACTGGTCATAAGGCAAAAAGTGGATAGCTCAGGGGACCCTGCGCCTGGGGAAACCCAGCTGCACTGTCCAGAGGATATGGCCCAAGCCCTTGCTTGCAGAAGGGACAGGGTAAGCCAAAACAAGAGGCTTTGCAGTCAGACAGCTTGGACTAGCTATCTCACTCTCCTTATTAACCAGGAGGGCCCCTCCCCTCCTGACTCTACTCAGCCCAAAGCCTGGTCTCTCATGCCTGCCTGGCCAGCACCCAGACACCCTCTTCTGTAGACGTAGGACTCTTCCTCCAGGGCTGAGCCACAGACTTCTGGTAGAAAAGTGCAGCTCCAAGGCAAGGGGGGCAGTGGGAGAGCAGAAGGAGGGAGGTCCTATTTCCTAAGAAAATCTCCCACCCCTTCCCCAGCTGCTCTGGGCAAGAAGAAAGGAAAAATCTGACTCATCAGTGCTGTGTGACTCACAGGCCGACAAAACTTACTTGCCAGACTGGCAGGGAGGAGAGCTTGCTGCTCCCACCACAACCAGGGGCCATGGGCAGGTAAGCCCATCCCTCCATCCCTGCTCACCACCAGCTCCAGGCCTGGGTGGCTGGCCTGGCAGGAGTGCCTTGCTCAGCTTGGTGCCCCGACAGTCACACCCTCCCGTGGTTGGTTTAGTAACTTACTACAGCAAGGGGAAGGGCTGGGAAGAGTAGAGAACTCAGGTTTGGAACACAGAGAGGTGACTTTGGAACCAGAGAGGACCTGGGTCTGACCCTTAACTCTATGCCCTCATAGATGGGAGCCTCTTGACCTCAGTTTCCACATCCATAAAATGGGAGCAGTAAGTCTTGAAGGACTATTGAGGATTAAACAAGACATTATATGTAATCTCCTAGTACTGTGTGAGGCACAAAGTAGGAGCTCAAAAGTGGTAGTGATTATTACTAGGTGTATAACTGTTACATTTAGGATTATAAGAAGGTTTTTTTTGTTTTTTTTTTACATCATTTCACTTAATCTTTACAACAACCTTGTATGGCAAATATTACTACTCTCATTTTCCAGATGAGAGACTGAGGTTCAGGGACCCTGGGGCCAGGCAAGAATCCAGGGAGTGGTTTCAGATCCTCATTCCCAGCACGGTGGTTGTCTTGGACCCTGTCCTGCATGCCACCTCCCCAGGGCAATGAGAAGGACCCCACGGCTGTGGCAACACGCACACAGTCGACAGGCACAGAAGCAGCTCTGCCTCCGGCCCAGGTGGGAAGGCCTGGCCGGTGACACTACTGACCAGGTCTGCATCTAGTGTGGCATTGCTACCAGTCCTGCACTGCCTCCCACCCAGCCTGGCTTGACTCTAGCCCATGTGGTGCGTCCGGAAATTCACTCACTACTGTCTGCGTGCACGTCAGCCTCCACCCCAGGCTGTGAGCTCCTCCAGGCAGCACCTGGTCTTGTCAGTGCTGGCATCGGAACGCCCGGCCCCTAGCCTAGAGCCGGAGAAGCAGCCGTCGGGCTGCCAACAGCCTCAGGTTCCAGAGCTGAGATGCGAGGCCACTTACTTGCAGGACTTGGGCATGTTATTTACCTCTGAGAAGCTGTCTCCTCCTCTGGAAAATGGGGATAATAACAGTCACTGCCTTACAGTTACGATGAGAACTATGGTAATAACTATGGTAATAAGCAGTTATAACTACGGTAATAACAATCATGGCTAATATTTATTAAGTTCTTATGCCAGACACTGTTCTAAGCTCCTCCTACGAATCAAATCGTCTAGCCCAAAGGTCACACAGCTAGATGGCAAGCTGGTTCTGAACTCCCCCCCCCAAGATACCACCTCTCCTGAGTGTCAAGTGCCTGGTATGCCCTAAGTGCTCAGAACTTAGAAGCTAGTCTAGCAGATGCTTAGGAAGCATTTCTAAGATGAATCAGTGAATGACCCTCTTTTGGTCTAATTTCATTCCCATCCACAAGCATTTATTATTGAGTCCTAAACTGCATACAGACGGACTTATCTGAAGTTCTGTGAAGTATAAAGTTAAAAAAGCGCAAATTAAAAAAAAAAAAAGCAAGGCTTCCTCACCCTTCTACAGGAGGGTAACAGGATCCAGATTGATGGAGCAAGAGCCAGTGATCCCAACCCTGAAGTTCCATGCCCCTCCCCTGTCCTCAGAGAAGGTTCCAGATGGGAGGCGCCAGCCCCCTCAGGAGAAGAGGGGGAGGAAATGGCCAAAGGTGCTGGCTGTGCCTGGCCTTCTGGGGTGCCGCTGAGGGCGGTCGTGTGAAAGGGCCTCAGGGCTGCCCGGGAACCTCATCCACGGCTGTTAATGTTGGCAACGCCCAAGAGGTGCTGGATCGGAGGGCAGGGAGCTCACGGTGGTTGAGTGGCCTCTAGGAGCCAGCCCTGGCATCCGTATGGGGAGCAGGGAGAGGCAGGGCTCCCGAACTAAACAAGGAGAGGGTCTCCTCAGCCAGCTGCAGGGGAGCTCTTTTCTAAAGAGCAAAACCCCCGTTTCAAAGAAAATAGTGGATGGCTTTCAGAGAAGCCCACTTACAATGTGAGGCAGATAAAGCGGATCTGCTGTGGGGGGCAGGGGGTAACACCCACATGCCCTCGCCTCCCGGCACCTGCCTGATAGCTCCACCAAACCCCAGGCTCCCAGCTGACCAGCCCCCTAGGCCTCTCAGGGACAGGTGCCCTTCACCTCCAGGGCAGCTCTCTCCATGCGGCTGTGAAGGTTGCATAGCTCAGCCCCTGTGACCTGGGACAGCGCCTCACCGGGGCCCCTATCTGTAAAATGAGCAGGCTCGACTAAGGGCTTCAGGACGCCTTCTCCGCTAAGACTCGATTCAAATCCGCCCTACGGAAAGGCCTGTGTGGGGCTCCTGAGGGGCACAAAGACAGCTAAGGCAAGACTCTTGCCCTCCGAAAACTCACAGCCCCTGCAGAAAACTGCAAGGCAAACCACATGTGTGATAACGTAAGCACACAAGCACTCGAATGCATGCGCACGCACACACGCACACAAGACCACAAGATTCTTTGCACAAAATGCTGCAAGAGTCGGAGGGGAGACTCTCAAAAACTCATGGGGAGCCCATGGAAACTGCACGGTCTCTCCCAGTCGTCTACCAGTGCTGGACACGCAGATGAGCATGACAAGTCCCTGACCAGACGGGCTCAAATGATGCCCAGAGCTCCACTTTGTTTTTTCTGATACATTATGTTCATGCTCCCTGTTTTGAAAACACTTGAATGCATAATTTAGGAAACCCTTATAACGTGTTACTCTGTGGCACATTAAAAAAAATAAACAAATGCATAATAAATAAGTGATACATGCAAATTCTGTTCAAAGAACACCCCCCACCCACACCCAAGCAGGCAAACTGCTGCACGCTAGAGCAGATGTATGTGGAAAGCATATTGGGAGCCCACACCCGGACCGACCCGGCCTCTTATGCATCTGCCAAGGGGGTGGGCGGGAGCCAGGCTACATCCTCTCTGCTCTGACCATGTGTGACAAGGACTCTGGAAATAAGCAGGCTCCAGCTGGCTGAGGGCTGGCTGGGAGCAAGCCTCACCCTCACTGCCGCATTTCTGACTTCCCACCTCCGCCCTCCGCGTACAGTGAACTGCCCCACCCCGGCCTCCGCTGCTGCTGGAGGAGGCAGCTTCCAAGCTCTGGGCCTCAGTTTCCCTCAGGGATAACGGCGGCGGCAGGGGACGTGAAGCATCCCCGATGGAGGGTCCAGATACAAGAAGACCAGTCATGCAGAGCCTCCGGGCTGTCTGTGGAGTCTTCTGCCCCGGTTCTCTCTCTCTCCTGCCCCTGATGCTGATGGGTTTGGCCTGGGAGTAGCCCTGTTGGACCGCACCCAAGTACACAGGACCCTGCCACGCCACCCCCAAGGTAACCCAATTCTTCCCGGTCAAATGACAGCTGCAGGTGGGAGGGAGGGAGCCCAAGTCGGGAAGGGCAATGATAACTGGCTCGCAGGGCGGTGAGGCCCAGACAAAAGGGTCATGGCCCAGATTCATTTCAACACAATTCCTGAGCACCTGCTGTGTTCAAGATCCTGCCTGGCACTCAAGGCACCTGAGAAAATGAGGGTGACACTTTAATTACCTTAAGCATGTCTCAAGGTTTAAACAGCACCTCCTCAGAGAGGCCCTCCCTGATGACCTAAAGTGGGCTCCCCTATTCCCCATCGCAGCCGCCTCTCTCCTAAGTAGTGTCTATCCCAATTCTGCCACGGTTTGTCTACTCATTGCTCTGTCTCCCCACTAGTACGTCAGCTGCTCAAAGGCAGGGCCCTGGTCCCTCCCCCATAGCAGCACGTCATACAGAGCAGGTCCTCAGTGCTGGGTGAGTGAATGAATGCATGAACGGATGAATGACTATACTACCAGACATGCAGGAAAGGATGTAAACAACGATTCAGCAGTCTGTGGGGAAGCGAAGAAGGGATCGGGCACATCTCTGAGGCTCCATGGAGGAGATAAAACAAACACTGTGAGCTTGGCCTGCAAAGAGGGTGAGGGAGGAGGAGTTCCATGGGGAAGGTACAGAAACAGCAGAGACCTAGAGCTACAGGGCAGCAGGACGGGCTGAGGCCCAGTGAGTCCGCCTGGACCCTGGTGGGTGCCCTGCTCCCCGCCCCACTGGCCTCTAACCACTGGCTTCCACTCTTCCTTGACAAAGACAGGACTACATAAACATCTGAGCACAACTCTGCAGCGTGGTGAGCAGGGGTCTTTTATTTATTTTTTTTTTTTACGATTTTATTTATTTATTTGACACAGAGAGACAGCGAGAGAGGGAACACAAGCAGGGGGAGGGGCAGAGGGAGAAGCAGGCTTCCTGCCGAGCAGGGAGCCCGATTTGGGACTAGATCCCAGGACCCTGGGATCACGACCCGAGCCGAAGGCAGACGCTTAATGACTGAGCCACCCAGGGCCGAGCAGGGGTCATTTCTAAAGCAAACGCAACCTGCGGCACCCATTGGACTACCTGCTCTCTTCTTTTCTAGTTTCCTTCGCCCCTGGCTGACTGGCTCTGGTTCTGAACATCTGTGCCAAAACTAAGCGCCATCCCCCACCAGGCGACTGAAGGGCAACTCCTGATCTTGTCATGACAGAGACGTTTTATTACGCCTCCTGCCCATCCCAGGTCTCAAAAGAATTTCTAATGACATTTAGATTATATTTTTTAAAATGGAAATGCGAAGACATATCTGTCAATTTAAGCCTCTGGTCAGCCTATAAAAACCAGAGGTCCACACTGAGCTGACAGAATGCCAGAAAAGGTGTTCTGCTCAACCTGGAAGAATACGATGTCTCTGTGACTCAGTTTCTCAAGGCCAAGGGATGGGGCAAGAACAGGGGTAAGAGATAATGGCCAGAGGGAAAACCCAGGATTCCCCAATCCGTAGATTCAGGTGATATTTCCTATACTGCACAGTCCTCCTCAAGGGAAGAAGAGCCTGGTGGTGGCAGAGGAGGGGGGCAGGTCCATTCTGGCCAACTGAGGCTTTCCATACAGCATTTTAGATGCTGACTTGGTGTGACTTGGTGGGGGCGGAGGGGGGCGGCTGTCAAGGAGGACTGCGAGCTTAACACCACTTCCGTTCCGGGCAGAAGTCTAAGTCTAGAGAAACTGCCAGGGGTCAGATGGTGGCCCCTAGACCTAGAGGCTGTGTGCTTCCCAGGAAAACCTGCAGCTAGAAATGAGCCCAAATGTATACAGACAGCACTAGCATCTGCAAAGGAAAAATCTGGGGAAATGCACACCAGTCTTTCCACTTGGGGTGGGCTGATGGGTGTTTTACTTTTGAGGGTGTGTATCTGTGTCCGGTGTTCTCGCTGAGCACGTCTGCCACAGACATCTTTGCAGTGTTTTTGCCACAAACGGTTTTACCACATAACTAACTGGCTGTAAGGCCATTCTGGCATACGAGATAAAATAATGAAAAATAAAAGAGGGGCATTAAAAAGGACGTAATGAAACATGAAAAAAAATTAATAAAATTGCCATCAGGCAATTTTGCTGTAAAAGATAAAGTCATCAAAAGTTTTAAAAAGGGACATTCATTAAAAAGGACATAATGGAACATGAAAAACGAATAACAAAATTAAGAAGACTTTACTGCGAAATGCAAAATATTATCATACGTTTAAAATGTGTGTAGATTCATGGCAACACTGTGCAAATAACTGATTTTGTATTATGGGTTGTACCTAAGCACTTCTCTTCCAAGTCTTTTGTTCATAGTAGTTCGCTTTTCTTGTTTTCACTCCAGTCTCTTCCTTCATTAAGAGAGGGATCAACGTCCAAATACAGTTGACCCTTGAACAAAATGGGTTTGAACTGCACAGGTCCACTTATATGCAGGGTTTTTTCCTGATATATACAGCACAGTATTGTAAAAGGATTTTCTCTTTCTTATGATTTTCTTTTTTTTTTAAGTTCTTATTTTAGTTTTTTGAAGATTTTATTTATTTGGGAGAGTGAGAGAGAGAGAGAGAGCAGGAGCAGAGAGAGAGGGAGAAGCAGACTCCCCACTAAACAAGGAGCCTGATGTGGTACTTGATGCCAGGACCCTGGGACCACAACCAGAGCCGAAGGCAGACGGTTAGACGCTTATCCAACTGAGCCACCCAGGCACCCCTAAGTTCTTTTATTTATTTATTTATTTAGACTTCATTCATTTATTTGACAGAGAGAGAGGCAGCCAGCGAGAGAGGGAACACAAGCAGGGGGAGTAGGAGAGGAAGAAGCAGGCTCCCAGCAGAGGAGCCTGATGTGGGACTCGATCCCATAACGCTGGGATCACGCCCTGAGCCGAAGGCAGACGCTTAATGACTGAGCCACCCAGGCGCCCCCTAAATTCTTATTTTAATTCCAGTTAGTGAACAGACAGTGTTACATTAGTTTCAGGTGTACAATATAATGATTCAACACCTCCACATATCACACTGTGCTCTTCCTCATGACTTTCTTAACACTGTCTTTTCTCTAACTTATTTTATTGTAAGAACACGGTATATAATAGACAAAATATGTGTTAATCAACTATTTATATTGTCAGTAAAGTTTCTGGTGAACAGCAGCTATGATTAGTAGTTAAGTTTTGGGGGAGTCAAGAGTTATGTGCGGATTATTGACTGTGCAGAGGGTCAGCACCCCCAAGCCCCACATCGTTCCAGGGTTAACCATGTAGGATGCATATTTGTAACAGAGCTTTGTATTGTGTTGTGAAACCCTTCCACACTGTTGTTTGTTCCTGGCAGATTGTCCCACGTCTGCTGATAGACGTTCCAAAGTTCCATGGGAAACGTGGAAGAAACGCGAATGCCGTAAGGCTAATGCGTTTGTAACTGAGCCTCGGGCGCTGGAACTGGTGCGCTCCCATGTCCTGGGTCGTCTGGCGTGCAGTCTGACTCCACACTCTAGTCCACACTTCCAGCGAGGTTTATCACCGTACTTTCTAGCAGGTCTGTAAACCGAGTTGTCATCATCCACTATTTTAAGACCCCACCTCGTCTACTTGTCACTGCATAGACCACTAGGAGCGCTAGCTGAGGTTTACATAAGAATGAGAGTTTTATCAATGGAGAAATGACAACTAGCTTCAATAGATTAACTCTGCGGAAGGCAGCCGATTCATCAATGAATAAAGGAGACTGTCAACCAGTTATTTTATCTTTCATGGCAAAACTGCCTTATAGTCCATCAGTTATATGATGACAATGTTTGCTCTGAAAATGCTCACAACAAAGAGGTCTATGGAAAACTATCTAGAACCATGGATTTGCGTGTATACCGACTTTTTTAAAAAAGTGTGTGTGTGTGTGTGTTCCTTAAGCTTTGCTTCCATGTGGTTTGGTGGAAAACTTTATGAGCCTTACGGGGAAAGGCAATAAAAGATCCTTGTCATGACAAGGCTGAAATGGCTCAGCCAGGACTGTGGGTGCCTTCTACCCACAAGGCACCTCTAAAGAAAGACTCTTTCTAGCCGTCCTGGATCCCATAAAGCTTCCATGTAAGCCACTTTGAATGAGTTGTACCACAAATAAGCTATAAGAGCAGGGCTGGGCCTTACCCATCTCAGGAGCCCCAGGGCTCAAGTCAGTGCCTGACACACAATAGGTGCTCAATAAGGGCTGAGACACCCACCAGGGAATGGATTACATGGGGGAATGGATCACAGGTGGGGTGACGAGAGCTCAGGTGTCCTGGGAAGAGGTGGGTGTGAGAATGGAAAAGGGAGGCAACGGAAGGAACATGCCAGGCAGAAAACAGCAGACTTCCTGGTAGAGCCGTCCTTAGGCCCGTCTCAGGGGAAGGCAAGCAGCTGGGGGGCCAGGGAAGGTCGCAGCTGGCTCTGCCTGCAGGGTTTCCCAGAGTAGAAGGCTGCAGGCCTACCCCATCCGGGACAGCCTAGCCATGGCCCATATCACCTGCCCTTCCTGAGACCAGTCTGACCAGGGCTTAAGATCTGTGTCAAGCAAGCGCTGAGTCAGGTGTGTGTGGGGGGGACGGGACTGGCAGGGGGCAGGGAAGACAGGTCAGGCCTCATTCTCTCAGGTGTGCTCCACCAGAGAGGCCAGGCGGAACCAGCCTCCTCACCCTCCTCACCCTCCACCCCTACTCCCAGGGCTTGAGAGAAAGGCAGACTCCCAAGGTGCCAAAACCCAGGAGAAAGCAAGGCCCTGGGAAGGCTCCCTTGCAGACAGGAGACAGCTGATAAATGTGTTAGGAGGAGACCCTGTTTCACCCCAAACTCCCCTGCCCCTGCCATGGATCCATGCAGACAGGCTCTGGCTAGGGTGGGGAGGCAGAGGCGGCCGACCTGGGACAGCAGGAGTTATCTGTTTTCAGCACAACCACCAAAGGGACAGGGAGGGAGCCCCGTGGGCTCAGCTCCAGCTGCTGGAAAAGGCATCCTCTCAGTTTCAACTCAGCTGGAGGTCAAGAACTGCTGAGGCTGGCAGCCCAGCCAGGGATGCTGTTTGCTTGTGAGTGAGCATCCGGTCGCCGTGGCGACCCAGGGCAGCACCAGCCAGGAGCCAGCCACAAGGCCAGGAGCAGAGCCCTCCCTGCTCTAGCACTGGCCTTGACCTTTCCAGCTGGGAAAGCTGATGCAAAACAGTCCACTGCCTTCCCGGGACGTGACCATGGCCTGTGTAGACAGCAAAGATGCACAAGCCTCTGTCCTGTCCTTGGGAGGGCCCAGGACATGCTCAGAAAGACCAAATCAGAAAGTGATGAAGGCCACAAGAGGCACGAACAAGGACTAACAGGGCTTTAAAGGAGAAAGAACTCACCTTGACAGGGAGCATAAAGGGAAAAAGATGCATAAAAGCTTCTGGGGAAGAGATGGCATGAAACAAGGAAGCAAACACATATCCTCCTGTGGCCAGCTCCAACTCCACAAATGAAGAGCCCCTTGGTTTGGGGTGCTCGCTCAGGCTAGCTGCTTTCCCTGATCCAGTCAGTCCCCTGCTACCTTGCTCCCCCCCAACCCTCAGCGTCCCACTTGGCTGCTCAGCCCCACCTCTTGCCTGCCAGGTGGCTGACCACCCAGCCGCCGGTATTACAATGCCCCTTCTGGCCTTGTCCCCACCTCAGCTCAGCTTTTCTGTTCTGGACTCATCTGGATATTCCCTTGCGGTGGCAAATCCTTACCAAAATCCCATCACATTCCTCACCTGGGGGCCTGGAACCACAAGGCAGTCTGCTTCAGGCCTGGAACAGTTCACGGTAGTTTCCAAGGTCCCCGGTCACTGGACAGTTTCTTGGAACACAACACTGGGTGTGCAGAAAGGGCCAAAGGGTCGGGTTCTGGACCTGGTGCCAAATCGGCCCCAGGAGCTGGCTGAAGGCTGCAGCCCAGGGACTGGCCCTAGGACCCACAACTCCACACAGTCAGGGCTTCCCTGTTCCAACTGCCCTTCTTCTCATTTTTTATGTGGTTTAAAAGGTGACATATGCCAAGTGGGGGGCGGAGTACATAATAGAAACATAAGAAGAAAAAGATGTAAGTCTCCCAAATCCTATCACCCAACAAAAACCGGCAATAACATGTCAAGAGATTTTCATTCCGTTTTTCTCAAGGTGCACACACATTGCTGGGACCACAGAGAGTGTACACTCCACACCGTGACCATTCGAGTATCTTTGATCCTATTTTTATTTTCATCTGACTCCAGCCGCCATTCCAGTGGTTTGCAACCCTTGCTGCTCATCAGATTTACCTGTGGAAGTTCCGTGAAAATGCAGATGTCCAGGTTCCACCCCTGGAGAGCAATTCAGAAAATAAAGGAAATCCAGAATACATAAGACACTTCAAAAAATCCTGCTGCTTTTGTTTCATATAGAAACATTCAATAAATATTCATTGAGCACTCACTGTTTGCTGGGCACTGTACAGGATATGTTTCTTCCTCACAGAAAGCTACGTCATTCACTCGTTCATTCATTCATTCATTCATTCAAGAAACATGAGTGGAGCTTCTCCTACGCACCAGACCCCAACATGGGGAACAGGGACACAAAGTCAATGAGACAGGCTCTCAAGGTCAGAGCTACTAAGAGAGAGAGAGAGAGATGTAAGGAGATAAGAGAAACCAATGCCCAAATGCAAGGGCTGCACTCTACACAGAACGGTGGGGACACAGGAGATGGGTCTCACCCAGCCTGTGGCAGGTCCTAAAGTCGGCTCTGAATCGAAGGTACAAGCAGGGTCGAGCCAGGCGGAGGAAACAATATTAGCAAGGCCTCCAGGGCGAGCATGGTCTGAGAATCACAAACAGTGCCATCAGAATGCACCATGCAAGATGGGACGTGGACAGGTCACAGAGGGCCTTTAGGCCAGTGAAACAGTGTGGATATTACTCTGTAAGAGATGAGAGGCCTGTAAAAAGGTGAAGCGGAAGTTGTGACAGCTGACTCTGGAATGCGTGCATCGGGTGGGTCTCAGGGGCCTAGACTGGAGGCAAGAGGGCCACTTAGGAGGGTGCTACATTAGCAGAGGAGAGAAAAGAAGGACCTGCACTTGGACTTTGTTGAGTGTCTCTTACGTAGCAGGCAGAGTTTAGCGGGCATGGAGACGAGCGATGGATTTGAGAGGTACTTGAGTTACATATTTAGATTATTTCTATTTTTTCACACTAGGATGAAAGTCTGCATACATACAGCTTTGCACGTACTTCAGCTCATTTCCCTATGAGAAAGTCCTTGTGGTAGAATTTCTAGGTCAAAGGTAGGGATATTTTTAAGGTTCTTGGTGCCCTTTGCCAAACTGCTTTCCAGAAAGACCATATCAATTTTCAACTCCTCCAGCAGTGCACAACAGTGCTTGTTAGACCCTCTCTGGTCCCCAAAAAGAAAGGCAGAGGTCAGCTCACATCCACCCCATTGCTACATACTAAATCTTCTGCTTGGCCCAAACAAAATGACTATGTCCAGGAACAGACTTCACGACTGCACGAACAGGGCATCGGGCTGAAGGGTATGTTGCTCGGGAGCTGGGCGAGGGCCAGGAAGGGGGCACTCTCTCCTTGCTCCAACCTAACTTCCTGCCATTGCCAGTAACTTTCTCAGCAGAGATCATGTCATTCCCCTGCTCAAGAACTTTCCATAGCTCCCCACTGCCTACAAAACAAAAGCCAAACGCCTTAGTGTGGAAATCAAGGTTTCCCAAAAATAGGATCTGCAATACACATTTCTATTTACTCATTTATTTATTCAACAAATATTTGAGTACCTGCTGTTTACCAGGCTCTGTACAAAAAGTCCTTGCTCTCATGGAGCTTACACTCCAGCGGGAGAGACAAATGATTCACAGGTCAATAAAGATACACCAGGTGCTTATTTATTTATTTATTTATTTGAGAGAGTGCGAGCAAGGGAGTGCACTCGAGTTGGGGGGAAGGGCAGAGGGAGAGAGAGAATCCTGAAGCAGGCTCTCTGCTGAGTGCGGAGCCAGGATGTGGGGCTTGATCCCAGGACCCTGAAGACCATGACCTGAGTCAAAATCGACAGCCGCTCTTGAACCAACTGAGCCACCCAGGCACCCCTACATCAAGTATTTATATGTGTATACTAAATAAAGCCAGAAAATAAAGTCCCGAGGAACATACAATTGTAGGAAAGGTGGCCAAGGAATGCAGGTGCAAGAGACAGGTGCAGAGGCCAGGTTGGAGTGAGGAGTGAGCCGTGTAGATCTCTCCCAGTATGCTCAGATCACCCCAGAGCCATCAACTTTGTATGAACTTCTAAGTCCCCACGCCTTTGCTTTTGGTCTTCTTTCCTGAAGATTCCCCTCTTGTTGAAGGGGAAACCCTTCTGTGCCCAGCTCAAACGTTACCTCTTCCGTGAAGCCCTCCTGACTCCACAAACCAAACCTGCTCCCAGCACTCCACTTCTGTCTCCTAGTCTGCATACCTGCAAACATCTCAAGGCACGGGTGGCCTGTTAGCTCTCCATCTGCCATGCCTCACATACAAGAATGAGGACTCTATGTTGGCACTTAGAGACAGTCTGGTCTTCATGCTTGCCCCCTCCAGACCACACTGAGCTGCTCAAAGGCGGGAACTGCCTCACTCAGCTTCTGGTGCCCCCAGTTTGTATAGCCTAGAGCCTGGTGTACAGATGTTTGCCAAAGAGGGAAGCATGTGTGCAGTTATCAAAGAGAGAGGACACTGTTACTTGCAGAGAAACAGTCTTGTCTCAGCACATGCAAATGAAAATACTCTCCACCTTTGCAGTGAGACTTTTTAGTTGTCTACCCAAACCCATTCTCTCCTCCGCCTTGGCAAGTGGAGCCAGCCGGACTACGTTTCCCAGTCTCCCTTGCAGTCAGGGTGGCCATGTGATTACATTCCTGCCAAAAGAATGTGAGCTGTAGGGACAGGAGCCAAGCCCTAAAGGACCTGGGCCCAAATACAGCGGGCACGCCTCCTCCACCTTCTCTTTTCCCTTCTGCTGGTCGGATCCCGAGTGTGCTGGCAACCCAGCTTCAACCATGCAATGTCCTGTGATGGACTGAAAACACAAAGGGACTGGGTACCGGAACCACCACAAGCAGCAGAGCAGCCCCTCACACGGTCTGTTCAGGTCAGGGATGTCAGGGCCATTACGTGTGTCAGAAAAATCCATTCTCATTCTTTAAGCCACTGCATAATTAGGTCCCTTTTCACAGCAATATACAGCCTTACATTACTGAATGCACTCCTGCACAGCAATGGGACATAAGTCTGCACTGTCCTCAAACACTTTTCTCAGTGCCTACCAGGGAATCGGGAGTGCTGACTCCCAGCCAACCCACTACGATCCAGCAGGGTTAGGAGAGGAGGCAAGATGAAGCCATTGTACAAAGCAGGGCAAAAGTTAAACAAGGAACATGCCAGAATCCACAGACGGGTAGAAGAGCCTGTAACGAGAGCAGGAAAAGGCAGCAGCAGAGCCCTTGAGAGGGACATGAAAGACAAAGCTGGTCCTCAACGTCTGAAAGCCTGACTTCTCAGGTTCCCTGTTCCTCCCTCTCCCTCTGCCCTTCCCCCTGCTTGTGCTCTCTCCCTCTCTGTGTCAAATAAACAAATAAAATCTTAAAAAAAATAATAATAAAAGGCTGACTCCTGTAGGTAAGAAAGGGTTAAAGGGATGTAAAACCAAATGCACACACATGCCTGTTTTAGACCCTCTGTGGGTTTCCTCACACTCACCGTGCTGGCTGCCACAGGGAGGAAGAAGAGAATGAATGAGAGAAATGGGGAAGGACGTGGCCCAGGAGGTGGGGGCATCATCTCACCGACACCACCTCCCATGAAGAAACCAAGGAACCAGGGAAGCTTGAGGGCCCCCACAGATCAACAGTCCTGCCATAATTCTGGGGCTGCTACACCCAGCACCACCTCTCCTTCACTCCACTTCTGGATACACACCAAGTCACACCCAACCAGAAGGTATGAGGGCGGGAGATAGCCACTGCCTTCCCCCAGCCCCCCAGGTCCCCGAATCATCTGCCCAGCCATCCCAGCTCTGCTGGGCTCGACCAGTCCTTGACAGCTCTACCCCACTTCCTACAACCATCACCAGCGAAGAAACAGTGAAGAAGGCAGAGGCCCCGCAGAGGGCCAGCACAGACCAGGGGACGGGCTCAGGCTCGGGAGCCCGGCAGAAGATTCGCACGCTGACCCCACCCATTAACCCCACCCTGTGACTCTAAGCAAGCTTTAGTTCTCAAATCAGGACAACAGATGATGCCACCGCACAGGGCCGCTTCAAGGATAAACGACAGGATGTATGTGGCAGGTACTCCACGAACGCCAGTCTCCTGCTATTACCCCCAGACATCCTCCTTGTTGGCCTGCCACATTGCATAAAATTCCTACCGCTGGACTTGTCCGTCAGGATTAAGGCACTGTCGTGAAATGTCCCTGCGCAGTAACATCTCACCCACTGCAAGGGCCAATTAAATGTTCTGGGCAGGCTAGCAGGCAGGCATCTGGAGGGTCTGTTTGGGGCTCCCATGTTAAAGCTCCCAGGTGCAGGCGGGAGCTGCTCTGAAGCAGCAGGTATGGCTGCCGAGCCCTGAAGGAGAAGATGCTTTAAAGAAAGATGAGGGGGGAAGGCTGCTAAAGCTTCAGATCTGGGAATCTCCAAGTGGGCAGAGCTGGAAGGCAGAACAGCTCAGGGGTGCCTCACAAGAAGAAAAACAGGAAAAGCAGAAAAAGGAAAGAGACAGGGAGGTGAAAGTCCTCTAAAGGAGAATTAGGAAGGAGTCACCGGGGTGGCCCCAGCCCCTGGCAGCAGAGACACTAAGCCGTCATCCCCTGGCCCCCCTCCAGATCCTGCCTCCGAGCTGCTATGTCCCGTTCCTGGCACCATATGGCTCCTGCCTGTCCATCCCCACCCTCACCCTACCAGCCAGGTATGTTCTAAAGAGGAAGAAAGCCAAAAGCTTTGACCTTGCCATTCGGAAAGCGCTCGCAGAATCTTGTTGTAAAACAGGCTTGAGGTCAGGAAAGAGGCAGAATGCATCTAAGCAGTGAAGGACAAGATTGAGCATCTCTGGGGTTGTGTTTCCTGCCTAGCCACACATTTGGGATGACCCAGGCAAGGCCCACACCCTCTCTTTGACATTCACCACACTGTAAGAAGGGTCACCAATGCTTATCGCTGACTCAGATCCCAGGAACAGAAACAGGAAAACTTCACAAAAGGGCAGCAGACCTGCTCCTGCAGGACCGGCAGGTGGGAGACACAAAGGAGGCCCAGCTGGGAGCGTAGACATCCATTGCGAGGGACAGCACGGCAGCACAAGGAACGTGGTCCGGGGAGGGCCAGGCCCATGCAAGGAAGGATTGGCTCCTCGTGAGCGCCATCAAAAGCTAGCCTTGCTCAAGGAAAATCTGGCCGACCCCCTGCAGGGTGCTGAGTGGAGCAACCCCACACTGGGTAGGTGGCCGGACTCTGCCACCTTTCCAGCTCTCCCAGCACTAATGTCCTGCCACGTGTGCTGACTTCGATGGACCGTCCCATGGATGTCCTACAGGGCTTAACGCCAGTCAGTTGTCAGGCCTGCTCCGACCGTTGACAGTCTTCTGTGGTTTACAAAAGGGCTCGCACCCACATCAGCTTACTTGATGTTGGGACAGGGGCTCTAGAACCCTACAGCACCCCACTGCATCCTGGAGCCAGCCGTGTGGCCACGGGAAGTCAGTGAGGCAAAGCAAAAGTCAAAGGACAATCAGTACAGTTTTGCAAACCTCTGTAGCCCCAAGGAGCCCAGAGTAAGCGCACCTATCCCAGTCTGCCCTCTCCTGAAACCCACCCAAGTGCCGGCCTCCAGGCCAGGCTCCAGAGACCTGGCCAGGTGGGGTGTGCAGCCCGTTCCAAAGGGGGCCAGGCAACGCTGCTGCCCAGCTCCTCGTGGAGGTAAGCTGGACCCAGCCCTGTTGCTGGGACTTCAGGGAGAACAAGGAAACAGGATGCAAAAGATCTGGGCCAGGACGATGCAGGAAATGTGGATGGTGCTGTCTGTGCTTGGCTGAGGGTGGACCTCACAGCTCATTCAGAAAAAACCCCTACCAGGCTAGGGCAGGGGAGCTTCGACTTTTGCACCCACCAGATCCCATTGGGGTCAGGGGGTCCTCTAGTAGAAGCTGGGCTCTCCAAGGGCAGCCCCTTCTAGTTTCAGACTGCTCTCCTTTAGGAAGAGAAATCGCCCTTACGGGGAACAAAAAAATGACCTCCCTGGAACTTCTACCGGGGAGTGCCAGCTCTATCTTCTGAATTACATGACAAAAGCTCCAGGCAACACTGTGCAGTAGTTAAAATCTCTCCGCGATTATGAGTTTGGGAGCCAGAGGGACCCATTCCAAATCCCAAGTAGGTGATCTTGGGTGGATCATGTGATCTAAACCCCAGTTCCCTCCTTTATTAAATAGAGATGATACTATTCTCCCCTTTGGGTTACTGTGCAGACTAAATGAGATCAGGTATGTGAAGTCCCCAGCATATACCTGGCACACAGGAGAGTCTCAGTATATGGCAGTAATATCAGGACCACAGTTCTTCAGGGATCACCTTCCTGATCTTCCTATGCCTTGTGTTTTCTTGTTAAGTAGTCCCAGTTCCTCAAGACACGATTTCAAGTTCCCCAAACATCCCTTAGTTGCTCTGCCACTAGGCTGCTGTGGCACAATGGCAGACCCTGCGCACGCGACAGAAAACCTGGGTTAGAATTCAGACAGCCTTCCTGGAGAGATGCTGGAGAGGACTGTTCTGCCTCCAAATTGGGCTGAGCACCTACGATGAGTGAGGCATCATGCTAAGCACTGCAAACTCACCACTCAACAACATATGACCCCTCCCTCCAAAAGCAGAGAGTTTTGCTTACTCCACATATCAGTGGTCCACACACGTCTAGAACTGAACTTGAATGCCACTTCCGCAAGCATGCCCCGCTACCCTCTCTAAGGCGGGCAGAGCTTCCCCTGCCACGAGCAGAGTCTCCCTTTACTAGCCATAATTTCCATGTGAGTCCAGTATCCCTACCTGTGGAATGAAAGGTTGTGTGTCTCAGGAGAGAAGACAAAGAAAATGGTGAAAAGTCCATGATGTTCCAAATTTACAAGATTAGCACAGAATACGGCACAAAGTAGGCACTTGTCTTGGGGAGGCTGAATGGAAGCTGGCAGGACCTGCGCCTCGATCTCTGGCCCAGCTTCCCCAGAACTCCCTCCTAACAGTCCTTCTGTCTTCCTGGGCCACTGCAGAAGGGACACGTACAATGGAAAAGTCAGAGCAGACACTCAACAGGTACAGCCCCGATGAAGCCAGACGATGAGAGTTTGCTGGCCAGCCTAGCAGCTCCAGACTCCAAACGTGGCCTCCCTCTCCTTTCTCCTTACAGGGGGAGGGAAGCGGAGGTGGCCACTTGCTGCTTTCAGTGGCTTCTTTCCTTTCTTGGAAGGCCTCAAGCTCTTTTCTGTCCAATGGCCTTCACACACTCAGTTCCCTTTACTCAGCTTGGGTAAGGACCCGTCTTGGGCTGCACTGCACACATGCGCACCAGGACCAGAGGCCAGTGGAGGCTGAGACCTGGCTTGTGTTCACTCACCAGTGGTGGGTCCTGGTTGGGTTGCCTCTGCCCGGGGCAGGCATCTTTTTCTGATTCACCTAAAGGTGTCACATGGGCCAACCAATAGCTCTGGCTAAGGGTGAAGCCACATGAGACCAACATAGCTACCTCGGTCTCACTCAGCCTTCAGGGACAGCTTAGGTATCTTTTTCAGGGATGTCTTTTTATCCTATATCCCAAAATAATTCATTCTCCCTACCTTATAATTCCCCTCTTCTCTCCTTGATAGCACGTATTACATTTTTATTCTTCGAGCATGATCTATTTGCCCACTACTCTGTGGGCCCCAAGAGCAAGGGCCACATCTGTTTTGTGCAGCTGCATACCCTGGGCCCAGCATGGGGCCTGGCATATAGAAACTCAATGCACATCTGAGCTTTACGGCAGTATGCACTTCAGATTAGAATTGAACTCTCCAGGACCAGGCCTTTACGCATCACCTTCATCTGGCATACGGCAGGAAGTGAGTGGCGAGGCCATTGGGTAGGCCACCCAGAGCCCTAAGAGGGTTTGGTTCAACTAAGACACAACAGGGAGGACGCCCCCATTTAATGTGCACCATCCCGAAAGTCCTCTAGTAAATACCAATAGGACCACAGGACACAGAAAGACAGGGTACTACAGTCTCCTATTGGACGACCGTGTTTCTCAGCCTTTTTAAGCACACTCCCCACACAGACTTCATATACACACCCCTACCTACAACTGTGCCATCTTTCACTTGAGAATTACTATCACGTCAGGCAAAAGTTTGGTCAAACTCCACTTTCAATAGTTTACGCTTTAAAAACAATATATTTCTGATAAACCTAAATGTGATTTTGACACTGAATATGCTTTTTCTAACTTCAAATATACCCTAATCCCCAGAGATTTTGATTCTTTTTCTCTTTCTCTTTCCCATTGACAATTGCCACTCATGGACAAGAATAGAACCCAAAAGGCCTACCGCAAAGAGTAGAAATGTTCTAAGTCAATAAAGAATGTGTAGAAGAGGAACCTTTGGGGCATATTTCTAGCACTCTCAGAATAGAATGGCAACAGGATTGGTGGGAAGACCATCAGATGGAAAGTCGAGAGGTTAGGCTATTTACTTCTAGTTTTGAAGCTCCTTTGTTGGGACAATGTCCAATTAAGATGAGGAAGACATTTTCTCAGATGTAAAATGGGATATTGGTCTGGGGGAGTCCACAGCAAAGAGAAATACTAACACCCCTACCATCTGAAGGTCTTTTCATTGTTCGGGGTATGGAGAAAAGAAAAACAAAGCACAGCTCTGAAAAAGACACCACAAGGCTTCCTTCTATGGACTAGTTATTAGTTGCAACAGGCAACTGGAGGACAGAAGAACCTAAGTGGGGATCCCTGGCCCCGTGGCACCTCTCCTCCTCCAGTCGGAGGCAGACACATCATCCCAGGAAAGAGATGGGCATGGGCGTCAGACCCACATGAATTCTGGTCTTGTTCTGTCACTTACTCGCTGGTAATGTCAGATTTTCCTTAACTGTGAGAGTATGACAATTCAACTCACCTCATCAGGTCAGTATGAAGATTAAATGAGATGACATGTGTAAAATGTTTGGCACAGCATCTGGAAACTGATAACTGAACACAGAATGTATTTATAAATGTCAGCTTTATTATTTGGATTACTATTATTGTTTCCCAGCAGGAATGCAGGCAGCGAGAAGGGCAGTCCAGAGGCACCTGGCAACCCTCTCATTCTTGTTTCCTATTTATTGTCACAAATGATATGACCTCTGTGGTCAAGGACAAGAACAGCTGGGTGGGCCAGCAAAATGCACAGCTGCTGCGTTTTAGGAAAAGTAATACTCCAAGGGGCCTGGGTTGGAACGGAGCTGGCAGCAGAATACAGAGTCTGGCTTGGGGTGGGGGGAGCAGGCGACTCCAGCAGGGGCTCTGCGGGAGAGAAACGACCGGAAATAGCCAAAGGGGCTGGAGGGGGAGGAAGAGAAAGCCTGGGGTGAAAGACCCAAACCAAAGATGGGTGGGCACAGGAAGCTCCCTTCCCCGAGACTAGAAGCTGCAGGTGAGCCAGAAGGAAGCCAGAAAGATCACAGGATGTGGGCAGTAGGGGGAAGCTGGGCCAATTCAGAGGGAGGGGCAGCTGGGAAGAAAGAACCAGGCTGCTGGGCGCTACTGGGTGAAGAAAGGTTGGCACAGAACAGGAAGGCCACAGGCTCTCTCCCGGGTTGACCTCGGGTCCCCTCCTCAAGCTCTCTCTGTTCCCCCAACTCCGCAGGCCCCAGGATTTCAGTCAGTGTTAGGATACTGCCATCAACGACCTTCACCATCTGGGTCCTCTTCCCTAGGCTGGCGGCAAAACAGGATGCAGGTTTCATTTCCCCTTTTCCTGGGAACTCTGAAACAGTGCTCCGTGGATTTCCCTATAGGGAAGAGGCCCAGAAGGCCCACCCAGGGGAGAATTCCCCTTGCAGTTCCACTCTGAAATGTGCATGAGTTAAGCCCGCCCAGAACCATGCCCTTCCCCAACTGCCTCTTTTCTCTCTCTCTCTCAGCTTCAGGCCTGCCCGTCGGGCTCGGACTCTACACACACACACAGCACCCATCAGGGGAATGCTGGAAGTCAGTGGGGGTGAACTCTTCCTAGCCCGAATCAGTCATCCAGGTACCCCCAGACTCAAGTTCCAGAAAGGCTCTGTTCTCAACGCTAACCCTGATTTGGAGTCAGGGAGTCTGGGCTGGCTGTGGGGAGCTCGCATCAGGTCACGTCGTCCCAGGTCCAGGAAGGAAGGCTCCCTGACCCCCCCAGGGGGGGGGGTCACTGTGCAGGCTGTCACACAAGCAGCAATTATCACAAGGCAGCCTGCATCTGCGTGAGCCTTTCCTGAGCACAAAGCATGGTCATGTACATAACCTTTGACCTTCCCTACAACACTAGGAGGGGACTGGGCAGATATTGTTCCCATTTTGAAGATGAGGAAGCTGAGGCAACATGGGCAGGGCCAGAGTTCCTGAGAAGCAGAGCTGGTGAGCCTGGGAGCATTCTCCAGAAGTCTCCTCCTTTACCCTGTGACTTCCCTTTCTGCTTTAAATATCCTCAGTTCTCCCGACCTCGACAACAGCACTCTAGCAGCACTGCTGTGGAAGGCTGGCCAACAATTTCTCCCTCAAAGAGCCGGCCCTCCCCACACCCGTGTTGCCGGGCCTTCCCCAATGCTCCCCGTTCCCTGCCTGCCCCATCTTGCGCCCTCCCTCTGCTTCAGCCAACCTGTCACCCCTGAACTCTCTCTTCAAAGGGGCTTCCGTACCCCTGGCACTTCCACTGCTGACATGCCAGCAGGGCTTCCCCACCTGCCTGAGCACTGCCAGCGTCTTAGCTGGCTTCTGTCTTCTGTCCTGCCCCGGCCCTTCCTTAGCCATCCTCTTCATCCTCTGAGGCCAGAGTAGAGTGCCCTCTCGAGTCCAAGACATCCCTCTGCTCACGCATTCTCAGTGGCTCCCCATCACTTCCACACCCCTGCCCCACAGTTTGGCTCTGAAGGGGCCTTTCAGGCCTGACCTCTTACTGCTTCCTCCCCAAAGCACACACCTGCCCCCAGCCCCTCCCTGCATCTTTGCTTGAGCTTAGGCTGATGTGCCTTCCCAAGCCCCTCCTCTTTTCCATCTTTGCGGCTCCACTCTCCAGTGCCCATAAGCGTCCGCTGACTGCAGGAGACTGTTCCTTAATGCCTGTCCCACCCAAAGTCCTGAAAGGGGCAGCCTCGAATCCTGTGTGATCAGGCCCTGCACCTGTGGCCTGTACCTGGGTGGCCCCGTGACCCAGAGAAGCCAATCCACAGGCTGCCAGAACTCAGCACTGGTGTTCTCAGTCATGGAACAAGCGGATGAGTAAGAGAAGGGTGGCTCTACGGAGAGTAAAGCCAAGAGCAGATGCTCAGATGAAAGCAGAGAGGCCACCAGCCCCCAAAAGACAGAGCCGCCTCCATTCCTGACTGCTCTCCAGCCCCAGCTCCCGTGAGGACAACTGCCTGGCCACTATCCTGCCAGCAAACCCTTTCTCCCTGAGCTAACCTGGAGGGGCCTCTGCTCTGTGTGGAACACTGTCCATACAAGCTCGGGGAGCCCTGTCCCCTCGTGACAGCCCCAACTGGAGGAGCCGTATACTTGGCCACAAGCAGGCTCTGCCAAGGGTCGCCTCTTGGTCTCCTGGATGGCTGGTAGGTGTTCCACCTGTGCCTGGCTCCCCTCCCTGAGACCAGAGCTCCTCACCAAGGCCTGGAAGACCCGCCAGTGTCAGAGCTAGGGATGCAGCTCAGAAGTTCCCCTTTTCTGGAGCTGCCTCGAGTCTACAAGGGGTCAGGAGTGGCCCCTCCCACACAGGTTTTGTCACATGTGACCCCCACTCCCTGGCTGGAGCTGAGTGGACCAAGCTGGGCCAATTGGACATGCTCTCCTGGGAATCTGGACTTGGGGCTGGGATAGCTGAGTCCCTCTGAGTGTGGCTGGAACTACTGCACGAACACTTGCAACTGTATGGGCTGTGGAGAGAGGAAGCCGAAGGAGACATGGAGTCGAGGGGAAAAAGATTCTAATGGGGTTTTTCCAGTTCCTGCTTAAGGCCAGGCAGCAATCCTGCTGTGGGGTCCTGAGCACTGCCCCCCCCCCCGAAACCCTACAATAAATCACCTTTTTTGTTTAAGCTAGATTCCGTTGGTTTCTGTGACTCGCAATCAAGGGGTACTAACACAGCTGGGATCTCCCTTACGCCTCTCCAGGAATACAAAGTAGGTGCTCGACAAACAAACTTGCTGAATGAAGGAAAGCTGGCCCCAGATCCTGGCTTTCTGATTTCTGCCAAAGGCACCTCCGTGTTCTACAAATACTCACATATAAAATGTTAAACTCAGCCCCAGGCAACTTAAATTAAATGCACTTTCCTTGCCTGAAGTGCATCATAACCTCATTTTCATCTCTTCTTCGGGACAAACCAGCACTGAAAGGAAAGGCAGGTGGGAGCAGGCCAGAGAAAACAGCCTATGGCAGCCAGCAAGTCAGACTGCATCCACAAACTCTGTGCTTCCCCATCTGCCCCCCTGGAAACAACTCTCCCCGAGATTTCTGTCCCTACAGCATGCCCCCAGTCTACCCATGATAACCATCAAAATCTCCAAGAGGTCACAAAGTTTGCACCCCTTCCGATGGGTCATTCATGCCATAGACCATCACAAGGCCAGACTCATGAAACCCAAAGCTGGAAGAGACCCCAGAGGGTGGTCCTGCCTAGCAGTTTTCAAACTGTGTGCTCTGCAGGACCCCACGACTTCAGTGGAATCTCATGGGGTCCCAGTCTCCCTGGCGTCAACCAGTGCAGCGCCTATTTGTTATATATACCAAGCTGAGTGCCAAGCGGCAGAGCTGGGAGGGAACTCCGGCCCCTGGACTCTTCCCACTGCCCCTCTGGTAAGGCTGTTCCCTTAAAGGCTCTCAGGCTTGGGGCAGGGCCACAACTCGGTCCTGTGTGGGTGAGCACTGGCCAGGGAACACAGAGGGAGCACTGAAGACACAATGGGATGCCCACTAGCCAGCGCGGAGTCTGAGGTCACCCTGGCTACACGGGCCGAAGGGCAATGCTAAGCAGCCCGAACAGTATGGAGCTGTCCTGATGCTAGTCCTCCGCTATATATAGTTTCTCCCCTGAAATGACCTCACGCAGCAGCAACGCTTTGTGGTGTGGCAAAACTGGCTATGCATCCCCAACTCCAGGGAAGAGAGCTCTGCTGAAAAAACTGGACGGGGAGCAAGCTTTCCAGATAACGCAGGAGAAATTCTTTCCCTTGACCCCCACGAGCAGATGGGAGACTCCTCCCTGATGAAAATGAGTCCCAAGTCTGGGGTGGGGGGAGCCCCTGGTTTATTAGAGGCTTCTGTCCTGCCTGCTCACAGATGGCGGACACCTGAAGCCCGTCATTCATCTGCACCCCATGTGCAGGGACCAGCAGAGGCCTCCTCTGATTTAAACTCCCCGTTCACTATTCAAGACCTTCCCTAACCTTGGGGTACACAGCCCATTTGATTCTGCTCCCTAAAAAAAATACAAAAGCAAGGAAGGATGAACACCAAATGGGAATGGGGACTCTCACAGGGTGCTGGGAGTGCGCAGGAGATTTTCTTCTGTGGGCTTTCTGGTGTTCACACCTTTTACATAAATACAACTTCCACAATAAGGAAAACCATATTACTTGCTTCTCTCCAACCTGCACTCCTTACTCAAATCACTAACCCTCCTGCAACTCTCCTCACTTACCCTTAATAATTGTCCTATCCCATCTCAACTCTAGCTAAAGTATCTACACGTTGCCTTTGTCTCGCTTGTCTACACTGTATGTCTTACTTAAAATCGTACCATATCTTTCTTTGTCTCTGCTCCCTCCAGAGACTGGCCAGAAGCCGTCACGGATGATGAGACATATATTAATAATGTGTACACAGGTATGAAGCAAGATGGAAGAAAGACAAGAGAAATGGAATCAAACTTCCTGGGTATGACACCAGCTCCACTTCTGACTGTGCAGTATAGAACACAGACCAGTGGCTTGACCTCCCTGACCAGTTCCTCCCGCTGAATTCCTTATTGGTGCCAATTCTCTTCTCCTAAAAGGAAAGAAAGATTCTGAACATGTCTGCCAACCCCGCAGCTTTTGAAAAAGGGATCATTTCATCTCTAAAACTGAGAAGTCCCATGGGCACCAGGGTGGCTCAGTCAGTTAAGCATCTGCCTTCAGCTCAAGTCATGATCCCAGGGTCTTGGGATCGAGTCCCACATCTGGCTCCCTGCTCAGTGGGAGCCTGCTTCTCCCTCTGCCCCTCCCCCTGCTCACACTTGTGTGCTCTCTCATTCTCTCTCCCCACTCTCTCTGTGAAATAATTAAATAAAATCTTAAAAATAAATAAATTAATTAATTAAAAAACCTGAGAGGCCCCAGACCCAGCCTATAAAAGAGGTCCCCATCCATCCATACCTAAACTAGCACTGGACTATGGAGAACAGGGCCAGTAGGCTGAAATCTCTCCTTGGACACTTCCTGTGGGCCAGAGTCCCAGGCATAGACAAGTGCCCAAGGGGTGGTGCAGTCAAAAGTGGCAGGCTGAGCACCTCTGCCTAAAGCTGCAGTGAAAATACTTGATGGTCAGCAATACACCAGACATCCAGGCCCTGGATCTTCTATGGGACACATGTCACAGCAGGACAGAGCTAGGCTCAGGTTCAAACAGGAGGGGTCGGCTGCAGATGAAAGGACCCAGTGTAGCTCTCCTTTTGCCCATTGACTCCAAAGACTGACCCATCCTGTTCCTCAGGGAGAGGGCCCAGATAACAGTACCATGCACCATGTTTTTTAAAAAAAATCATTTGGGGCCTTATAAAAAGCCATAGTAGCAGTAAGTTCCCAGCCAAGTAAGGCCTCCCTTCTCCTCAGCAGCCAGTCCTGGGCCAGGCCACAAATAGGAATATCACATCAGACAAGACCTAGGTGAGCTTGGTTCTGTGCACCTGACGTGATAGCAGAGAGGGAAGAAAGACAAAGAGCAAACAGAGACATCAGGGGCATAAACCCCGCTATGCAGAGCATCACCAGCTCCCCGTGAACCCTTGGCACTGTGTGCCATGGATCTGCCCACTACGGTGTGGCCAAGAGGAAACAGGTTTGGAAAAAATGAAACCTAATCACAGAAGCTCCAGTATCATTGAGTCCATCATACCATGAGCTCCTTGAAGAATGGAACCAACTCTTCCTGCTGTGCCTGGCACCTAACCCAGTGCCCAGGACAAGTACTGAATATTTGGAGGCAGTTTCCCATAGTGCTTAAGATATAGGTCCCTGGGATACACTACTAGGATTCAAATAGCAGTTCCTCCACTTTTGTGGGCAAGGGTCTTAATCTCCCTGAGCCTCAGTTTCCTCCTCTGGAAAATGGAATTATGCCTACCTCACAGGGCCGATGTGAAAATGGAAGACGCTGGTGTCAAAGACCTGGTAGGGTATTGAATGCATGCATGGCAGGTTAATAAATGGTACTGATTTCAATGATGATGATAAACGGTACTGATTCAGTGATGTGAGGTCTTGAGAAACGAAAATGCCCGTGCCACGTGACAGTCTATTTTGGAGGAACATGGTGCATTAGCTAAGCAAAAAAATCAATGCCATGTGTGATATCCCATTTTACAGAGGACAGTGTGGTCTGTTTCACAGACATTGCAAGGGGTGGGGGGAAGGGGACAGGGGGGACAAACGCATGAACGTTTGGTTGTCCCATGAAGTGCACTTTTTGGCACATTCAGGGTGTGCAAGAACTGGCAGAAGCAGACTATTTGCTACTCATGGGTGGCAATGACGTCAATAAACCAGCTATACCTGTTTAGGGCCCAGGGAGCCCTTGGCTGAAATTGACAACGAGGCAGGTATTGCATGGAAGGCACACTGAGCTGGGAATCTAAAACAGTGGTCTGGAATCCAAAATCTTCCATTTCTCACTGTGTGACCCTGCACACAATAGTTAATATTCCTGAGCCTCTCCCCTAAAATAAGGACAAGCTCTCAGTGAATTATCAGGAAGACTAGATGAGATGTGTGTGAAGTATCTACTGCAGCGCCTGCCACACAGTTGGTGCTTAATAAAGAATAGCATACAATAACTATAAAACAACTGTTTTTTAATCGAGTTGCAGGGGCCTGTGTATCAAGCCCAGCAAAGTGGCTCTGCCATGGATGTTGATCACTTTCCAAGAAAGTTCACGAAGGAGGTGTCTGCAGTTGACAGCGCGAGTTAGAGAAATGTGCCAGGCTCCAGGAAGGAAGCCCCAGCGGACCCGGAGATGTTCTGCCAAGCTGAAGATGAGCCACGGCAAACTGAGGGCACTCCCCAGCCTTGACCTACCAAGCAAGAAATGTTTGTATTTGTTTTCAGACAGCCCAGAAAAGTAGCCACTGGGTGTTGCTGGAATCAGCCGGAACATGGGGGAGGGGGCACGGGGGGAGGCAAGAGATTTGTAACTAACAAGAGTTCTCGAGTTTTTGTGAACGGTTCACATTTTTAAAAATGAAGCTAGATTCAAGGCTATCTCTATAATATCACTCTTGCGCAACTTGCTTCCGATTTGCTTTCCTGAATAAATGAGTGGAATTACAAGAATGGTAGATAATCAGGGTATACAGCGGAAGCTAGGTCTTGCGTAGGAACGTCACTGGCCTTGCATCTCAACTTGGGGGGGAAGAGGAAGGTTGGGGACAGCTGGCTTACAGTGCCAAGCATGGTGGTAATAGTAACTGCCATTTACTGAGTATTTTAATATGTCCCAGGCACCATTCTAAGGATGTTACGTGCATTAACTCATTTAATCCTCATGACAACTCCACAGAGAAGGTACTGTTATCTTCATTCTACAGATGAGGAAAGTGAGGCCCAAAAATCCAAATAACTTGCCCAAGGTTACATAGTTAATGAACTGGAGGAGCTGGAATAATAAAATGCAAATGGATATTAAATGGACAAAATACTTGTCATATTGTCCTAATTATCTGCTACCAAAAGAAAAATGGTATCTTATAAATGCCCTGTTTGGAAGGTCCTAGATTTTGCAAATCAAAAGAAATTCAGGGGGCACCTGGGTGGCTCATTCAGTTAAGCAGCCAAGTCTTGGTTTTCAGCTCAGGTCACAGTCTCAGGGTTGTGAGATGGCTCCCCACTTAGTGGGGAGTCCGCTTGGGATTCTCTCCTTCTGCTCCTCCCCCCACTTGCATGCATGCATCTGTGCATGTGTGCACTTCTCTCTCTCTCTGTAAAATAAATAAATCCTAAAAAAAAAAAAAAGAAAAGAAAAGAAAAAAAAGAAATTCATAGTCAGCCCTTGCTATACACTCTGACTTCAGGGGAAGGGCGAGAGAGTGGCCCGAAGCAGATTTTCTAGGTGGGGCCAGGGGAGGCTACATTCTGCTCTTCCCAACACTCTGCGCTGACCAAGAGTCAATAGAATACAAGTCCCCAAAGTAACAATAAACTTGGCTTTGGTTATTGCCATTAACAACCCCCTGTTATTTGCTGGGTGTGGGCACTGTGCTCATCACTTCACACACATCACCACTTGTGTGATGGAGTCCTTGACTACCCTAAGTAGCCCTACTCTTGTCCCCATTTTTACAGATGTGGAAACTGAGGCTTTAACCTGAGGCTTTCTCCCCACAGGGAGAAAGCAGTAGAGCCATCACCTCCTATGGCTTCTACCTCTCTACCACTTACTTGTCAATAATCTTGGGCAGTTTAGCAACCTCTCTAAATCTCAGTATCCTCACCCATAAAACAGGAAAAATGATTCCTGCCCTGCCTACCTGAGAGGATGGTTGTGGGGAACAAATCATGTATAACATTTGTGAAATCACTTTAAAAACTGCAAAATGCTTGGGGCGCCTGGGTGGCACAGCGGTTAAGCGCCTGCCTTCGGCTCAGGGCGTGATCCCGGCGTTGTGGGATCGAGCCCCACATCAGGCTCCTCTGCTGGGAGCCTGCTTCTTCCTCTCCCACTCCCCCTGCTTGTGTTCCCTCTCTCGCTGGCTGTCTCTGTCTCTGTCGAATAAATAAGTAAAATCTTTAAAACAAAATAAAAAAATAAAAAACTGCAAAATGCTGAAGAAAGCAAGAAATCATTAGTCTTATTAATTACAAAGAGTGACACCTGATCCAGCAAGCACTTTGCTAACAGGGCGCCTCTTTTCCCTTGGGAATTTGGGAATAATTCAAAGTCTGCAGAGCCAGGGCATTCTTTTCTTCAAGTCCCTGGCATCTGGGAGTTGGAAAGTGGAAGTTCATCCTGGGAGAAGACGAGGAAACAATGGTATTTGCATCCTACTTGTATTTCTCTTCAGGAATGCGATCTGGGCTGAGATTCTACCGCTTCCAGCACACTCGGCCCTCAAACAACATTCAACAAAAATTCACTGAGTATCTACTAAGTGCCAAGCACTTAATTCAGGACAATGGACTCACGTGGCTCCTAGGTGTAGAGGCTGTAGTTTGGGGGCTGGGAAATTAAAGGAGGGGGAACAGCAATGAGAAGGGAGCAGAGTGGCTACAGTCCTTGGAGCTTTGCAGGCTTTACAGCAGACTTCGGCTCCTTTTCATGGAGGTGGCGGAAGGCAGCACAACAGAATGAGCTCTGAGCACTAGAATTTGAGTCAAACTACCTAACCTGAGCTCTAGCACTGCCTCTCCTCATCCTCAGGACCCCCAGCAATCAATTTATCCTCTTGACCATAGGCTTTCCCATATGTAAAAAGGGTAGGAATGTTCCCATAGGTAAAATGAGGACAAATGAGATGATCGCCTGAACGGGCCTAGCGAGGTGCCTCAAGATGCTCAATCATAAACTCACTTTAAATACGAAAACCACGCGTCCTCTTCCTCCTGTCCGGCGAAGACACACCGTGTGAGAGCCGAAAGCTCAGGCTCCGAGATCAGACCGCTTGGGTTCCAGTCTGGCTTTGCTGTTTACCTGCATGCCCCTAGGCAGGTGACGTTACCTTTCTAGGGCTCAATTTCTTCATCTGTAAAAAGGTGACAGTAGTGTCCACCCATAAGACGGTTGTGAGGATTAGCCCAGATACTGCACGTGATGCTTCTGGCACACAGTAAACACCAACCAAAGGTGAGCTGCTGCCAAGCGTATCTCTGCCAGCCCTAAAAACAACGAAACTCGGAGTCCTCTAAGATCTAGGCTGCTTGGGGGCGCCTGAGTGGCTCAGTCTTTAAGCGTCTGCCTTCGGCTCAGGGCATGATCCCGGTGCTCTGGGATCAAGCCCCACATCAGGCTCCTCAGCCCGGAGCCTGCTTCTTCCTCTCCCACTCCCCCTGCTTGCGTTCCCTCTCTCGCTGGCTGTCTCTCTCTGTCAAATAAATAAATAAAATCTTAAAAAAAAAAAAAACAACACAAGATCTAGGCTGCTTGGTGACTGGCTGGCTGCCTAGGTTGGACTCTGGTGTCAGGCTTCCTGAGAAGACAGGTACAAATGAGGAGCCATCCTCGTCCCCCCACCCCATACCCTGCAGAAGATGCTCCAGCCCCCTTCCTGACAATAAGTGACATGAGTTGAGGGGCTGGGGATGGTCAGAGGTATGGATGCACACTGAGCTCGGTCCCTCTTCCCTGTGAGCTCAGGAAGCAGGGAGATCTTGTCCCCAACAGAGAGAAGCACATGGCTTTGAGCAGCAGACAAATTCACCACGTAGCCATGTCACTGTCACTCCCTATCTTTTACTCAATCCTACATGCTTCCATCTGAACCACAGTCCTGCATCTGTCACATGCAAAAGGGGCTAAAAAAAAAATTGGTGCTCACCCCAAGTAAGACAGTGTTAACATTCTCTGGGAGCCCGATGAATCATAATAACACAGACCTGCTTCATTTAACTGGAAAGCCCGCCCATCCATCCATCCATCCATCCATCCATCCATCCATCCATCCATCCATCCCAGCCATCGACCACCTAGTTAGAAACCCAGAAGCAAGCCAAATTCTGACTGACCAGACAAGATGCCACAGAATCCACCCACCCAAGCTCCTGTACTTCCCTCCCTGGGGGCCCCTCAGGCTTCACTATGAGCTCACCTACTCTTACTCTAGGTACAATTCTAATAATCCCAGCCATCCGTTTCCCCAGGAAATGGGGGGGGGGCTGCTATCTGAGCCCTGTAGATGGAATCTCAAGAAGTGACCACTATGATCAGGTGTTATTCACACCCAACAGGATGGCTATTATCAAAACCAAGCAGGGGCACCTGGGTGGCTCAGTCGGTTAAGTGTCTGCCTTCGGCTCAGGTCATGATCTTGGGGTCCCAGGATTGAGCCCTGCATCTGGCTCCCCGCTTAGCGGGAAGTCTGCTTCTCCCTCTCCCTCTGCCTTTGCCCTTGCTTGTGTTCTCTTTCTCTCAAATAAATAAATAAAATATATTTTTAAAAAACCAAGCAGGGGTGCCTGGGTGGCTCAGTCGGTTAAGCATCTGCCTTCAGCTCACGTCATGATCTTGGGGTCCCAGGATTGAGCCCTGCATCTGGCTCCCCGCTTAGCGGGAAGTCTGCTTCTCCCTCTCCCTCTGCCTTTGCCCTTGCTTGTGTTCTCTTTCTCTCAAATAAATAAATAAAATCTTTAAACATTTTTTTAAATAAATAAAATTTTAAAAACCAAGGAAACAAAACAAAAACCAGAAAATAACAAGCATTATTGGTTTGGATGTGACAATCTGGAACCCTTGTCCATTGCTGGGGGCGGGCAGGGAATGTACAATGGTACGGCCGCTGAGGAAAACAGTAGGGCAATTCCTCAAAAACTTATACCTAGGGGCACCTGGGTGGCACAGTCGTTGGGTGTCTGCCTTCGGCTCAAGGCATGATCCTGGCGCTCTGGGATTGAGCCCCACATCAGGCTCCTCCGCTGGGAGCCTGCTTCTTCCTCTCCCACTCCCCCTGCTTGTGTTCCCTCTCTCGCTGGCTGTCTCTCTGTCAAATAAATAAATAAAATCTTTAAAAAAAAAAACTTATACCTAGAGTGAACATATGATCCAGCAATTCCACTTCTGAATATATGGACAAAAGAACTGAAAGCAGCCCACATGTCCATGGACAGATGAATGAACAAAGTGTGGAAAGCTATTCAGCCTTAAAAAGGAAGGGAATTCTGACACGTGCGACATCATGGAAGAACCTTGAAGATACTACGCTAAGTGAAATAAGCCTAACACAGAAGTTCAAATATTGCTTCATTCCACTTATGTAAGGTGCTCAGAGTGGTCAAATTCAGAGACAGGAAGCAGAATGGCGGTGCTAGGGGTTGGGGGAGAGAAGAATGAGGAGTCTGTGTTTAATGGGGACAGAGTTTCCGTTGGGGAGGATGAAAAAGTTGCAGCGATGGGTGGCAGTGACGGCTGCACAGCAGCATGAACGTACTTACTGCACAGAGCTATATACCTGAGTATACGTTATGTATGTCTAACCACATTTTCTTTAAGTGGGGAAAGGAAAAAAAAGAAGTGACTGCTACCAGGGAGAAGACAGATCATAGGTGCAAACGTAAACCCCGAAAGCACGGCAGCCGGACACCGCTTAGTTTGGGGCCCCCTGCCCTGCAGTCTCAGAAGCCTGGAGGCCTCACACCGGCATAAGCACAATTACTGATCAGGCAGGACGCTGTTCTCATCTAGAGAACAGAACAGGAATCAGAGCCTGCCCACCCCAATGCTGCTTGGGACCCTGAGGCGGGCCACTGTGGAATGGGCTCTCCCTCAGCAATTTCCTTCTGCTTGCCACCAGTTCACCCCACTTCTTTCAGAAATAAAGGCTTTGGACAGAAGAAGCTTTTGTGGTCCCCACCTCCACTGAGCAGGTGCTTTGTACATACAGGTCTGAACTCAACACCCCTGAGTCGCAAAGACGAGGTTATTCATGCTTGGTACACTTTAGAAGCATATCATCCGTTTCAGAAAGATTCCCATCCAAAAATAGTTTTTAAACATTTCTTTTATAGTTTTGCTCTTTAAAAAAAGAGTAAGCTTCAATGATCTGGTGGGGAGTATCACTGGCTATGGTTTTTGTGTGTAAAAATCCTGTGGTTAGGATAATAGAAACTTCATGAGTTCACAAAATCCCCTTTCATCCAGGATCTCACTTGATTCTTAGAACCTCTCTGGGAGGTGGGCAGGGTAGCAGTCATCCCATTGTACGAACTGAGAAACTGAGGCTCAGCTAGATCAAAGTCGCATACACAACTAGGAAGAAGCAGAGAGCCAAGGCCTTATTTCCCATCAATGCCAGATGAGGATCTGGGCTGGGACCTCACATGTGAACAGACCACGCCGTCATGGAAGTGATTTTAAAAACACTGTTAGTTTATTTTATTCCCCATAACATCTTTCTGAAGTAAACTGAAAATATTATCATTTTTTAAAACAGAGGATCAACTGAACACAAAACGAATGACTTGCCCAAGATCACCACTCAAGAAAGGGGCAGAGAGACTAGACCTCTTCCCGTTTGAATACACTTGACCTTGAGTACTTCCCCACAATGTCTTGACCCAAACACACTCAAAACTTAAAGAAGCCCATGCAGTTTTTATATAGGTTGCACCACATTTCTGTGAACTTGGCAGGGAGTAGATATACCTTTATTCTCTTTTTAATAGCTGGAAAAGAAAAAGAGGTTAAAGAAAACTTTAAGTTCCTTTCAGCTCTAAAATGCTATGATTCTAAAAATTCCTCAGCAAGTTGCTCGGTAGAGAGAGGCCTGGAATCCACCTTTCTGCTTTCCAGTCTATTCGACCACCTCAACCCATGACTACAAATACCATGTGTATCTGGGAGAGGGATCCACTCTCAGATGCATTTAAATGCTATAAAATTGTTATACACAACTAATGAATCATCGAGCCTTACATTGGAAACCGGGGATGTACTGTATGGTGACTAACATAATATAATAAAAAATCATTAAAACAAAACAAAACAAAAATAAATAAATGCTATAAAATGTCAAGAAAGTGCCATTGCCCAGTTAGGACCCTGATAGGGGACTTGACTCTTCTCTGCTGCTCTAGCCCCCATGTCTCCTAGCAAGAGGCTCCCAAACTGGAAGGAATTCTATCCCAGGTATCTGAGACCGTACCCAGGCCTGGGGTGAGAGAGACGCCAGGCTCAGGAACAGAACACAGCACTGGGAAGTTGCAGCTTCGGTCCGCTTATGAGATGCATGCCCTAATATCCACCTCACATGAGAGAGCATCGGGTCTGCTCATTCCTGCTTTTCTATAGACCTTTCCCACTCTGTTACACACACTAGCTTCATCCAACAAAGACTTATGAAGCACCTACTGTATGCGAGGCATTGCTCTATGTATCAGGGAGCAAACAAATAAAAATCTCTGACCGCACGCAGTAGGGGAGGCAGCCGATGCCAGATAATGGTAACTGCCATGGAGAAAAATAAAACGGGGAAGGGGGGTAGATAATGCTGACAGCAAGTAGTATAGGGAAGGGGACCGAGTTTTCAAAGGATGACCTCGAAGGGCTTGATTGAGGAGGAATATTTGAGGGGATGTGGAGGAGGCAGGGAATGGACGGACCCATTCAGGTATCAGGGGGTGGAACAGGGGATGAAGAGCACGAGACAGCTTAAAGGTAAGCTGGTGAAATCATATCGTGTCTTGTAGGCCAACACAAGGACTCTGAATGAGATAGGGAACGAAGGAGTAACAAAATCTGACTTACAGTTTGCAGCATCACTCTGGCTGCTGTGATGAAAACAGTCTGTCGGAAGACAAGGGAGGAAGCAGGAAGGTCAGTAAAGAGGCCCACGGCAGCTTAGACCAGGGCTAAAGCGGTGCAGATGATGAGACTCAGGTTCTGGATATATTTGGGGCAAAGCCAATAGGATCGATTGATTAAATGGATGTGGGATTGAGAGAAAAGGGAGGTGTCAGGGATGACTAGAGTTTTGGGGGCCTGGGCAACTGGAAGGACGAAATCACCATTAACTGAGACACGAAGACTTTGGGAGGAGCAGGGGTGGAGGGTGCGGGTTCCTTTTGTTTTGGACATGTTACACTGAGAAGCCCTTTAGATGCCACATGTGGTGAATACCAGAACATACAAGGCTGGAGCTGAAGAGGATGGGCTGAAATTATAAACGTGCGAGTCACCAGCTGTATAGCAATACACAATTGTGTGTCTTATCATACAGGATTTCCATGTATGATCACATGTAATTTGCACGGCTATATGTTTATTAACTCCCTCCACCCCTAAACTGTAAGCTCCATGTGGCCAAAGACCATGTCTGTTCACAGCCAGCAAGGTACCTGGCACTCAGTAAATATTTACTGGGCAAATGGAGAAGTTGCCCAATTACTCCCTCAAGAATAGCCACAGCAGCCCACACAATGAGAAGCAGACTCTCTTGCAACCACAGCGCCAAGCCCAACCAGCTCAAAACAGGGCCCTGGGTCTGTCCACACCGGGCTTGAGATTCCAGAACGTAAGTGGATATGCCTGGCACATCACAGAGTCAGATATTTGGGTTTCAGCCCCGCCACATTCTCAAAGGGTGGAGCTGGGCAAGAGACTTGCCTGTTCTACCACCTCGCTTTCTCCCTGGGGTGGCTGGGGGAGAGGCAGAGGTATCGATCTACTCAGGGTATATGTCCCGGGTGGTAGGAGCCCCCCACATGGGTAAATCCCCAAGTATTCTCTGAAGCATACTAAGGACCACCCAGTACCTAAGGGGGAACATAGTTCTGGGGATGCATTACGAGTAACAGTTAAAAAATAAAAAAGAATGATAATCACAAACCTCGGCTAACGCAAAATGGCCTGACCAACGGGTGTCGTGTCTCTGCTTTACCTGCCAAGTGACTAGGAGGACAGAACTAAGGCCAAAGGGTGACATAACAAGGCATAAGATTTCAACTCAATAACTTCGCAGTTTTGAACAGTTGTCTTTGTGAAGATGATGAAACAGCTCTAATGATCTTGTACAACCCTGTCCCTTTCTGAGACACTCGAAGTGTGATCCGAGAGAGGTTTGAGGACTTGCCCAGGGTCACCCAGTTACAGGCCCAGGACTAGAATTCAGGTTCTAGCTCTCTATTGATGGTTTCTTCCCATTACATCAGTGGCAAAGGAAAGGTAAGAGTTACCAAGGCAGCTGGGGAGTTTTAGGCATTAGTGTTACAACATCAAACTATGTCTTTGTCAAAGGGTAAGCTGCAGATGTTACAGGAATGCCAGGTGCACACTGTGAAGTTAAGAAGGATTTCTTCCCTCATACCAAACTTGTCATCCTACAGAGTTCCCCTTGGCTTTGGACTTTATGAATAAAGCTATTCATAGGAAGACCTACAGAACCGAAAAAATGATACACTAGCAGGTAAAGAAATGCAGATATATATACTTCAGTTAACTGTTTACACGAAAAATTTGGATGCTAGGATATAGTCCGGTTAATGTTCTAAAATCAACAAATATTGAGTGCTTCCTCTTGTACAAGTCATTGTGCTAAGTGCTGAGTGTGTGTGTGTGTGTGTGCATGGGCATGTGTATATGTGTACAGCTATATGAGTGAGTGTGAGAGACACACAAGGATAAGACAGAACCCAGGTCTTCAAGGTCTGCAGGGTAGTTGCTGATATAAGATTGTAAACATCAAAGAAATGACTAATAATATGGAGTAGATAATTGTTAAGTAAGTAGCATAATGTGTCTGCAGGAGTTCTCAGAAGGGGGGGGAGTTGGAATTGTCAGGCAAGGTGTTTCTAGAAAGATATGGGATTTGAGGCGAACCTTGAAAGGAAGAAAGGCTCTTGATAAGAAGGGGGAAAGAAATGGCAATGAGCAAACACTGGTGGCCTTAATTCAGGGAAGAGAAAGAAATCACGCCTTAAAAAAGAACTAGACCAAACTGAACAGCCTTGAAAGTTAAAGTTCTTACAAAAGTGGAGAGGTGCAAAAAGATTTCTAAACAGGGGCATGTGGCTGGCTCAGTCAGTAGAGCATGCAACTCTTGATCTTGCGGTTATGAGTTCGAGCCCCATGCTGGGTGTAGAATTTACTTTAAAAAAGTACTTTCTGTTAAAAAAAAAAAAGATTCCTGAACATAGAATTATGGGGTGTGAAACAGGTTAATTTAACAAACATCTTCGGGTGGGGGGGCACAGTGTGCAGGTATCAGATGAATGACTGAAGATGAACTTGCCTTTGGTGGGGAACTAACTTCAGCCTGGGAAGTGGGTTGAACTTGAGATGACAAGGGAGTGAAGCAGAGTGGAAGGAGCAGCTTTGTACAACTTCTCAAGGAAGAACCAGCAGGTCCCAGTGGCTGACTGGCTGGGAGGCAGAGAAAGTCAGCAGAGAGACATCTTCAAAGTACAAAGTTAGGCAGCTGCAAGAATGGGAGAGTAAAGGGAAGCTGGGGAAGGGAGCGATGCAGAACTTGATTTTAGAAGTGTGGAATCTGGGGCGCCTGGGTGGCACAGCGGTTAAGCGTCTGCCTTCGGCTCAGGGCGTTATGGGATCGAGCCCCACATCAGGCTCCTCCACTATGAGCCTGCTTCTTCCTCTCCCACTCCCCCTGCTGTGTTCCCTCTCTCGCTGGCTGTCTCTATCTCTGTTAAATAAATAAATAAAATCTTAAAAAAAAAAAAAAAAGAAGTGTTGAATCTAAGAATAACTACCTCAGCGTGTCCAGTGGGCATTTACTGATATGAGTTTGGAGTATGACAAGTAATAGTCGAAGATACAGTGTACGGGTGTTCCCAGTGGACAGAGTTGTGGGACTGAGTATAATTTCTCTGTGAGGGAGTATGAGAAGAAAAAAAAAAAAGTCAAACTGAACCATGGGTGTGCCCACACCTAGGAGGTGATGTGATGGTAAGCAGCAGTGATCAGAAAACAAACAAACAAACAAACAGATAATCTAATGCGGAGAAGGGAAGGGGGAAGAGTTTCAAGTATGAGAGGCTGTCACCAGTGAAAAATGCTACAAAATCAATCATGTGAACGGAGCACATAAATAATAAATATTCGTCGAATAAACGAATGAATGAAAGAAAGAAAGCCCTTGGGTTTGAGAATCAACTTTCCTCAGAATGGCCACGGTTGCCAAAATGTTTTCAATGTTAAGTTTACCTCGTCCCTCTACCCCCAGAAAAACATGTTTCTTCTTCCACAAGTCATCCTGTTCACCACACAGACATCCTTCTCTGCTTCCCCCACGTTTCCCCTCATCTTCCTTCCCAGTTTCCACAATCCAAGCAACACACCTTCAGTGTCAAAGGACACAGGAAATTCCAACTAGAATTTCCACTTCATTAACAACTATGCCTGTGGCTCCTCTTACATAAAGGGATATGTGGCAATTGGGTAAGCGGAGACTGCGTTCTAGCCCCAGCTGCACTACTAACTAGCTGTGTGCCTTTGGGCAAGTTGTTCAACCTCTCTGGATCTGGGCTTCTACACAGACAGGAGGAGTTAGGTCTGTCTGGACTCCAGGCAAGTTTTGAAGGTCCCTTTGAACTCTAAAGTATACGATTTTTATCATTCTCAGAAGGTCCTTGCAACACCCTCAGAGAAGGAAGTGAGTACAAGACCCGGGGAAACGAACGCCAGACCTCCTACCAGGGCGAAGCGCCAGTATAGGAGGAGTGTACCAAGAAAGTGAGAAGGCGCTGCCCGGCCCTCGCCGATCACCAGGGAGCAGATCCCATCCCCAAGGCTGGGAAGGATCCCAACAAACCCGAGCGCGATTCCCACCCCACACCCCACCTTTTCTAGACTTCAGACAGCCGGGAGGCTCTAAAAAGCCCTGCGGGAAAAATAAAGATTTCTTTCCCAGAGTCCTGCGCTGCTTTTGCCAGTTGGATTCCGGCAGACACGATCTGCAGCCCGATAATGACACAGACAGTCTCTGGAAGAGCGACAGTTCTCGCTCACTCCGAGTTCTGGGGAAGACTGGCCGCCCGCGTCGTGCCCCGACGGGCCAGCCTCCGACCCCGACCCGGCTGCCAGGCCAGCGGCGCCCCGGTCCCGGGCCCCCTCCCCTCCGCCGGCCCCGCTGCGGTCTGCAAACATTTCCTGCCCCCGCCCCCACCCCCACTAGGAGCTTCCCAGTTGGAGCGAGTTGGGCTCGCAGCCGGGTCAGCGCTCGCAGTTGTCCCAACTCGGCTCCCCCGGCCACCAGGGCTGGGGAGCGGGCCCCCGTCTGGCTCCGGAGCAGCCATCTGGGAAACCCAGGCGCCAGGAGCCGTGGGAGGTAGCTCGGGAAGCCCAGGGCTTGGGCGAGGAGGGGGACAACTGGCGAGGCGCCCGTGGCCCTGCTCCCTCCCTCATCGTTACCTGCTCGCTTGCGGGGGTGTCCCGGGGCGGCCGGCCTCTCCCGGCGCTGTCTCCCCACGCAGTTGCCCATGCTGGCTCTTTAGCCGGGCCCCATGCACCGGAGGCGGCGGGCTTGTCGGCTGCTTCGCGCTCCTGCCCCTGACCGCGACGTCCCGGGTCAACGGCTCCTGCCTCCCGGCATCGGGCGCTCCTCGATCTCCCCCCGGGGGCGCGCTCTGCCCGGGCGCCGGCTTTGCCACAAACTTTGCGGGCGAGGGGAGAGAGGGAGGTGGCCGATTCCCCAGCACAGTCCCAGGTGGCCGGGCCAGGGGGGCCCGCGACGGTGCCCGGCCGGAGACCAGCTCCGCTGGAGTGGCGGAGAGAGGGGGCGGGCACCGCCGCAGCTACTCCCTGCTCGCTCTGGGCTCCCAGCTGGGGCCGGCCCCCCGGAGCCTGTCACTCACCTGCCTAACCCCGCCCCAGCCCGGCCCCGCTCCCTGCCGCCGGCTCGCGGTGCCCGCGCATCCGCCGCCGCCCGCCCCAGGTGCGCATGTGACCGACGGCACCGCCCCCTCGGGCCAGGCCTGATTTTCTCATTGGCTTCCCCCAGGGTGTGTACCGCCCCTTGGCCCCACCCAGCCAGGTGCCCGCCCCGCCACCCGTCTCCCGGGTAGCGGGGCCGGGAATTATTCGCCCTCAATGGCCCCCGGCTGCGTGCCCAGCAGCGGTCTTCCCTGCCCGCGCCACCGCCCCGACTCCAAGCCCCGCCCCTCAGGGAGGGACCGTCCCATCCCTCCCTGGAACCGCCTGGCCAGGAGCCGGCAGGCACGTGATCCAGGGAGCGCCCCGCCCCTTTAACCTTGGCCAGGCGATTGGCTCAGGAGGCGCGTGCGCTCAGAGGCCCGTCCCGTGCCACCGCCCACTTCCCCTCCCACGGTCTCTAGATCGCGTCATGGCCGCCGCCGCCGCTCTGGAGGCGGTGGCGCCTACGGGCGCCCTGTGGGGCCTCGTGCACGACTTCGTCATGGGTCAGCAGGAGGGCCCCGCTGACCAAGTGGCTGCAGGTACGGCAGACGGCGCCGCGCGGCTTCCGCATGGGACCGACAAGAGGGAGCGGCCTCAGTACAGCCGCCGGGCGGGAAGGGAGTGAGGGACAGCGGTGACTTTGAGAGATTGGTCTGGGGCTTGTTGTGAGCACCGCGTGCTTAAGAGCCGTAACAAATTGAGAGTCGCTTGCATCTTCCTTAAAGCGCTTTTACGCCCCTCGTGTTAGTAGATAGTCACTCTGTGCGCCAGCGGGGATTAGAGAGTCATTACCGAGTCACAGGTGAGGAAACTGAAGCCGGGAGAGGGCAAGAGACTCGCACATCAGGCGGGGGGGCAGCTGGGACTCAGAGCCAGGTCCTCCAGTCCAGAATCTGGTACTCCCGCCGCTAAACCACGTTGTTTGGCGGAGGTTGACGTGAGAAGCAGCATCTTCGGCGGCATCAGCTCTAGTCGCGTGGCATGTTGGGAGTGGCCGCGCGGCGCGATCTCTGACTGGCTGTCATAGGAGAGAGGAGGGAAGAAGCCAGTCTGGGGGGGCAGTTTGAGATATTCCGCGTATGCTCCTTAAGACTTTCCTTCCGTTTCTTGGTAAAGTTCTTGATTAATTTGCTTCATGACTTTTTTATGTGATGTTTGTTTTTTTATTTTCGCCAGATCTCCAGTTTCCTGCTTTTGACCGGTTCAGGGATCTCTTAGTTCTCACAGCTTGTCTAAGATTTGAATAAAACGAATTCCAGATTTCCTTGGGAGTCATAGATTTCACTCTTTTAGGAAAAAAAAAATCTGAAAAGTTGAGTGTTAGCAGTCCTTCAGATTTGTTTAAGTAATGGAATACCAAATTCGTGAATGCAAATGAGTTTGTCTATTTTTGGAAGTTTTGGTGCTTGGGAAAAAGCAAAAGACATTTCTCTTGAAACTTGGACATATTAACTTTTAGAATATGTGAGAAATGAATGAAATGAGTCTGTGAGAAAGTATAATACTTTGTGGGTTTGTTTTTTTTTAAGATTTTATTTATTTATTCGACAGAGGGAGACAGCCAGCGAGAGAGGGAACACAAGCAGGGGGAATGGGAGAGGAAGAAACAGGCTCCCAGCTGAGCAGGGAGCCCCATGTGGGGCTCCATCCCAGAACCCTGGGATCACGCTCTGAGCCGAATGCAGATGCTTAATGACTGAGCCACCCAAGCGCCCCGATACTTTGGTCCTTAGCAGTTATACTTTCATTCAGTCATCCCACCATTATTGAACACATATTATTCTCCAAACATGATACAAAGCAATAGGAATATAAATACAGATTAGACTAGATCTATGCCCACCAGGAGCTTATACTGTGGTGGGAAAGACAGCCCTGCAAACAGTATTAGCACACCTTAAAAGGGGCTAGATGGGGGTTTTGCAAAGTGGCGAGGAAGCAGCAAAGAGCAGAAGCCTGGGGCGCCTGGGTGGGTGATCCCAGGGTCCCAGGATCGAGCCCCACATCAGGCTCCTCCTCTGGGAGGCTGCTTCTTCCTCTCCCACCCCCCTTGCCTGTGTTCCCTCTCTCGCTGGCTGTCTCTCTCTCCATCAAATAAATAAATAAAAAATCTTTAAAAAAAACAAAAAAAGAGCAAAAGCCTGATGCTGTCATTCCACCAAATTTTAACTTTTTACAGTTTTATAAAGTATAGTATGTTTTCCCAATGTTTTATTATGAAAAATTTCAAACATACAGGAGAGAATTTCATAACAGGCACACCTACACACACCACCTAAACTACCATTAACATTTTAATATAACTTGCTTTGTCAGGTATCTTTCCATCTATTTAAATTGTGGATATCAGTACACTTCCTCCTAAATACTTTGGTAGGCATATTATTAACTAGAGGTTGTTTATAGTTTATTTTGGTGTATAGTTTATATTCAATGAAGTGTACAATCTTAAGTGTAACATTCACTGATTTTGAAAAATGCTTACGTCTACCCCCTACTGTTACAGCAGTGCCATTTGTAACTATTCCTTCACATTTATACATTATGAACACAGTAATTCTGGATTTTTCATATTCAAAACACACTCGAGAAGACAGCATGGATAAGGACTGCCAATCTTATAAATAAATTTATATTTTTTTATGCCTGGAAAAAATGGCCTAAACTGTTGTCTAGTTTAAATGTAACTCAGCTCAACTAAGACTGTAACACTAGCCCTGTTGTATTTTAGCCCTCCTGACTAGGAAAGGAGGTTGGTAGTAACATAAAGTGGAAAAGGTTTGGTGGGGTTGGATTATGCATAACCTTGGATTCCAGGCAGAGGGATTTGAATGACCTATTATAGGTAATAGAAATCATTGTAGATCCTTCAGCAAGGGAGTCATATAATGAAAGCAAATTTAAGAAGGATTAAATTGGTATTCTCAATCTGAGATCACAGCCCTAGTTAAGGTTTTGAAGGCTGACAAGGGTTTTGAAGCATTCTAATCCAGCCTGAGTCTAGTTTTGTTAGCACTAAAGGGACCAGCTTTCTATTCACCCACTCACAGCAGCAGCCTGTCCTACAAATTGTAAATGCAGAAGGAACACCCTTCTATCAGGCAGCTATCACCCACTTTGTTTTGTACCTTTGCACTGGAGTTCTTGAAGAAAGTAGGTGTCAGATGTAAAGGTACAAATGATGGAAAAGAAATAGCCTGGTAGGCTAAGGGTTAAATGCTTTTTTTTTTTTTTTTTAAATCTATTTATTTGACAGAGAGAGCACCTGGGCCTGAAGCAGCCAGAGTGGCAGGCAGAGGGAGAAGGAGAAGCAGGCTCCCCCGTGAGCAAGGAGCCCATCTTGGGGCTGGATGGATCCTGACCTGGGCCAAAGGCAGATGCTTAACTGGCTGAGCCACCCAGGTGCCCCCTTTTTTTAAAAGATTTTATTTAGGGGTGCCTGCTTCTCCTCCCTCTGCCTTCCCCCCCCCCCCATGCTCTCTGGCTCTCTCTCTCTCTCTGTCAAATAAATAAATAAATAAATAAATAAATAAATAAATAATTTTTTAAAAAAAGGTTTTACTTATTCCAGAGAGAGTAGGGGAAGGAGCAGAGGGAGAGAGACAAGCAGACTTGACTGAGCAGGGACCCCGAGGTCATGACCTGAGCCGAAACCAAGAGTCAGATGCTTAACCAACTAGCCACCCAGGCACCCTACAGTTAAAGACTTTTCATCCTAGCATTCAAAGGTTGCCACTACCTGGCCCCAGCCCTCATTCTTAGCAGTCCCTCCTGGACCTTTAGTTCCGGGCGGCTGCCTGGATTTGCTATTCCCTGAGTGCTTTCATTCCCAGTTCCTTTCACTAGCTCCATCTCATCCAAGTTAGACCTCAGATTCAAGGCCCAGCTTGAGTGCTCACTGCCTGCCCTCCAAGTGTTTCCTGATTACTCCAGCCAGACATCATCTCACACTTCAAAATCTTTGTGGTATTTATTTCTCAACCACTCATTTATTAGCACTTTAAGTAGACTTGTTCATAACCCCTCACTTATTAAAAGACATGTTTAGTAGCTATTTCTGTATATCTCTCCACATCCTGTCCTATGCCTACCACTGGAGTCTCCTGGAGACTAGCATAACTAAGTATGCAGTAAAAAACCATGTAAGTGAACGGAATGAGAGACTTTGAAGGAAGAATCTGTGGAATTTGAGGCCTAACTAGTTACAGGGCTTGAAGAAGAAGGACTCCAAGATGACCCCAAGGTTTTGAGCCTGAGGATGAGCAAAAGAGAAGTCCTTTGTCCAAAAGTGGAGGTTGGGAAGGAAACTGATTTTGAAGAGTGTGAGGTTTGGACATGTTGATGGATATAAATTTTCTTCCTTTCAGTTATTTGGGTTTTCCTTCATTTTGGTCTTTATTGTATTTTTCCACTTTAGTGGGAGACCACTATTCCTGAAACCAAAAGATTGTTCAACAACAATAAAATAATTCTGTGAAATGTCTGTGACATCCTCAACAGAAAAGGCATTTTGAGAGCTTGATTAGAACTGAGTCCTGATTGGGATTTTTCTTTCTCCTGCTCCTTCACATCCTTCCCCCTTCCTCCATTGGCTGCTCCTCCAGATTCTCAAGAGGCCGCAACTCCATCAGACAGAGGTCTGATTGTGCATTCTGTCAGTCTCATATAAATACTTCTTTGATGACTCCTCAGTGTTCCACATGAACTGGTGCCCTGCTGAGGGAAGTGTGGGTAGTTAGGAGGTGCTGGTACGTCCATTTTTAGAGTAAATCTTGGACACACTGGAAAAACTTAGGTCTACTTATGTAGGGAAAGGAACTTATGCTTGTTTTTCCTTAATGCCAGTGGGACTACCTTTAGGAGAATTAACTCCTTATTAGCTTCTTTTATCCCAGGAGTCCAAATGCATAATTAACGATACTTCCAGATATTCAGGTATTTTTTGTTTGGGAGAATTTACAGTGTTAAGAGAATGAATCACTTAAAGTTAGTGATGGATGGTTCATAAACCCAGGAAGTTTACTCCTTTCTTATGCTAACTAAGTCTGTTTATATCACTATGGTAACACTGAGCTTGTTAATGCTGTGATTGTTTTAAATGTCTTTCTGCTCCAACAGACTGGACTCCTTAAGAGCTCCCTGTCTGTATTTCTGTCTCCAGGCCTAACCCAGTGCCTGATTTATAATAGGTGCTTAATAAATGTTAAATGAATAAATGAAAACAAATACACACAATTTTGTTAAAGAATTAGGGAGAAACACAGAAGGGATTTGGGGAATCAAGGAGGGCTTCACAAAAAGAGTTGACATTTGAGCTGTGTCTTGAAGAATTGAACTTTGACAAGGGCCGAAAGGAGACATTTAAAACCAATCGAAATTTACAGGATTAAGGATATGGAAGACCTTGATACTTTGGGACATGTGACGGAATGGTAGGAGTCATGATGAAATGTGAGACTAGAGGTGATTTGGGGGCTAAATCGTGAAGGACATCAATCCAAGGAGTCAGGTCTTAGGCAGTAAGGAGCAAAAGGAGATTGGTGGGCAGAGAAGTAGTTGTACAGTTTAGGGAGATAATTCTAGATAGAATGTGGGTGAATTAAAAGGCCTTTTTTAAAAATTGAGGTAAAATTCACATTAATTATTTTAAGTGTACAATTAATTGGCTTTTAACATTCATAATGTTCCACAACCATTACCACTATCTAAAAATTCCAGAACATTTTTTAGCACACCAAAAGAGCAGAGGACCGCTACTATGTAGTTTGGTTATAGGGATGAAAAGGAAGAGTCATACTTAAATGTGTTTTTTTTTTTTTTTTAGATTTTATTTATGTATTTGACACAGAGAGAGAGGGAGAGAGCAAGCACCAAGCAAGGAGAATGGCAGGCAAGAGAGAAGTAGGCTCCCTGCTCAGGAAGGACCCTGGGATCATGACCTGAGCTGAAGGCAGCCACTTAACGGACTGAGCCACCCAGGCACCCCAAGGAAGAGTCATATTTAAAAGACATTTCTGAGGCACCTGGGTGGTGCAGTCGGTTGAGTGTCTGACTCTGTTTCGGCTCAGGTCCTGATTTCAGGGTCTTGAGATTGAGTCCCACCTTGAGGTCTGCCCTCAGGGCAGAGTCCCCTTGAGACTCTCTCCCTCTGCCCCCCCCCCACGTGTGTGCACATATACTGTCCCTCAAATAAATAAATAAAAAAAAAATAAAAGACATTTCTGAGGTAAATGCAACAGAACTAGAATAAAACGTTAGATTTAGTTACCTTTTTGAAAACATCCTCAAAATACTGATTCTAGTTTTTTGCCACCGTACTCATCATTTTCCTTTCTCTCATTTATTATTGTGTAATAGCTATAGAGCTAATATAAATAACATCTCTTCATTTTTTCCTAATTTTGTATTACTTTTATACTTGTCTTTTATGTTTGTGCTGCATTTATTCAAGATAGGATCCTTGTGAAAAGTAAGCAGATCAAAAGGCTCTGCCAGGAGGGTTCACCCATACACTGGGATTCAAGGAATCACATGCAAATGGGTGTTTATTTGTAATTATAAAGCAGCCAATTTCATAATACTGAAGAAGTCTTTTTTATTTATCAAATTTGAGGTAACCTGTAGGAGAGGGAATTGACTAGTCAAGGGCATGGGGGAACTTTGCCCAGTGATGGAAATAGTTCACATCTTGATTGGGGTGTTCATTACTCAGGGTGTACATTTGCTAAAGCTCGTCAAGTTATACTGCTAATATCTGGTCATTTCGCTGTATGTAAATTATACATCATTTTTAATGAAAAAATTAGAGGCAACTGAGTGGGGCTTATTAGGTCTTTGTCTTATAGCACTTAGGTATTTCCAACAATGGACCCTAGCCCAGCATTCACAAAAGACTTCGATGGTGTTGCTGGAGAAGAATGATGATTCAGTGATGCTCTTTACTAGTAACAGTTATCAGTCCTCTATAGCTTCCTATGCACAATTGCTACCTCTGTGGCCATACTGAAATTTAGTGTTTAGAAAGGTTTTCAGCAGAGTTTCCTGGGCTTCATTTGGCCAAGTGGTTCCAAAAGACACCCTCTTCCACCTTTCCAAATTGTGCAATACTCTTTTATAGTGTATAACCCAGAAATGAGTATCTCTCTTCACTTCAGTGTTGCCATTAAGGAATTGGGTACAGAGCCCAACTGTCAGTTCCTTGGTTTGTCCTGTTAATCTGGCTGTTTTCCCTTCCCCCACCCTACAGCCTACACATTTTTCCCCTTGGCTCTTTCTCAGGAGCAGGGGCAGCAGCTGGGCCTTCCACGCCCTGGCACGAGCAGGGCTAAGAGTGCCTGATGTCTAAATTGGTGCCAGTCACGAGCTATGAATCCTAACTAGAGTGCTCCTTTTCTCAGTCAGTTTGGACTTACCCTAGTACCAGAGTGAGCCTCTACCCAGTTCTGCTCACAGCTTTGTTCTGAGACCACAGACTTAAGGGAACTGGAAGTTTAGGAGTTTTCTCAAGCCCCTTCCACTCTAGCCAAAGTCTGGTGTTGGTGAGAGCTAACATATTAGGTCCAGCATTTAGAGGTAGGTGGATTGGGGACCCAGAACAGGCTGCTGGAAGTAATTCCCTGATTGCCACACCTTATTGAGCTAGAACTCTTCTATGTTAGTCAAACCCTTAGGAAGATTGCTAACCTTTTACTCTCTGTTTCTTCCTCGAGAATATATCCTAAGATGGTCCTGGTAGATCTATGTGAATTACTATTGTGCTGTTAAAAATGTATTTTAAAGCCGTGCCTGGGTAGGTCAGTTGGTTAAGCGTCTGACTCTTGATCTAAGCTCAGGTCTTGATCTCAGGGTCGTGAGTTCAAACCCCACATTGGGCTCCATGCTGGAGCTTATTTTAAAAAATAAGTAACATCGGGCTTCTGGGTGGCTCAGTCGGTTAAGCATCTGCCTTCAGCTCAGGTTATCATCCTGGGGTCCTGAGACGGGGCCTGCATCAGGCTCCCTGCTCAGTGGGGAGTCTGCTTCTCCCTCTGCCCCTCTCCCTGCTCATGCTTGCTCTCGCTCTCTCTCTCTCACCCTCACGTTCTCTCTCTCTCGAATAAATAAATAAAATCTTTTTTAAAAAAAGTAATATATTTACATGTTACAAATTTAAAAGATACAAAAGGATACATAGAAAAGTCTCCCTTCTATCTCAAGGTGGAATGCAGATTGTGACAAATGAATCTACTGTATTACTAGTATATGATGTGCTGTCACTGAAGGCAGGGGGTGGGGGAATGGGGGAACTGATCTAAGTGACTCGCTAAAACAATATTTTGTCTGGAAACTATAAGACTAAAGACAGATGCTGCACTCCACTTCTAAATCTGTTTCTCACAGAGGTTGACAATTCTGAAAGTAATTTATAGGTATACTAGGGTTGGAAAACTAATAAATGGTAGATAATAGGAACCAGATTTCTCACTGTCAGAGAAACAAATCACAAATAACATAAAAAACAAACAAGTAAGGGGGGAGGCTAGAATGGACCCTGTGGTCCTGGATTAGAGCTGGAAACTTTAATATGATTTTATGTTTACTTTAGTATATATGGATAGAAAAATAATGAAAGATACGTATGTAAACATGGGTTAATACATACATATATTTCCCAGCTCTCTCTGCTAAGGAGGGCCTAGGAGCATTGGTACCCCAATAGCAACAAGCACAACCACACCCAGATCTTGGTTTGTAATACCTTTCTCCAATAAAAGGAACCAAGGCTTCTTGGAGAAAAGGCGAATTCTACAGCTGAGACAAAGAAATTACAGGATGAGCTAATAGTATTTTGTAGTGCTAAAAAAGTAAGAAAGTACTTAAAAAATAAAATGATGGGGCGCCTGGCTGGCTCAGTTGGTAGAGTATGTGACTCTTGATCTTGGGGTCATGAATTCAAGCCCCACACTAGGTGCAGAGATTACTTAAAAAAAAATAATAATGGGATGGCTGTGTTCCAGTAAAACTTTATAAAAAGAAATGAATAAAAGGATGGGACAAGAGACAACCTAAAAAAGCTCCCCATGGCTAAAGGTAGAACAATTTGAACAGCAAAATAACCTCGTATTGGATTATAACCTGAGGTGTAAAATAAATATACATGAGTCTTTGCTGATGTAAAATAAATGAATAAATAAACGGGGAGAAGAAAAGAATCTTCCTTACAGAATAATTCCACATAATATAGGTAGGTATATAAATACTCCTCTTTTTAAAAGGAAGTGGAGCTTAACTTCTGCTTCCCCCTTGAGTATAAGTGGGGCTAAGTGACTCCCTTCCAAAGAAGAGAGTATGAGAAAGGAAAAATAATAACTATATAGTGCAGAGACCCGGCTGACACTACCTTGACCAAGTGATCACAGTTAAAGTCACCAATAATAAGTAAGTCCTGTTGATATCTTGTACCCCTGGGGTGGTATGGTAAGATGAGAAGGGCACTTCACCTCTGTGCTGTTCTTCTCAAAACCCATGATCCCAGTCTAAACCTGAGGAAAACATCCAGCACACCCAAATTGAGGGACATTCTATAAAGTACTTCTTTGGGATATCAAGGTCATAAAGAACAAGACTGAGAAACTTTCACAGATCAGAGGAGACCAAGGATTTACGATGGCTGATTGCGATGTGGTATCCTTAACTGGATCCTGAGACAAAAATGACATTAGTGGAAAAATGGTAAAATCTAAATACAGCCTAGAGTTTAATGGTCATATACCAATGCTAGTCTCTAACTCTAAAATTATTACAAAATAAAACATCTTGTTTTTAAAAAAACTTAACCTTTCAACTCCCTAGCTATCCAGTGTCCCTCCTTGGAGACAACCAATATTACTAGTTGCTTTTATTTTCTAAATGAATGAAGGCAAATTGAAACAACCCTCCCTCCCATTAAAAACAATGCTGTGCACTTAGCAGTATATATACTAGTTATGTATACTGCCCTACTTTATCATGTCCCAGTATCAGTGTGTGCGGGCACACACATTGAGTCTCTTGTACATTTTTTTTCTAAGTGGCTGCAGAGAATTCCATTGTATGATATACCGTAATTTATTTAAGTGGTTTCTTTTCTTTTCTTTTCTTTTTTCTTTCCTTTCCTTTCCTTCCTTACTTTCAAGATTATTTATTTATTTATTTATTTGAGAGAGAGTGAGCGAGGAAGGACATGAGCAGGGTGAGGGGCAGAGGGAGAAGCAGACTCTCCGCTGAGCAGGGAGCCTGACGTGGGGCTCAGTCCTGGGACTCCGGGATTATGACTGAGCTGAAGGCAGACGTCTGCTCAACCAACTGAGCCACCCAAGCACCCCTATTTAACTGGTTTCTTATTGATGGCCATTTGTTGTTGAAAGTCATTTGCTGTTATAAATAACTGTAGTTAATAATCTTGTACATGCATTATTTTGCACTTTTACAAGTAAATGGGATAAATTTTGAGAAGAGTCTCTGGATTAAAGCATATGTACACTTGTGATTTTTATTAAAGACATTGTCAAATCGCCTTCCATAAAGGGATTGTGCCAATTTATACTCTACCTACAATGTATAAGAGTGCCTATTTCTGCATACTATCACCAAACATAGGTGTGTTACAAAGATTTATTTATCGTTGCCAATCTAGTATGTTAAAAACAAAGTTTTTATATAGTTTAATTTGCGTTTCTATGGTGAATATGGGTATCTTCTGTAGAATGCTTGTTCATTTTTTGGTTTTGTCCATTTTTAAATTCCTTGTTCTTTTTTTTAAATTAAATTTCAATTAATTAACATACGGTGTATTAGTTTCAAAGGTAGAGTTCAGTGATTCATATTCACTGGGTATGTAACACTGAGTGCCCATTATATCACATGCCCTCCCTAATACCCATCACCCCCTCCCCCCACCCCTCTCCCCTCCAGCAACCCTCAGTTGGTTTCTTTTTTTTTTTTTTTTTTAAGATTTTATTTATTTATTTGAGATGGAGCATGAGCTGGGGAGTGGGGCAGAGGGAGAGGGACAAGCACACTCCCCACTGAGCAGGGAGTCCTACGAGGGCTCAATTCCAGGACCCTGAGATGATGACCTGATCAGAAGGCAGGTACTTAACCCACTGAGCACCCAGGCACCCTCTCTCAGTTTGTTTCCTATGATTAAGAGTCTTTTATGTTTATCTCCCTGTCTGATTTCATTTTGTTTTATTTTTTCCTCCCTTCCCCTATGCTCCTCTGTTTTGTTTCTTAAATTCGGCAAATGAGTGAAATCATATAATTGTCTTTCTCTGATTGACTTATTTTGCTTAGCATAATACCTTCTAATTGCATCCACGTCATTGCAAATGGCAAGATTTCATTTTTTGATGGCTTAGTAGTATTTCGTTGTGTAGATATATACCACATCTTTTTTATTCATTCATCTCTTTGTTGATCTTTTTCTCATTGATTTGTAGGAGCTCTTTCTATATTGTCAAAAAAGCCCTTTGTTATAAGAATTACAAATATGTTTGCCCAGTTGGTTTTATGATATATTTTTGTTTGTTTTTGGGCTGAAAATGCACTTTTTAAAAATGTAGTTGACTTTAACCCATCCTTTTTTTTAATAGCTTCTGAATTTTATGTTATACTTAGGAATTTTCTCATGTCTTTTTCTTTACTCCATTTGAAAAGTTTACTTTGATGAATGATTCAGAGCCAAGATTTTTTTTCCAAATATTTACCCAATCATTCCAACACTGTTTATTGAATAGTCTGTGTTTTTCCCATTAATTGAAATAGGATTGAATAGAATTGAAATAGGAAAAAGTCATATTCTCATATTCACTCTCTTTCTGGACTTTCTATTCTATTTCTGTACCATCGATTTCTTTGTTTAAATATGAACTCATACTATACTGCTTGTTTTTTGTTTTTTACTTTTATTCTAGAAATCTTCAAGTATATTCAAAATTACACACAAAAAGTACACACTAATTTAGTTATTGTGACTATTTTTTTTTTAATTTGACAGAGGCAGCGAGAGAGGGAACACAAGCAGGGGGAGTGGGAGAGGAGGAAGCAGTCTCCAGCGGAGAAGCCTGATGTGGGGCTCGATCCCAGAACGCTGGGATCACACCCTGAGCCTAAGGCAGACGCTTAACGACTGCGCCACCCAGGCACCCCTAGTTATTGTGACTTCATAACAATTTTTTAATATCTGAAGTGTCCATCTTCCCTCCTTCCCCCATTACTCTTTTTCAGAATTTGCCTAATTATATGTTATTTTTTGCAGTTTAACTTTAGAGTAAGCTTATCTAGTTCCTCCCAAAATAAAACTTCTACTGGTATTTTTACCAAAATTATTTTAAAATTATTTTGGGAGGTATGTCATCTTGGAGTCTTTCACAAATACAACATGCCTTTCTATTCGTTCGAATTTTCTTTTGTGAATCCTCACTGATACTTTAAAGTTTTCACTATTCAGATCTTCATATTTTTTCGTTAAGTTTATATACGGGTATTTTTCTCTCCCCCTGCTTCCCCCCCCCCTTTTTTTTTTGCTATCACATACAGGATCTTTTTCCCTCTAGATCATTTTACAGGGTATTGTGTGTATATATGTATATGTGAGGGTTCTTAATTTCATAATATTAATTTTGTACCCAGCCACCCTATTGAATTATTTTACTTGTATTATTTCTTCAATTATTTTTCTTGGATTTTCAAGGTATACAGTCATATTATCTACAAATAATATGTGTGTAACCCTTTTCAATTTTTACAGTTGAAGTAGCACGTTGGAAGTGTTGTAGTAATACCTCTCATGTAGAAGGGGCTCTTGGCAAGCACAGTGGGCCCCAAGGTACAAACCCTAGGGTAGGCAGAAACATTGGTTACCTCTCATGTAGAAGGGGCTCTTGGCAAGCACAGTGGGCCCCAAGGTAGGCAGAACATTGGTAATTAGAGCCTTTGAACCCTAGGACTAGGTTTTGTTTTTTCATGTTTTTTCATGTTTTTTTTCTTTTGTTTCTTTTGTTTCTTCTAGATGTGAAATCTGGGAGCTATACAGTATTACAAGTGGTGGAAGCCCTTGGGTAAGAGCCTCTGTTGTTGAGCACCCTTCTCTAACCCTGCCTGTGCACTCTGAAAAGGTTATTTTGTACACTGCTGCTTTCCTTAACCGATCCTGAATTTCTCCTGCTGTAGCCCAGCACCCTGCTTTCATATCAATACCGAGGTCTAAGCCTGTGTTTGTCCTGAAATAAGTTTCATGCCACCTGACTAAAGTCCCTAAGGAAGTGTTGGAAGTGCCTGGATCAGCCCACAGGTGTGGGGTGAGATGGGTGGTTGAAGGCCATCAACTGTTAATTAGAGCTGGGATTCCTCCTGTGCTTCTTAAAGACCCACCTGCCCCCATGGGATTCTGGTCAGCCTGCCTCTGACTCAGACCTGCTCGTGGGCTCTGCCTGGGTAGTTGCCAGGAAGCTGACCTTGCACCAGATTTTCACTATAGGAAAAGACTTGGGGAAACAGCTGGAAAGTCAGTATTAAAACCAGATATCCAAGCACCAGCGGAAGTATGTGCTTGTAGTCTGATGCCTGCTTTTCTCCTATTTTATACTTGGTAGACCACCTAAATTGACAAGTCTTGTTTGCAAAGGTTGTTAACTGTCACAGGCAGCTTGTCTTCTGAAGCAGAAAACTAGAGAATTAGGAGGGTGAGGTGGAATGTAGGTCACTATTATGCATCTCTCCCACATAAGAGACCATTTGCCCTTTCTACACATGTGGCCTTGGTCCATTTTTTTAAAAAATAACAGCTTTATGTATATATGATATATGTAATTCAGATATGTAATGCATAATCAATTTTTATATATGATATATATAATTCATATATCATAAAGTTCATCATTTTTTTGTGTATTCACAGATTTGTGCAACCCTTACTTCAGTCAATTTTAGAACATTTTCATTACCTCAAAAAGAAACCCCATGCCCATTATCAGTCACTGTTCCCTCCTCTTCTCAGCCCCTGGCAACCACTAATTTACTTTCTACCTCTGTGGATTTGCCAGTTTTGGAAATTTCATATAAACAGAATCATACAACGTGTAACCTTTGTGACTGGCTACTCTGACTTGGCATAATGTTTTCAAAGTTTATCCCTGTTGTAGCTCTTGTCAGTACTTCATTTCTTGCTGAAAAATAATCTGTTATATGAATATACCACATTTTGTTCAGCAGTTCATCAGGTGTGGTTATGGGTTGTTTCCAAATTTGGGGTATTCTGAATTATGCTGCTATGAGCATTTGTGTGCCTAGGTCCATTTTTAAACTCCCACAGTTTTCTACTTCTGAACAGGGGTCCTTTCTACAAGATCCTATTTTAGGGATCCTGTCAAGGGTGATTTTATTTTTGCCCCTTTACCCGTAGTTATAGATACCCTTATCCTTGAGATTTCAGTCAAATGTCCTGGTCAGCTCTCCTTCAGAATTCTTCTATTTCATACATTTACTTGCTTAGATTTCTTCTAGTATGTTTAAATGTAATCTCTATAAAACCTATTTTAAGATAAGTCACCTTATTGCTTCGGTCCAGGTTTTCCCATTCAGTAATCCTAAATAGTTAAAACCTTTATTCTGACCATCTTACTCTATAAACTTCCAGTTGCAAAAAAATTTTTTCCCCTAAGACCTTGGTTGCTCTCAGCGTTTTTTCCTTAACAGTAATGTATCTGTTCTCTTGTTTTGGTAGAAGTTGCAGCTGCCCATCATCTGTTGAGCCCTGTGGGTAGCTGCTAAGCTCTGTTTCAGAGGAATGTCACTATCGTGTAAAGAGTAAAGCCTGATGCCCAGTCAGTGCCTAGAGATGGATACTTCTGTTTGCTGTGGTGTCAGATGAGCCTTTAATGAATGCCAGGTCAATCTGAGGATTGGCTCTTTCGGCTCTGGCTTTACTATTATCTGTAACACTAGGTACCTACAGAATACCTTCCTGGGCTGGCTTCCATGCCCAAGGGGTAAGTGTGTCTAATTTCAAAATATTTATTCCTTCAAAAGTTTGGTAGGGCGCCTGGGTGGCTCCATTGAGCATCTGACTCTTGATCTCAGCTCAGGTCTTGGTCTCAGGGTTGTGAGTTCAAGACCTGTGTTGGGCTCCATGCTGAGCGTGGAGCCTACTTAAAAAAACAAACAAACAAAAATACTGAAACAAAAAAACCATGGGGCTCCTGGGTGGCTCTGTCAGTTGAATGTCTGACTCTTGATTTCCTTTCAGGTCATGATCTCAGGGTCATGAGATCGAGCCCTATGTCAGACTCCATACTTAGCGGGGAGTTAGTTTGAGATTCTCTCCCTCTCATTCTCCCTCTCCCTGTGCTCCTCCTCCCCCCACTCAGACATGTGTGCACTCTCTCTCTAAAATAAATAAAATCTTAAAAAAAAAAAAAGTGTAAACAGGGTTATGTCAGGCTCTATCCTTACTTTCCCCCAGGTCCTCTATAGAAAATCCAGAACCCCGAACTCGGGCACGAGGAATCCAGCTTCTGTCACAGGTGCTACTCCAGTGTCAGTCCTTGCTCCTGGAGAAGGAAGGTACTGGCATCACTAGTAGGAGTGTCTTCCTGGATTGCTGAGCCAAGGCCTTTCTTGTCTATTCAAGCCAACTTTACAGGGAGGGAGGAAAGAAGGGAGGACATAAGGAATCTGTGAGCTACTAATTCAGCATCTTCATTCCTCACTGGTATACGTGGCAGAGATGATAAGAATCGTGACTGAACGCCCTGGGATTTCAAGTGTAGCCTTAGACATTTTTTTCAGTGTATCTTCCCCTCTCTGTAAAAGGGACAAAGTAGTGCTTCATAGATGGAGTGGAAAAGTATGTAATAAAACATCAAGTGCTTTGAAGTCCCAAGGGAAAAAAGCCAACAACTTATTTACCTTCTATAGCATAGTAGGCAAACTACAACCTGTTTTATAAATAAAGTTTTATTAGCCTATAGCCACACCCATTTATTTACCTCTTGTTTATGACAGCAGCCCAGTTGAGCAGAGTTGAGTAGTTATGACTGATACTTTGTCCTACAAGCCTAAGATATTTACTGTCTGGCCCTTTGAGAAAGTGTGCCAACTCCGGTTCTATAGAATGGAAGTTCTGGGGTAGAAGTGGGTTCAACTATGGACCTATGTGAGAATGGATAATAAAAGATGTTCACCTATTTTCCTAACTGATCAAGGTACCCTCAAATGGGAGGGCATGGGACGTATCTCTTAGTGAAGGAGAAAGTTTGTAGTGAAACCCGAACAGGAACAGCCTTTATAGACTTTGGGAAGGAGCCTGTGTAAAATAATGGCTGCATTTCTGGTTTGTGCAGTGGTACACCTGATCCTATTTTATGAGAACCGGCTGAAGGACCATCATCTTGTGATCCCATCTGTCCTGCAAGGTTTGAGGGCACTTGTGAGTTCTCCTTTTTTCATTACGTACTGTGTAATTACATACTCCTCCTGCAAGGAGCCCTTTTCCAGTGAATTCTCTCCTTGTCCTTTGGGGGTGAGACTCCCAAGTGCTGAGGAACAGATGCCCAAATGTGGAACTAAACTAGTGTCAGCTAACTTCTGTTTTTAGTCTAGAGAGTAGAAGTATTTTGGGGGGACTGGAATTCAGAACCAAAGTGGAAGGAGCTGCAGAGAACTAACTAGATTGAGAAAAGAGACCACAATTGTCACTCTTGCACTTCTTCCTGAACCTGGATGTTGTGTTTCCCACTGTAACTAATTAGACCTCTTTTGGGATTGTGTCTTCAAGGCTAGAATTCCCTCCATGCTCACACATCTCCTCTTCTCCCCCAGAGCCTGTGTGTGGCCCTGCCTCCAGGCCTGGCTGTCTCTGTGCTTAAAGCTATCTTCCAGGAAGTCCACGTCCAGGTGAGTGAAGACAGTCACTTTTGTATTCTCTGTCTTCCAGCCCTGACATATATGAAGAGGATTAGATGGCAAAAAAAAATACTGCCTTCTAAGTCCTGAACTTTTTCAGATCTTTGACTGTGTTTACATGCTAGTCTTTGCTAGAAGGAGCCAGGCCATTATGTCTGACCTGTGTCCTCTCACACCTGAAGAAAGTGAAACAGACAGGTTTGGGTTGTTGGACCAACTGCTGTAACTGCTAGGCCAATAGCCATAGCCTTTCTCTGGATTTCTTCTTAGGTTCATCTTATACTAGTATAAAGAGCACTATCCACTTAGATTGTGAAGCAGGAAGTAGTTTTGTCAACTTAGGTATTCTTTGAGCACTTTCTTTACTTAGTTCCGGTCTCTCCCACCCCCAAGTCCCTGCCGCAGGTGGACCGACACACAGTCTACAGTATCATCACCAACTTCATGCAAACCCGCGAAGAAGGTAAGAGGCGGGGCTCCTTGGCGAGTCTGTAAAGCAAGCACATCCTTTTTCGCCCCATTACCAGGACTCATGTTTAGCCTGGAAGTCATATAGGAGACCCAATACTCTGGAAAGAATGAAGGGAAACTGGGGGGTCCACTCACTCCCAAGTAAAGGAATGGTAGAGTCTGGGCTAATATTTTAAATTCTCTAACATCTCTTCTTCACTGTGTACTCTCTTGGAATAGGAAAACAAAAAGGGTATGCTCTAGGAGGCAGCAAAGGTGGGATAGTGATAGTAGAGGGAGAACACAAGCCAGAAGAAAGCCCAGCTTTCTCTCTCAAGGGAGGGTAGTGACCTGTTCTCTCTTCCCCAGAGCTGAAGGGCCTTGGAGCTGACTTCACCTTTGGCTTCATCCAGGTGATGGATGGGGAAAAGGATCCCCGAAATCTTCTGGTGGCTTTCCGCATCGTCCATGACCTCATCTCCAGGGACTATAGCCTGGGTATGTCCTTAAAGCCTTGAATTAGCTGGTTAGGGCTTGTCAGATGAGTGAAAATTATAAGCTGACCTCATTGTTTCTCTGTTACCTTAGGACCCTTTGTGGAGGAGTTGTTTGAAGTGACGTCCTGTTACTTCCCTATTGATTTTACCCCCGTAAGTAGCCCCTTTTATTCATTCATTCATTTGTTCGTTCATTGATTTGTTCGAATATTCCTTGAATCGTCCTGTGAGTCAAGTACAGTTCTAGACACTGAAGGGACAACAATGAACAAAGGAGACAATCCCTGCCCTCATGAGCTTACATTTTAGTAAACTGGGAAATGGAGAAGCATTTGCCATCAGAGGAAGGATTCAGTTCAGTGGGTATTTGGGGACTCCTTAAGCGCCTTAACAGTGTACTTAGTGGTGAGGGCTACAGGATTATAAAACATGGTTCCTGCCCTTGAAGGCTGAAACATTTAAGTAACAATATGAGATTATGGACCAAAACAAGTGGTGTTATAGTTGTTCAGAGATGACCAAGTTCGGTGTGAGCTAGAGTAGTCAGGAAGGACTTCATAGATAAGATGGGGTTTCAGTTGGTTTCTGAGGAATGGTAGGATATAATCCTGGAGTCTGAGGGGTGATCTCAGGCAAAAGAAACAAATTGACAAAACAAGGAAGACCCAGTTGAGCACAGTATATACAGCATGCTCTGACCCCCTTGGGCCTTCCTCCCACTCTGCATGGGTATGCATGGGGATGTGTACTGCAAGCATTAGTGATTTCAAAGAAATGAAAGGAGTTAAATCACAGCACGCCAAGTAACATCTGAGCATTGACTCTTAGCGCTGTTAAAGTTACACAGCCATTTTGGCGGCAGGGAAGTGCTTCCCGGCTTATTGCAGTTGCCACCATGGTCCTTGGGGCACCTCTGTCCTAAAATTCTCTTTATCTCTTCTGTAGTGGCTATCACTGTTTCTAACTCAGAAGAACGTATGCCTTTAACATCTTGAAATCTCTTTGTTAGGCCACCAGGTTTCTCTGTTTTTGCTTTATTTTTTGTTTGTTTTAAAAAGATAATACATTCACATGATCCAAAATCTAAATGGTATAAAAAGGTGAAAAGTCTATCTACTATCATTTCTTTCTCTGTTGTCAACCAGTTTTATCAATTATGTCTGTATTGTATAGAACTTTCTTATCTGTAGGTAAGCGAATGCTCCCATACCCCTACCAATGGCAGCATATGTATACACTTTTGCTGTACTTGGCCCTTTTCACTTAGTATATCTTGGAGAATGCTCCATATCAGTATTTAAGTTAGTTCTTTATTCTTTATGGCTGTGTAGTATTCCTTTCAGTGGAAATACCTAATTAATTTCACTAGTCCTCTGTGGGATAAAGGTTGTTGCTAATCTTTTGTTGTTACAGGCAATGCTGCAACTTATATATCTTGTACATGTATCATTTCACATATATATGGGTATACATAGGATAAATTCCTAAAAGTGGAGTTGCTGGAATATATGCATTTATAATTTTAGGGCAGGAAAGAGTATGTCATTTACTTTTTTGAAAGGTAATAGAGTGAGCATGATTCAATATTTATTTATTTATTTATTTATTTATTTTTATTTTTTAAAAGATTTTATTTATTTATTCGACAGAGATAGAGACAGCCAGCGAGAGAGGGAACACAAGCAGGGGGAGTGGGAGAGGAAGAAGCAGGCTCATAGCGGAGGAGCCTGATGTGGGGCTCGATCCCATAACGCCGGGATCACGCCCTGAGCCGAAGGCAGACGCTTAACCACTGTACCACCCAGGCGCCCCATGATTCAATATTTAAAGGATAGGGAGGTGAAGCCTTTTATACCCCTTTACTGCCACCACCCGTTTTCCTTTTAGAGATCATCACTGCTCCCAAGTGCTTATCCATTTTCTCAGATATTCTAGGCAAGAAAAAGTTATAATGATAGGAGAATTTCTCTTATTCAGGCAGGTTTTTTTGTTTGTTTGTTTGTTTGTTTGTTTTTGTAAGTAAGCTCTGTGCCCAACATGGGGCTTGAACTCACTATCCTGAGATCAAGAGTTGCATGCTCTACCTGAGACAGCCAGGTGCCCCTCAAGCAGATTTTTGTATGTTCTGGACTGCAGTCTACATGGGAAGTAGAAAGCTCTTGTCAATTAAAATAAAGGGACACCTGGCTTTAGTGTAACTCTTTGTTACACTAAAGAGATACTCTTTATGGTCCTATCAATCCCTTTTGGCCATATGCCATCATCATAGTGGATCACATCAGTATAAGTGATGGTTCCTTTGATTTTCACTGTGCATATATGCTCACTCTAGAGCAGGGGTGGGCAAACTTTTCTGTAAAGAACCAGGTAGTGACTATTTTAGGCTTTGCAAGCTGTATCATTTCTGTCACAACTCTTCAGCTCTGCTGTTCTAACACAAACATGGCCATAGACACTGGAATGTGGTAGTGTCTGTATTGCAATAAATTTTATAGGCACAGAAATTTAAATTTCATATAATTTTCATGTGTCACAAGATAACTATTCTTTTGGGGGTGCCTGGGTGGCTCAGTCGGTTAAGCGTCTGCCTCCTGCTCGGGTCATAATCTCAGGGTCCTGGGATCAAGCCCCGAGTCAGGCTTCGTGTTCAGCAAGGAGTCTGCTTGCCCCTCTCCCTCTGCCCTTCCTCCCCCCACTCATTCTCTCTCTCTCAAATAAATATCTTTTTTAAAAAAAGGATATTCTTTTGATTTTTCCCCCACCCATTTAAAAATGTAAAAATAAGGGGACTGAGAGTACACTTACCTTGATGAGCACCGAGTAATATATAGAATCACTGAATCACTATATTGTACACCTGAAACTAATTTAACACTGTAAACTACACTGGAATTAAAAGAAAACAATATAAAAACATGCTTAACTTGGCCATACATACAGTCTCAACTGGTTGCTTCCTACTCCTAATGCAAAGGAGATACTGAATCTTCCTTCACCATCATCCTTGGGATTCCTTTATCCTTGCTCTTGGATCAGAGACCCTATTTCCCCAGGCCCTCTACTGCACCTGTATCTCTAAGATTAGAGACATCTGTCATACCTTCTCCAAAGAATTAAACCTCCAGATTCTGCTGGAGAAAGGCAGGAGCTGGGAAGCAATCTAGGTGGTCAGATTGCTTCTCTAACCCCACTCCCAATTCCAAAGGCACCTGCTACTGCCAGTTGCAAAGCTTTTTGAGGACTGCAGTGTATATGGGTAGCTACTCAGCTTTTCCCAAGTCTACTGAGGGTTCTGTTGTCTTGGCCCTCTTGAATCATTTTCTTACCCATCTGCTTTTCAGCTTCTAAAATTTTATTGCCGGCATTTTCTTCAACCTTTAGCATTACGTCTTTTCTTTTTAATTTTTAATTAATTTTTTTTTAAAGTAAGCTCTACATCCAGTGTGGGGCTTGCACTCACAACCCCAAGATCAGGAGTCACATCCTCTACCAACTGAGCCAGACAAGTGCCCCTAACTTTATGTTTTGTTTTAGATTTTATTTATTTATTTGAATGAGAGAGAGCACAAGCTGAAGGGAGAGGGAGAGGGAGAAGCAGGCTCCCCGCTGAGCAAGGGAGCTCAATGCGGGACTCCATCCCAGGACCCTGGGATCATGACCTGAGCTGAAGGCAGATGCTTATGGACTGAGCCACCCAGGTGTCTTAGCTTTATGTCTTAAAAGAAAATCCCTTTGCTATATTTTTGGTGTTGCTTCTAAAGAGGAAAAGGAAAATCTGATACATGTTTTCAGTATGGCTTTTTGACACAGAAACCATCAATGCTGTTTATGTTCCCAGAATTACACCTTTTTTATAAGGGTAAAAAAACAGAAATGTCCGTCAAAGGGGAATTATTTAAATAAATTGTAGCTTAACTATACAATGAAATAGTATCAGCCACTAAACCTAATGTTGTGAAAGAATAATGTAATACCACAGAAAAATGGACCTAATGTATTAAGTGGGGGAAAAAATCATAAATCATATGTCAAAACAATCACAGTTTTAAAAGTATGTATATTTTGAAGAGAAAACAGTGTCTAGTAACATATAGTCACAGCATATATAGAGAGTAGAAAGTAATGTACCAGAAAGGGTGCTTCTCTCTTAAGTGGTGAGGTGATAGATGGGATAGAAAATAAATGCCCAACAGACAGAAATTCCCAAGGGACGTGTAAGCATGTCTTCCTGCTGGGGCCTCCTGTCCCACTATTCTGTCCGGTTGGGCGTAAATATCAACCTATTCTGCAGGATTACTGGGTTAAATCTGTGTCCAAGGGTGGTCTGAAGAATTGTGCAAACCCTTGGCCCTTCTCCCTTTTCCAGCCACCTAATGATCCCCATGGCATCCAGAGAGAAGATCTCATCCTGAGTCTTCGAGCTGTGCTGGCTTCTACACCACGATTTGCCGAGGTGAGTCTAGCCAAAGTTAGGTATGTAGCCTCTGCCCAAAGAAGGCTCTGAAGAAAGGACAATAAGAGCGTGGGGAAAAAGAAAGTTTCAGAATACATTTTTAGCATATGGCATCCTGCAAGTGTCTTCAGGCTTATGTGGCAAGTATCTTCAGATCTTCAAAGTAGAAACCTTTACCATCTCTTTGTTTAAAATAATAATTCAATCCTTGTATGGTGCTATCTTTTAAAATCCTGCAGTATTGCCAACTAACTCATTTTTCAGGTTAACTGGGAATCTGGCCACAGCTTGGCAGAAAGGTTGGTTTACAGTCACAACCCCTGACTCAACTCTTTGTAGCTTTTTAATGTAGCTTCTACGCTGGGGACTGGTGGTAATAAGGATGTAGTTGACCTTGGTGCCTTGGTGTGGCTATGACACTACCCATCTCAGGCTTCAGTTCTTCCTTCTCTCCCACAGTTCCTGCTGCCCCTGCTGATTGAGAAAGTGGATTCTGAGATTCTGAGTGCCAAGCTGGATTCTCTGCAGACTCTGGTGAGCGATTTCTCTTTTTCGAGGGTCCAGCTGCCTTTAGACGATGTAGATATACTAAAGGAGTATGGACTCAGAGTCAGGGAATAGTTCAGTGGCCCTCATGAGAGGGATACCCAGAATCTGGGCCTATATGTTGACCCAAAACCCTCCCAGCTACATATTGTCTGGTCCATAGTAACTGAGTGGCAGCTGAGGAAAGACTGACCAGGGCTCCCTTTTATTTTTTATTTTTTATTTTTTTTTTAAGATTTTAGTTATTCATTTGAGAGAGAGAGAGAATAAGTGGAGGAGAGAGGCAGAGGGAGAGGGAGAAGCAGACTCCCCACTGAGCCAGGAGCCTGACGTGGGGCTCAACCCCAGGACCCTGAGATCATGACCCGAGCTGAAGGCAGATGCTTAACCATCTGAGCCACCCAGGTGCCCCAGGGCTCCTTCTTTATGCTTGTTTTCCATCAGTCAGGATGAGCTCCCATTTTTCTGTGACCTGATAGGATTCTTGTGAAATCCTGCTGGTTCTTCTGCTGAGAGCCAGGCTCCTTCAGGTGCCATTATGCTGAGGAAGTCTGATTGTGTAGATAACTGATACCTGCACTTTCCTTGGCAGAACGCTTGTTGTGCTGTGTACGGACAAAAGGAACTAAAGGACTTCCTCCCCAGCCTTTGGGCTTCTATCCGCAGAGAGGTGAGTATTAATTAGATAAACTCACTACTGTTAACTCCCACTTGTCAGGCATGAGGGGAAACAACACACCCTGTCCTTTTCCCTGTTACAAGCCAGTAAGGGGACATATTTCTAGTTGAATGACGGGAGAAAATCCCTACATAGGGTCAGCTGCTTGGTGATGGCACACAGTCACTTTTGCGTAGTGCCCACTTCCTGTCCTTCCATGGTAAGAAGCATAGGTCATGGTGCCTCTGGCATCATACTTAATAAGGGGATGGAGGAGGGGAGAGGAAGAGACTTAGGAAAGGGGATCCCAACAGCCACTGCTCCAAGTTGGTATCCTGTTTCTCAAAAAGTACGTATATCAATTCTAGTGAGACAAAGACTTGGTGAGAATACACCCGTTGAAAAGAAACTCACTTGCAGGGTTAATTTCCATTGCTCTGCCATAAAAGTTCTCAAAGCCTGCCTCCCAAAGGAAATAGGCAGTGGATGGGTGGGCTCTCGCCTGGTGCAGGCTCACCTCAGTAGCCATGGGATCCCTCCCTGACAGGTGTTCCAGACGGCAAGTGAGCGGGTGGAGGCCGATGGCCTAGCGGCCCTCCACTCTCTGACTGCGTGTTTGTCTCGCTCTGTGCTGAGAGCTGATGCTGAAGACCTCCTTGACTCCTTCCTTAGCAACATTCTACAGGGTAATGGGGCCATGGCAGCCATAAGGGGGGTTGAGCACAACAGAAAAAAGTTCCTTAAGGCCAGTGACCTTTTATGAGTAGCCTTCCATTTTCAGTAATTTGGGTGCTGGAGCCCTACTTGGAATTGGAAACACTTTGAGTGGTAACTGCTAGCAAACTGTCCCAGGTCTCAGTCTCCAACTTCTGTGGACTGCAGGGGAATCAGGCAACGTTCACCCTGCTCCCCAGATCTGTGATGTGCTGCCTCTCTAGACTGCAGGCACCATCTGTGTGAACCAGACATGAAACTCGTGTGGCCTAGTGCCAAACTGTTGCAGGCAGCGGCAGGTGCATCTGCTCGGGCCTGTGACCACATCACCAGCAACGTGTTGCCTCTACTGCTGGAACAGTTCCGCAAGCACAGTCAGGTAAGGAAACGGAATCTTTTGAAAAAAGGATGGGTCCTCTTGCTAGGATCCCTTTCACAGAGAGAGAGCTAAGTGTTGAGCTTGTCCCAGATAGTAGATCTTGGGTTTTGCTCTCATCAGTTGCTACTGGTTCCCTTGTTCACTCTTTTCCTGACGCTCTTATGTAAAAGGATAATTCTCCCTGCTTCAAGAGGAGCAGGAATGAAATCCTTTAAAATATTCTTTGACCCCCATATACCTTAAAACATTACAGAGCAACCAGCGACGGACAATCCTTGAAATGATCCTGGGTTTCTTGAAGCTGCACCAGAAATGGAGCTATGAAGACAAGGGTGAGATCACCTTGCAGGTGTGGTGTCCTGGGGGCTGCCGAGCACTGTATTCCTATAAAGGATGGCAGGCAAAGAAGGCTACAGAGAAGCACTCTAGAACAACAGTGGTCCTGTTGTTCTGAGGTTGTAGCACAAGAGAACAGTTATCAGATGAGGCCTGTTTATTTTTTTCCAGTGTACCTCCTGGACACCCAATGGATTAAGTTCTTTGAATCTTGCCCCAAGTTGTCTTTACATCACTGCTGAGTCAGGGTTTCCCTCTAACCTGGACTCTGTCTGTCCCTAGATGAAAGGCCGCTGAATGGCTTCAAGGACCAGCTGTGCTCACTGGTGTTCATGGCTCTGACAGACCCCAACACACAGCTTCAGCTTGTTGGCATCCGTACACTCGCAGTCTTGGGTGCCCAGCCAGGTACACTTACGAGAAAGAGAAAAGAAAGGGTATTGGTCCTTCCTTGTGATTTTCTGTCTTCAAAAAAGAGCAGCGTTAATTCCCTGGTTCTCACTGCAACTCTGGGTGATTTAGGATTTCTTTTTTTTTTTCTTAAGATTTTATTTGAAAGAGAGAGCGTGCATAAGCGGGGGGAGGGCAGAGAGACAAGCAGACATCCTGCTAAGTGGCGAGCTGGACAACGCAGGGCTCGATCCCAGGACCCTGAGATGATGACCTGAACCAAATCAGCAGCTTAACTGACTGCGCCACTCAGGCGCCCCACCGTTTGGGATTTCTAATAGGACTTTGGGAAGGGTTGTGGTGGCTACAGAGGAAGAGAGGTGAGGTTTGTGTTTCTTTCTAACACAGATCTCCTGTCTCCTGGGGACTTGGAGCTGGCAGTGGGTCACCTGTACAGACTGAGCTTCCTGGAGGAGGACTCCCAGAGTTGGTGAGAATCAAAAGCAGCAAGATAGACAAGCTGTTCCAGGGCTCTGTGCTTCTGACCCTTGACTATCCCTAGGGGAGGTGGGCCCTCTGCTTGACTCTGGCTACCAACTGATTGGAGATGTCAGACTCGTCTCTTTTGAGGGCATTAAGAAGCCCTGTCCAACTTGGTGGTGTAGGTACTTCAGTCCTGCTCCTTAGCAAGGCAAGGTTGAGAGCCCACACCCCTGAATCTGCCTAATGGGAGGCCTAAGCAAGAGAACTGTGGGCCAAGGCTCAGCTGTTGCTCATCTGCCCTGTGCCCCAGCAGGGTGGCAGCACTGGAAGCGTCAGGAGCCCTGGCCGCTCTCTACCCCGTAGCCTTCAGCAGCCACCTAGTGCCCAAGCTTGCTGAGGAACTGTGCAGAGGTGTGTGTCTCTGATCCTCTGTGGCTCACCCCTTCCCAGGGATGTTTGGGGCCTTCATGCGTGCCATCAGACAGTGAAATCATGTCGCCCGGGTTGCTTTCAGGGGAGTTAGATTTGGCTAAAGGGGATGAGCCCACCAAATGCTCCCGGCATCTTCGCTGTTTGCAAGCCTTGTCAGCCGTATCAACACATCCCAGTATTGTCAGGGAGACCCTGCCTCTGCTGCTACAGCATCTCTTCCAGATGAACAAAGGTAATGACCAAGAATAATCATCAAGGAGCTGGGTTGAATGGGGAACTATAGGCAGGTTTGGAGTTGATGTCTCTAAGGCAGTGGTTCCATTGGTATATGTAAGAGTCATATGGGAACCTTTAAGAAAATGTCAATGCCTGGGCCTCAGTTCAACTGAGTCGGTCTCTGAGGAGGGATGGAGCTTGAACAACAGGAATTGTTGAGTGTCTGGGTGATTTCAGTGTGAAGTCAGGATTGAAAAGCACCACTCTAGGGCTGTGCTACTCAAAATGTGTTCCATCAACCAGCAGCATGGGCACTGTCTGGGAGCTTGTTAGAAATGCAGAGTCTCAGGCCCTACTGATCAGAATTTGAGCAGGATCTCCAGCTCACTCATACGCACCACTGCTCCAAGGCACAAGTGACCGCAGCGGTTGCTACTGTGAACCTGTGCAAGCTCACCGTGGGCCCTCACTAATTTCCTAAGCTCCCGTCTTTGCACTGCCCAGCCCTGTGTGGCAGATCCAGTGGGTGTTCCAGCAGCCATTACATAATGGAAAGAATACCAGACTCGGAGTATGGCCGGGGTTTGACTCCTAACTTTGCACTTACTGTGACCCTGGAAAACCACTGGTAGTTTCATTTAGCCTCCGCATCCTCCTCATTGAAATGGGGGAAATGCTACTTGTCGGGTGGTTGGGAAAACTAAAGGGGAAAATGTATAAGTGCTTCTATTGCAGAGCTGGCACAGAGCCAGTTCTGCTCCAAAATCTGAATAGGTGAAAAAGAACAGCCAAGAGAAGAAAATTACTTGGCTCTTTATAAGAGACTCTTTGACTCTTTTGTCACTCCTCTTTGATTATTCTTCGCATATTCTGTATCTGAAAGACCTGGAAGTGCTTTTAAGAAAACTTTACAGAGAATATTTTCTCACCACACAGGGAGTATGATTGCAGGAACCAGTGAAGTTATTGCCATCTGTCAGAGCCTCCAGCAGGTGGCAGAAAAATGCCAGCGGGACCCCGAGAGCTGCTGGTATTTCCATCAGACAGCTATACCTTGCCTGCTTGCCTTGGCTGTGCAGGCTTCCATGCCAGGTGACTTTCTGCACCCCACACTTGTCTAGCTCTGCCTCCTCTGGACCTGAGCCCTCCACTAATGTTGAACAGCGCTGCCACCCTGAGGCCATCTGTGGTATTACATGTTGAACCAGCAGAGGAGTCTTTTGACTCCTTTGTCCCCAAAGTGAGATTTCACTTCAAGCAAAGGGTGCCAACCTGACTGGTGTTAGCAACACTCAGAAGGATGCACACCTTTTTTCTCTATAATTGCTATGTAATAAGTTTAGTTAGAATTAGGCTCTGGAGTTAAGCTGACCTGGTAGAGTTTCATCTTTACCTCCACCACTTGTTAACTTAAGTGAAGTTATTTACCTTTATGTATACCTCTGTTCCTTCACTTACAAGGGGAAGATAAAGAGTAATATCTATGTCACAGGGTAGTTAGTAAGGATTAAACAAGAATGTGTGGTGCCTTGCAACATAGTACCTAGTATGTGCCTGTGGTGGCTCCAGGTGTGTAGCTGCTATGATAATGACCCATGACGCTACATCTGCGTGATCTTTAAGTTTTGGAAAAAACTAAAATATTTCTGGAAGTTAAGAAGATCGTAATAGCTAGCTTTATTTTCCACATTGCCCAATCTAAGGACAGCACAAAGTTCTTGGGAGCTCTTTGTGACCCACGTTAGCCACTTCTGCTTCTGGTACTGTGCTGGTGCTCAGGGCTCTAGGTGCTCTGGCACTGCTAGAGGACGGGTTAAGAACTGCTGCCACTGGGACTGGAGTCGTGATGATGACAGGACCTAATCATCTGAACCATAGTCATGGCCTGGTGATTGTGTCTGTGTGTATTGATTTTTCAGAGAAGGAGCACTCAGTTCTGAGAAGAGTATTGTTGGAGGATGAGGTCTTGGCCGCCATGGTGTCTGTCATTGGCACTGCCACTACCCACTTGAGCCCTGAGTGAGTATAATCATTGATGTGGCTTGATCCTAGGCAGGAGGATAGCAATCTCGGGAAGAAGCAGCAGATATCTGCCTTCTGAGCTGTCCTTTCACCCAGAATCACATGTGGAGGGAGTTGTTTTGCTGGCAAAGTAAAAGGAAGGGGCTTTTTGGCACCATGGACTGTGAGGGTGCGGGAGGCATGGGCTAATGGTTCTTAGCTACAGATGTGCCTTAAGAATCACCTGTGGAGCTTTTTTTTTTTTTTTGAAATATATGTTGAGTTCTCTGCCTAGATTGTAAGCTCTAGGAGAACAGGGATTTAATCTATCTGGTTCACTGCTAAATCTCCAGGGCCTAAAATGGGAACAGTTCTTAGCACATAATATATGCTGAATTAATACTTGCTGAATGTGTGAATGATCATGTTCTGGCCCATTGACTCAGTGACTCTAATGTGAACCCAGGGTACTTCAGAACCCTGGCTCCTCGGTAATACGTCGTCTTCTACCCCCAGCTTAGCTGCCCAGAGTGTTGCCCGTATTGTGCCTCTTTTCTTGGATGGCGACATCTCCTTTCTGCCTGAAAACAGCTTCCCTTGCAGATTCCAGCCATTCCAGGTGAGGGTCTGGTGGATCAGAAGGGAAAGAATCTTGGGACTTTTTTTTTTAAGACTTCATTTATTTATTTGAGAGAGAGAGAGTGTGTGCGTGCAAGAGAGCACAAGCCATGGAAAAGGAGAAGCTGACTCTCTGCTGAGGAGGGAGCCCGATGTGGGGCTCAATCCCAGGACCCTAGGATCATGACCTGAGCCGAAGGCAGCCATTTAACCAACTGAGCCACTCAGGAACCCTGGGACTTCTTTGCTTCAAATTTTTAAGGCTAATCTGGAATGGGTTTGGGGGCAGACAGGCCTATTGCTGTCAGGACAGGCTTGCTAGAGCTCTTCTTCCGTTATAGGATGGCTCCTCAGGGCAGAGGCGGCTGGTTGCACTGCTTATGGCCTTTGTCTGCTCCTTACCTCGAAATGTGAGTACATTTGGGGAGTACCCTAGTTTAACCCTGACAAGGGGAGGCAGCTCCTGAGTGACTTCTGGGCAGAAACTTCATAGGCTAAGCTGATCTTCTGTTTTCCTCACTGGAGAATTTAGTCCTCATCCACCCTGGCCCCTGCTGCCACTTACTGCTGGGTATCTCTTGGAATACGAGTGTTTCTTCGTGCATCACATGGTCAGGTTTTGTGTAGGTGGAAATCCCTCAGCTGAACCAACTCATGCGGGAGCTTGTGGAGCTGAGCTGCTGCCCCAGCTGCCCCTCCTCCTCCACCGCTGCCGCCAAGTGCTTTGCAGGACTCCTCAACAAGCTCCCTGCAGGTACTGAAATGAGGCTGGGGGGTGGGAGCCTCCCGGAATCAATTACTGATGAAATCTTGGAAGTTCAGCCCTATGCTATTTAAAAAAGGAGCTGCTAATAATATAATAGGGACTCCCGAGGGACCGCCCTCAGGACAAGAGTCAAGACCAGAGTTGGGCAAAGCATTACGGGACATAAGAAGATAAGAGGGTTCAAGCAGAGCGCTTCGTCTAGGTCTGTCATCCTACTCCCCACAGGGAGCTATTAGAGATCATTTTTTACTACAAGTAGACCACTCTTTCTGAGTACTAGTTCCCCTGTGTTATGAGATACCAGGCTCTCATGCTAGTGTCCTAGAGCTGAGTGGGCAGTCACAGCCAGAATGATACTGTTCTCTTTCAAAGGCTTCTCAGGGTGCTCTGCATTTAAATGATTTACATCCTTTGTTGTTAAAGGAGAAATGTGTAGGCTCTGCATTAGTGTTTCTTATTTTCAGGGCAACAGCTGGATGAATTCCTGCAGCTGGCTGTGGACAAAGTAGAGGCTGGCCTGAGCCCTGGGCCCTGTCGTAGTCAGGCCTTCACACTGCTTCTCTGGGTAAGGAGCCAGAATGGATTCTGGCTAGAGACAATTATGTCTGGTGAAATAAAATTTCTCCATTTGACCTTCAACCATCAGCATGCTTCCTGGGGTTCTGGGGTTTGAGCGTCATGCCCTGACTGCTCTCTTTCTGATTACAGGTAACGAAGGCCCTAGTACTCAGATATCATCCTCTCAGCTCCTGCCTTACACACCGGGTAAGTCCGTTCTGGAGACAAGAGAGCTGAGGACCTGAACAGGAACTTGCGTGTTTATCACCCCAGAAACAACTGCCATCCTCCTCTTGCATATTTAAGATTCATTCTTCTCTTCTGGTACACCTCTTTCCTTCAGCTCATGGGCCTCCTGAGTGATCCAGAGCTAGGCCCAGCGGCAGCTGATGGCTTCTCTCTGCTTATGTCTGACTGCACGGACGTGCTAACCCGTGCTGGCCATGCCGAGGTGCGGATCATGTTCCGCCAGCGGTTCTTCACAGACAATGTGCCTGCTTTGGTCAAGGGCTTCCATGCTGCTTCCCAAGGTGAGAAGGGTCTAAAAGAAAGGCCCCAAATATATAGACCTTTCCTTTGCTCAGGCCACATTCCCTAAAATAATTTAGGACCTGAGTGCTTCTTTAGAGCTTCAGTGTCATCTGTACCTGAAAGGCTAAATTTCCAAATTCTTGTCCCACTTTTTTCCTTTGATGAGCCTGTCTTGCCTGTTCTGAGCTTGAGGGTTTGGGGTTTTTTTTCCCAACCTTTTTCTAGGCTGACGTCCCAGCTTCATCAGAGATTGGAGTTGAATCCCCAAGCTCTATGTCTGAGACTAGTTTCTCCCTAAGCCTTTCCATGTATTTACAGACGTGAAGCCAAATTACCTGAAGGGCCTGTCTCATGTACTCAATAGGCTGCCTAAGCCTGTGCTCTTGCCAGAGTTGCCCACGGTAAGCCCTGCAGAGCCTCAAACGGGGACTAAGCCACTGTCCCCAGCCGGGGCATGGTGAGGTGGAGGAAAAGCAGGCTCATCACATAGTGATCGTGTCTGCCTTCTCTGTGGCCCCTTAGCTGCTTTCCTTGCTGCTGGAGGCCCTGTCCTGCTCTGACTGTGTAGTACAGCTCTCCACCCTCAGCTGCCTTCAGCCTCTTCTGTTGGAAGCACCCCAGGTCATGAGTCTTCACGTGGACACCCTCGTCACCAAGTTTCTGAACCTCAGCTCTAGCCCTTCCATGGTGCGTTAAGCCCCCACAACTCTTTGGCATCTATGTCTCTCCTTTATGGGTCTCCCCTCACCCCCATGGTTGTGTTTTAGGCTGTCCGGATTGCTGCCCTGCAGTGTATGCACGCTCTTACTCGTCTGCCCACCCCTGTGGTGAGTACCTGAGATGGTCCTCTCTGGCCTGGACCCTTCTTAGAAGAGCCAGAGAGGTACTTTTTTGCCTTAATCAAGTGGGACTGGCCACCCTGCTGTGTGATTGAGGTACGAACTGTGAGGCATACACAGGCAAATTGCCTGACTACCCTGGAATAGAATGGCCATCCTGCCACAGAGCATCCTCTGGAATCACTAAAGGAGAATAGAAAGAACATTACTTATAGAGTCAGAGAAGCAGCCCTTTCAGTTGCTTTGGTTGAGCAAGGCTGTGGCTCTTCTAACTCCACAGCTGCTGCCGTACAAGCCACAGGTGATCCGAGCTTTAGCCAAGCCTCTGGATGACAAGAAGAGACTGGTGCGCAAGGAGGCAGTATCAGCCAGGGGAGAATGGTGAGTTTCTAGGTCATGGGTGAGATGGGATTGAGATGAGCCTCATCACTGATGCTGCCAACGTTCTTTTTGCCTACAGGTTTCTGCTGGGGAGCCCTGGCAGCTGAGCCCTCAGTCCTGGCCTAGGCTGTTTTGACAGACAATCTAATCTGGAATTACTAACTATCAAGCCATCTTGCCCAAGGCAGGGAGACCACTGGCCTCTGATTGCCTCTCCCTGGGCCACTGTTGCATGGCTGTATAGCATAGGAATCCTGACTTCTAATGGCTTTGTATAGTAACTGAGTGTGAGACCACTTGTGTTTGAAGAACGATCTTAGTCTTGGGGCTCCTCCATTTATTTGTCAGAAAAGGGGAGATATGCTGCTGAGGGGTGAATGCAGATGAATGTGGCTTTGAGGACCAGGATGGTGGATGTGTGTGTATCTACTGGAGAATAAAGATTTCTTTTGGTAATGGGGCTCTCAGATATTTCCCCCTCCCCACTTATGTCTCTCTGGCACCTTACTAGAACACTGCGTAAGCTAGAGGAACACTAACAGGGACTCAACAAGAATTCTTTGGGGCATCCACCCCTCCAAGTAGAGCACAGGAAGCATGACCAGAACACATACTCACTAGGCCTTGACCCTGACTTCTCCCTTCCTCACCCTCTAGTAAAAGCAAACAGAAGCTACGTATCTTTAAAAATCAAATACCTTTATTTTTCACCTTCAGCAGCATGTGAGAAGTGGCAGTGACCTCAGCAGTAGGCCTGGTGTCTTGCCCTGTTGAGAAGCCAGAATCTCTGCTCTACTGTTCAGGTGTTTTCTCAGACAGCAAGTGGAAGAGGTGGTGGCCAACCCCAGTGCTGGAACCTGGAGGAGGTTGGGGTCAGCACCTGGCAGGGTTGCTAGCTGCCTAATCTCCAGTCTGGGGCTGGAACTTCAGTTTGCCTGAGCTGAGTAAAGGGACGTAAGTCCTAGAATTTTTCCACATCGTGCCTTATTTCTGCGGTAGCCAGGAGATTGGTCCTTGAGTTTTCCCTGTATGGTACTCTAAGGCAGGCCCACTGACTCTTTTTGCCCAAGGATTCCAAGAAGCTATCCTTGGGGCCTTTGAGACAATGCGGGAAGCAGAGTGGTGCTCAAACTGTGGCTGACACAATCCAGCTCACACTGCCATCACAGAGGCTGAGTGAGCAGTCACCCAGGGAGGGGGGTCCCAGCTCATTCCATTCCCATGGGGCAGATGACTGGAAGGTAACAGCACTCGAGTAAGCCAGTGCCTACAAGAGAAGATAGAATGAATATCTTGAGTTCCAAGAGTTCCTGGTCTTCTTTCCTGATCCTCAGTCCTCAGCAAGGATTCAAGGTATCCTGAAGCTACCTTAGCATTAATCCCAAAGGTAACAAAAGTTCTGATTTGTCCAATGTGCCCTCCAGTGCCTTGAGGGCCTTTAGAGGTTTCCAGCTAAACTTCCAAGTGGCCACTACAAGCAGGGACGCAAGCACGTAATGAGGACAGGAAAGGGAAGAGGGCAGGTACTTCTGGTCACCTGGTTATTACTGTCTTGGGAGTTGCAATTTGAAAAGTGGTTTAACCTTGTCTCTTGGGCTCAGGCTTCATTTTTTTGTCTTAGGACTTATATTACAAGTAGATTACTGCAATCCCACATGTTGCTGACTTGAACTCCAGGCACTGCCATACAAATGGGAGGAGACTGGTGGTCACTATATCCTACCTAGAGGTCCCTTCTTAACAACAGCTCTCTCAGGGTTCTGTTACGGTCATCTGTAAGCCTCATACGCATGTACACTGCCGGTTTTGGCCTTAAGCCCCTTTGGCTCAAATAAACAGTGATCTCTACTCCCAGAGTCTAGATCTGCAGTGGTCCAGTATGGTAGCCACTAGCCGCATGTGCCTATTTAAATTAGTTAAAATTAATTTAAAAATATAATTTATGGGTGTATTAGCCACGTTTCAAGTGTTCAGAAACCATATGTGGCTAGTGGCTAATGTCTTAACACAGCATAGGTACAGAAAACCTTATCACAAAGAGTTCTATCGGATGGCACTGGTCTAGATGTTTTACTTTACCTTCCTGTGTCCACACCCAGGAATACCTTCCAGTTGTCCAAGCAGCCATAGTTGTAATGATTCCTAAAAACCTAGAGCCAAGAAAAACACAGATTTCTACAAACACCTTTTTACTGAATCCCCTCCTAATTTTAGAGCCTAAATTGGCTAAGCTAAGTCCCAGCTAGGCAAGTTCTGACCTTTTATGACACCTGACCTTATTGGCCCTGACCATGGCTTCTGTTTTCAGAACAGCATGTTCAGTTACCCTCCACCCCAAGCCCTCAGCCCTACTCACTCTGCCCTTGGTCTGCAGCCGACGTCTCTCCTTCCTGTTGATGTGCCTTTCGATACTAGTCTCACCTCGACTGATGAGAACAGCATGCCATACAGTTAGGGCACCCAAGGCAAGTGCTACGGAACTAAGAAAAGAGGGGCCAAGATTGGTGGGGCGCTTAGGGGAGGGGGAGGCTACAAGTAGGTCTGAATCTGAAACTGAGCTGAGCAATAATGATCCACTGGAGACCTCTCTGCCTAAGTCTTATCTCCCAGCCTACGTCCTAGGTGAGTTGTTGTTGCTTCACTATGTCTATAAAAAAACATCAATGCAGAAGTATCAGTATGGACTAAGAATAAATTACATGGAAAGAAGGGTGGGGAAACAAGTCTACATTGCTAATAAGAATGTTCCATATTTCCTAAAATACCCATGCTTAGGAAACAGCAGCAGGTAGTGAAAGCACCAGTTTTAGAACAGGCAGCACACAATTCAGATTGCAGCTCTCCCATTCCCAGCTGTGATCACACCGCAACTCACTTCACCCTCTCATCTTCAGTTCTTCTCATCTGGAAATTGCACTGCCCTACCCTGAGGTAGGAGTTCAGCTTACCTTGGCACATCACACTCAGTCCTAGCATCCTTAGTGTTCCCTGCCCCAAAACACTGAAGAAAATGAAGCACTGACTCTTTGCCAAGCTAAGTCACACTAAGAACAGTGGCAGATGACAGAGATGGGTCCCTGTCTACACATGGGCACTGGGACGGTTTTCCTGAAGCTGCCCCCCACTTAAACTGTCAAAAATGAACGTTCCATACCTGCACAGGAACCAGAGGTAGACAAGACTCTTGTGAGTCACCCTTTCTCTGAAGGAGAAGGTGGGTGGTGGGGTCTGATGATACGTCTAGAAAAAGAACAGCAAGGTGGTTCATTTGCTCTGTTGGTCTCCACCACAGCCCCCAGCACCTGCAGGCAGGGAAGTGACCAAAGCCCAGGGTGAGAAAGTAGGGAATTAAGCCACAGAGGAGTCAAGGGTGGCAGCCAGATGGGTGGGCCAAGCCTGGCAGCATCATCATGTGGACACACACTGGGCAGAGCGGGTCTGGACAGGATGGCAAAGCACAGGAGGAGCCGACCGTGGGCCTTCAGATTTGACAACACAAATGGGGCTCCAGGGGAAGCCACTCCACTTCCCAGCGAGAACTCCCTCACTATGTGGCTGCAATCCTCAAGAGAGGAGGCCGGGCCCACACCCAGAATACAAGCACAAGCAGGGAGAACTGAGCTCCGCAAAGGGCAGAGGTAAATGGTACAGTCGTGAGCCCAAGACTTCTCAGAGTAAGGGGTCCTAAAAGGCCTGGGAGAAGGGACGATCCTGACAACGGATGCAGAAAGACCAGGAACAAAGGGTGACCAGACTGGCCCAGTCTGATCTCTGTCCCCTGGAACCCCATTACACAGACTAACACAGACTCCTTGCTGCTCAGGCCATCACCAAGGCAGAGTCCTCGCTCAGCCCAAAGAAGGTGATAATGGGATAGAGAGCCCCAAACTATCAAAAACCAGGAACTTCAGTTTACCCCAGGCGACTTAGTCGGCCCATGGCAGATAGCCTCCCAGAACACCCCGATCCAGCCTTGAGAGGCAGCCTCTACAACTCCACTAGCAGGTGGGCCCCCGCTGCCTCAGCAACTCTATACCCCCTGGCCTGAGCAGCAGGAGGCAGTGGGGTGGGGACGGCCCACCTGGTTGGCAACCGCCTGTAGTTTGTTCTTGTCGAGCTGTTTCATTTTCTAAGGGGATGGAAAACAGTGCCGGTTATACTCTCAGGCCTCTAGGATGGGGGTGCTAGCAGCCCCACTCCTTAGGACAGATTCCACGCCCCAAAATTCTACTGAGCTATCCTGCTCCTAACTATGGGCTCACCTCGATGGCAGCATAAGCTTCCCGGAAAAGGTCCCAACTTCCGTAGCTGCAGTAGACACAGCCCAAAGTCATGAAAAAGCAGAAAGAGAAGAAGTACCGATGGTTATAGTGGCCCACGCAGTTGTTTAGCCAGGCTGGTGGGGGAAGGATTAAGGACAAGATCAAACACAGCTTCTGGTCTCTCTGATTCATCCCTGCTTTATCCATTCATGATGGCATCATCCAAGCACAGGGCTTCCAGTCACCAAGAACTGTTTCCCAAAGGCAGGAAAATATGGGACTGTTTCCAGAGGTTAAAGCTTTTCAGAGCCTTCACTAGTCCCACTGGAAAATTGTGAAAACTGAAATCCTTCAGCAAAATGAATCTGCCAATACTTCAACTTCAACTTAGCTGGGGTTAACCAGCCACCTGTATGGGACAGCAGAAGGGGACCAATGCTTCTATCTGGCACACCCAGTGGACAATGAAGCCCAAACATCTCTTAACATCCCACAAATGTTAGCATGACAGTCTACAAAAGAACTGTTATAATAGATGCCCTGCTCCAAGATCATCTGTCCCATAGAGCTTGTAAACGTCCTCCTTCCCCCCCGCTCCCCACCCCCGGGAGATGGCCAGTCCCCACCACTCCTCTTCTACTAACTTTTCATGAGCCCAGTGCTCTTGGAGGGATGATGCCTTGGCTGTGGCCCTTAACCCAGTGCATGGCTCTGGAGCTACAGAAAGAGGCCTCAGGCGGAAGAGATCATAAAAGGATACGACAGTGGTGATCCATCTTCAGCACACACCTGTGAGGGAGGGACACAGGCTCTGTTACGGTGGCCAAGGTTCTTGAGAGGTCAGTGTCAATCCTTTCCTACAAGGCCCAGCATCCTGCTGAGGTGGAAAGGGCACAGACTTTGAAGATAGCCAGGCCTTGCTTCAAACCCTGCTGCACTGGCTACATGACCTTGGATGAGGTGAACTCATCTCTGAAGCTCAGTGTCCACAAGTGACAATGCCTAACCCGGGACCATCCTGAGGACCAGGTGTCACGATGCGAGGGCACACTGCCTGGTATATGACAGGCATTTCACAAACGTCTTCTGAAACTTTAGGTCTAAATTTTGCCCTACGGTTTCAGCAAAAAGGGCCACAGCTGGGGTTCACAGCGAGCAAAGCCAAGACCCACCTATTGCAGATGCTGCAGTGGTGTGTTCGGGCTGGCTTGGGGTAAATGCACTTCTTACAGATGGAGACTGTTGCGATATCATTCCTGCCCTGTGCAAAGGGAGAAAAGCATCACGACAACGGTGGCAGCACAGTTTTGTACCTCAAAAGATACCAAGGCGCACCCCCTCCCCACTCCTGGGGCCGGCTCCCACAGCCTGCAGCTCTATCCCTCCCACATGCCCGTGGGGACCCACCTGGGGTGGATATCCAGGTGGAGTGGTGATGGCCTGGTAGTAATGGAAGACGATAAGGATCAGATTCCAGTGGCTGTAGAAGAAGTGCCAGCAGAGCCGTGGCACTGAGTATGTTCGGAGGATGAGGGGCAGGACACACAGGTAGGCGATGGCCACGATGGAGCTGGTCAGCACAATCACCAACACCACGAACACCTGCCAACACCAGTGAGGTCAGGGAGACACAGTGAGAGTTTGCCAACACCAAGAGACGACTCAGGAATTTCCCTGGGGTAGGGGGCTGCTGTGGGTCCCAAACCCAATGTGGGTCCACTAGACACATGTCCTTCTGCTACCCCAAAACATCCCTTTTCCTGCTCCCTGGGCATCACTCACCACCCCACACCAGCGGATCACGTTGTCCACCAGCCAGTAGATAGGCTCAAAGGCAGCATCGACAGCGGTGTCACTGCCCCCAAAGGAGTTGTAGAGCAGGGAGCGCAGGCAGACCTTGCCATAGCGCCAGCGCTGTACCAGGCCCCGGAGCAGAGGTGGGCAGCGGCGCCTGTAGCCCAGGAGCAGAAGCAGGCGCAGGCAGAGGCGGGCGGGACCCAGCAGCAGGCTCCGCTGGCCCCGCATGGCTCCTAGGAGAGCACACCATTGTGAGGAGCCAGCCGGGTCCTGTCCCTCCCTATCCCACCAGGGAGAAGGAGGCAAAGACCTAGAATGAGGCCCACCTGGGCCAGTCACCAGCTGTGGGAGGTAGGAAGGTCACTTCGCTTCTCTGCGGAATGGGTGGGGCCAGTGTCCCAACCAGATTACATGGGGTAGGGTCTGGAGGTTGAGCCTGCAGAAATCCTACTTACATTATACCACTCGGGTGCACAGCAAGTCCAAGGTGATGCACACCTAGAGTAAAGGGCCAAGGAGAGGCAGGCAGCTCCAAGCCAAGGCAGGGTCTTTGGGGTTGTCTGTGTAGACAGACCACTGGGTGGAGCACAGCCGACATGCACAAAGCTGCCACCATGCCTCTGTGGGCATGGCCATCCTAGCAGAGGATTCCAGGGGGGTATCCTGCCTGCTGTAGCCCATCGACCTACCTCCTAACAATTGTTCTTCACCAAGGACTGGTGAGTGGGGGAGTAAGCGATAGCATGTGGATCCTACATCTAGACCTGCCCTGGTGCCGAATCTCTGCAAAAGATAGTCATCTTTCCTACTTCCTCTGGGCTGATGTTACAGGCCACCAGACCCAACCTGGTAGCACGAGAGTCCCAATCTCCTGTCAGGACACCTCAGCTACCCTGTGTGACATAAGATGCTTTGTCTCCAATTCCAGGCCCAGCCCCACCCCCAAGGAAGCAAAAGCCAAGACAACTTCAAGAATTCACAGCAGAATACCACAGGCAGGAGACCCTGGCAGTGGGAGGGGGGCCTCCATGCTGTGGCCCATGAAGACCACAGAGCCTAGCCTCTGTGATGAGTCTCCCCTGCCCAGCTCTAGCTGGACACTCATGAGTCTTCTCTGCAGCTGCTGCCCTTGGCCCCAAGCCTCCCAACCAGCCTTCCCCCACTCAATAGCTATGGGAGGTCAGCAGCCCTGGCAACGTCCAGAACAGAAGTCATGGACTCCTTCAATGTTAGTCTCATCAATTCTGCAGATTAAAGCCCTTACCAGAAAAAAAATTATCTGGTTTTCCCCTAGGGCTACTATGTCCTCAGCAACTCCACTGACTTATTTAACAGGCGTTCAAAACCCAAGAGAAACTGGAGGAGGCTGGTCCACTGTAGTGATGGTTTCAGTTCAGTAACTGGAGCAAGGTACTCTCCTTGCACATGGGCTTATCACTAGAGGCCTTTCAAAAAAAAAAAAAAAAAAAAACCACTTCAATACCTCCTTCCACAAGCCTTGTAATGACCTAAGGCAAAAAGGAATCCAGCAGACAAGGCCAGCAAAGAGAAGAAAGACAATTCGGTAAGGACCTACTCTGCATCAGGATAAAGAAACTGGCCGTTCCCATCACTCCTAGAAGCCAAGAGACTTAAGCAGCAGTGTAGAAATGAGAGAAAGGAAAAAGTCAGCCTTCCTACTTCCTCTTGACTTGGAGTCCTGTTGCTTGGAACCATGTTTTGGCTTGAAGCATGAATTTTCAAAATAGTAAATGGCCATAGTCAAATGTAAGAGATGAACGAATATTCTACCCCACAACAAATCCAAGTGACTCAGATTGTCCACATCACTGTTCATTCCCTTACTGTGGCTAATGGACAGTTTCCTATTTGCTAAAATACTCTTTATAGCAACAGCTTGCAAGTAAGATGCATTCCTCAGCTGTTAATAAACACGAATTATATGCTATCTCTCCTATCTACAAAAAACCCAGAAACATTCCTTTTCAGATTCTCCACCTTTCAGATTGTCCTCAACCACCTCTGGTATTCCTGAGCTCTATAGGAAATGCCTGCCTCAAGGACTAGACTTGCTCTCATCTACCCCATAACTTGATTACTTAGGGTTCCATTCTGCCCCTAAGTAGTTCTGTGACCTTGGACAAATCACCAAACCCTGCTGGAACTCAATCTTCTTGTGTTCTCATTCAGTGACAGGGTAGGGTTAAATGCTAAGGTCCCTTCCAGCTCTGACCCTTTATCGTTCTATATATACACTTGGTTAGGGTATAAATGAAATGTTCACAAAATGCTTAGCACGATACCTGGCTCATAGAAGGGCTCAATAAATGCTTGTTGAAAGAATGGAGGATGCAGAAGCGGTGAGGCTGGTCAGACATCTATCTGTGCTACAAATAATAGCGAGTGCACTCCTGCCAACGTGGTAACACTAAAAAAGTATCTGATGCTATCATTCTTCACAGTCAGTAAAGAGAAATAGAAACCACTGTTAGAATCATAGCACTTAAGAGCTAGAAAGGATTTTAGAAAACATGTCCAACCAGAAATCAACCCAAACATGTAAACTGAAAGCTTGTAGAATCAGAGCTACAGACTAGACTTGAGTGAAGAGTCTGAAGCCAACTCCCTCGCAACTCATTTTAGCTAGTGGGGCTTAGGGGGTATGGGGATGCCAGGGAAGAGATACTGTGGTCCATGGGACCACACTTGAACATACGGAGCTCTCATTTCTCAGGAAATTGAGCTAAAGCAGAATTGAAAAAAAAGTGTGTGTGTGTGTGTGTTGTGGTTGGGGGTGGAGAATTAGAATTAGCTCTGCAAAGCAGAGCTTCACTATCACCCCAAGCAAGAGCCTTTAGCACTCTGATCCCTCAGGAGCAACCACAGGTCATAGTGACATCTGCCACCAGATCAGAGGGGCCTGAAGGCCACAGCACTCCCCTCTTTCCAAGGCTCTAAGTCACCATCTGTTTTCCAAGGGGAAACTGGATTGGAGGAGGCTGGAGGGTTTACACTGGGAGGCACATATTCCAAAGCCACCAGAAGGCAAGGGAAACTGTGATGAAGGTCGTAGCAAATCTCAAATGGACAAAGATGCTGCTCTCAGGACGTTTGCTGTGTTAAGCAGTAGTTGTCAGTCATCAGTAAGAGCAGCATTCTACTCATGTGCAGACTTCCCTTCCGGACTAACACGCTTCAAAGAGGAAAAGTTAAGTATGGGCCCACACGACCTGGGATCCGCTTGAGAGGATAAGACTGCAAGATCTGAAGCTGCAGTCACAAAAACCCGAAAAGGGCTTTATTTCTGAAAGAGGTGGCGTCGTCAAAGTGCGATGGACTGGAAGTAAAAAAAAAAAAAACTTGGGTTCCGGTTTGGGCTCTACCTTGAACTATCTATGAGCCATTGGACAAGTCAAATCCTGTCTCTGGATCTGAGTTTCCAAATCTGTAAAATGGGCAAGTTGGGGTGGCTGACCTCCTTCCAGCTCCGCGCGTTACAGCCGCCCGAAGGGTGCACTCCGCCAGGCTTGTGCAGGGCGGGGCAAGGAGAGAACAGGAACCCGAGCTCACGAAAAGGCCCCAAACAGGGCCCGACCCTAGAAAAAAGGGCAGTACTGGGGAGCAAAGGCCGCGGCACCGCTCTTACCTGCCGCCTGCCGACTCCCCAGTCAGCCAAATGGAGCCCCGCAGCCTCCTCCGCCGCTCACTGCCACCCCCTCCAGCTCCGCAACCCGGCCGGGCCCGGCTCAGTCCAACCAACCATCACCCGCCACCCGCAACACTAGCCCGCAGACGGACCCGCCGCCAGCCCATCCTGGATCACAGGCGCACGCGCAGGCGTTCCGGAGCCCCGCCCCCGGACTGGTCCCGGGGTAACCTGGGAAATAAAGTTTCCCGGAGGAGGCGCTCCCGAAGACCACGTGACAAATCACACCAGTTGGCGCGTTTCTTACTGTAGGACGGCTCCTGAACTTTGGCCAATAAGAAGTCGACTTCGTTTCCCTCCAGCGGCAGTCATGGCGCCACCCGTGAGGTACTGCGTTCCTGGTAAGTGTGCGGGGCCCATAGCGAACTCTGGATGGGATAGAGGCAGGAAGGCTGGATGGCCGACAGTTTATGGGGACCCGTGACTGATGCAGCGGTTTTTTTCAGGCGAACGTCTGTGTAACTTGGAGGAGGGCAGCCCGGGCAGCGGCACTTACACCCGACACGGCTACATCTTTTCGTCGCTTGCTGGCTGCCTGACGAAGAGCAGTGAGAACGGCGCGGTAAAGGGGCAGTTTCCCATTTCCTCCTTCTCTTCCTTTCTTTTAGGCTGCTTTTGATTTCGCGGTCGTTAGGCAGGGGCACTACGGATGCGTCTTTAGTGCGTGAGCAGTAGTACAGCTGGTCTCCGAGTTTCTTCCTGCTGAGGTGTCAGCTGCTGGGCACTTAGCCACCACAGACCAGATGTGTTGCTCTCGCTTGATTATATTGCTGACACTCGGGGAAGGAAGTTAGGGGACGAGCAGAGGCCGACTCAGCCCTGCAGTGAGCTGAATCTCGTCCGAATGTCGCCTACCTCTCCGGTTTCATCTTGCTTTGCTAGTCCCACCTCACTCTGCAGTCTAGTCACACCGGCTTCATTCACTGTCGCTAGTGGGGTCAGCTCTCTCCTACCACAGAGTCTTTGTACACACGGTATCTGGAGCACGCTCATCTCCTTAGCCTGTTTAATTCCTGTCTTTCAGATAGCCTCTCTAGTATCATTTTATCAGAGAAGCTATGAGCCCCTCTAGTCGTGAAAGGAGTTTCGTGAGCTTCTATTTTTTGTTTTGTTAAACTCTCACAAAGAACAGTATTTCTTTCCTTCCGTGTGCTCCTCTTTGCATATAATTAAACATTCAGTTACATGTTCCCGCTAGACTCTCCCCTTACTAGACTCTAAGTTCCATGAAAGCAAACGTTGTGGCTGTACCTTTAGTGCCAAGCACAAGGGCCTATGCTCAATAAATGTTTGTTAAATGCCTAACACTGTCCTCTGTAGTTCCAGAGGCTGATCCAGGATTAGCCCAGGATCAGATAAGCAGTCTTTGAAGGAGCAGCTTAAAGACAGGGAGCATAGTAGAAAGAGGATTCAGAATTAGAACATTTAGGTACTGGCTAACTAGACCTTGTTTCTGCTTTAGGTTAGAAACTTGATCTCTCTGGTTTTAAGTTTTTCCTCATATGTAAAATGAGAGAGTTTTTATTCAGTCAATTTTGGGAGTGTCTTTAACATATCTACGTTTATTCATTTCATAGAAATATTTATTGAGCATTTTCATGTGCCAGGCACAATGCTGATCTCTAGAGATATGGCAATGAGCCAAAAACACATGGTCCCTGCTATCAAGGGACACAGACATAAATTGTAAACAAGTAAATGTTCAGATTAGTGTATGGCTACAAATGTGATGACTATTTTGAAAGAATATTACAGGTTACCATGAGAACATGTAAAAGACAGGGGGCGCCTGGGTGGCACAGCGGTTAAGCGTCTGCCTTCGGCTCAGGGCGTGATCCCAGCGTTGTGGGATCGAGCCCCACATCAGGCTCCTCTGCTATGAGCCTGCTTCTTCCTCTCCCACTCCCCCTGCTTGTGTTTCCTCTCTCACTGGCTGTCTCTATCTCTGTCGAATAAATAAATAAAATCTTTAAAAAAAAAAAAAAAGACAAACCCACCGTAGTCAGCAGAAGTGACATTTAACCTGAATCTAAAGGATAAATGAAAATTGGGTAGGTGGGGAGAGCACAGTCCTGGCAGAAAGAATAGATTGAACACAAATTCTGAGATGGGAAGATGTATAATGAGTTAGTGAAACTGAAAGAAGGCCAGGAAACTGAAGCATAGTAAACGAGGGAGGGGTAAATTAAAGATGAGGTTCCAAAATATCTGTCTTGGGGCGCCTGAGTGGCTTAGTCAGTTGAGCATCCTTTTTTGACTCTGGATTTCAGCTTGAGTCATGATCTCAGGGTCCTGGGATTGAGCCCCGTGTCAGTGCACCCCACCCCCTCAGTGGGAAGTCTGCTTGGGATTCTCTCTCTCCCTCTGCCCCTCTCCCCATATGTGCATGCACACGCTCTCTCTCTCTAAAATAAATCTTTTAAAAAAATATATCTGTCTTACACCAACAGCCAATACCATGCTCAAAGAGAAAACTACAAGTATTCCCTTGAAATAGAAGAAATCAAGTATGGCCGTTATTATATAACATTTATTTGGAAATTCTAGCCAGTACGATAAAGTGAGAAACGGAAGTAGTATAACTTTGGAGGAGTTGAGTTATCCACGATGATAGACAATGGTTATATACCAAGAAATCCAAGAAAACCACCAAAAACCTTGTTAGAACTGATCTGAAATGATTAGATTATGTCTTCTAGTAGCATTCTTCCCTTGAAGAATGGTCCCTTGACCTTCCTATTGCCTAAAATTTCTAAGGCTGTCTGCTCTGGGCCCATATGAGTCTATAGTCCACCTGTCCTTGTGATCTCAGCTGTGGACCAAAGCATTCCTACATTACTCTTAAGCCACAGATACCTTCATGCAAGGCTTAGTCAGGATCTCACATTTTATTGTTTTCTCTATAGCTTCCTGTCATTTCTGTGATGAGAGAAACAGAGTCCCAATTACTACCAGATGTGGGGGCTATTGTAACCTGTAAGGTAAGTTGGTCTTAACCTCCCTACTTAGGACACTTGTTCAATGGTAAAATCATGATCATTATGGAACTGCACTGTCTAATATGGTAGCCACTAGCTATATGTGGCCATTTAATAGAAATGAGTTAAAATTAAACAAAATTAAAAGTTCATTTCCTCAGTCCCACTAGCTACATTTCAAGTGCTCACATACAGTTAGCAGCTGCCCTGTTGGCCAACACAGAACATTTCTATCATCACAGTGTTACTGGACTGTGCTGGCCTAGGAAGTTCTGGGATAGTGATCAGGGCAGCAAGGTTCAGGCACACGTAGTTCTTTCACTGAGCTGAGTCTCTGAGTATGCGGTTTGGGAAACGGATGTCAAAGGGTAATAAGGAGACCTATTTTTTAAGGTCTGGAAGCTGAGATCTTATTCTGCAGAGAAGCAAAAGACCTTATATTCTAGCATTCCTGTTAAATTTCATCTTTTAGGGTGTTTTAGGGGAAGTACAAATTAAGGCTGTACTGATCGATAAATGTAATATATCCTTACTCCCTGCCCATCCCACCTTCTGCCAGGTTAAATTAACTTGTAGCTCTTAGTTGCTCTCTTTATAAATTGTCCCAGCAGAAAATCTGTGTGTTATTCTCAAAATAACTGAAAAGGCAGTGATCCAAATATTATGCAGTGGCTGAAATGTACATTTAAATTCTGTCCACTCTTCAGGGCTCTTAGCAACATCTGTTAAAGGTCCAGATTTGCTGTAATGCCCTGAGTCTGTTTATGTTTGGCCTCTCTATTTTTCAAGATCTATTCCATATTATTTCATTGGATGTCCACAGTAACTTTATTAGGTTGCCAGAGTTAACTCTCATTCCACTTGACATATATCATTTATGCAGTGTTAAGTAGGAGTTAACTTGTCTGAAATTCTATAATTAGTAGGGTTGCTTGGACTAAAATCCTGGTAATTCTGACTTTCTTGCTGTCTCCTTGAGCTGACAACTGCTACTACTCTAATGCGGATCTTTTCTCTGTTCCACAGGTCTCTAGCATCAATTCACGCTTTGCCAAAGTGCACATCCTATATGTAGGGTCCACACCACTTAAGAATTCTTTCCGAGGAACTATCCGGTAAGAAGTATTCCTGTCTTTGCCTTTGCCTCAGCACTTGGAATGAGATTAGGATAGAACAGGGAACTAGAATTTTTAGGAACAATTACAGTTCCTATACCTGCCTCTCTGGGTCTCCTTTTTATGTTTTGATTCTGTCCAGGTAGTGTCCAAAGGAAATGTTATAATGTATGAGCTAGAACAAAAGGAAAATATTGACAAGATTGGGCTTTAAAATAAAATGAAAAGAATTGAGCTAAGCTGGAGACTAGTGATGCAGGATGATTTATACGAAACAAAGTAGAAGCCATTTTAGGAAGTATCTTCCTTTCTTTAATTTAATATAGTTTAAACCCAAGGATTTTAAGACATTAAAAAGGTTAGTGGGTGAGGGGCACCTGCCTGGCTCAGTCAGTAAAGCATGCACAAGTCTTGATCTTGAGGTTGTGAGTTCAGCGCCCACATTGGGTATAGAGATTACTTAAAAATAAAATCTTGGGGGCTCCTGAGTGGCTCAGTTGATTGAGCAACCGATTTGCCATTTCAACTCAGGTCATGATCTCATGGGTCATGAGACTGAGCCCGTGTTGGGCTCTGCGCTCAGCAGGGAGTCTGCTTGAGATTCTCTTCCTCTGTAAAATAGAGTGCATACTCCCCCCCCCCCACATGCGTGTTTGCTGTCTCTTTCTCTCTGTCTCTCTAAGATAGATAAATAAATCTTAAAAAAATATTTTAAAAAATGGTTAGTGGGTGAAATGGTAGATTTTTTTTTTCCTGTAGGTTCTTTGAGAAGGGACAAACAATTCTTGTGAGCTAGATAATTTAACTTCTGAGGCCCTTTCCACCCTCAGGATTCCATGTGGTTCTATAGTGCCTCTGTTCAAGCTCTTCTAAGGCAGCAAAGTTCCTTATTTTTTCCTGCCAAATTTGATCTGCTTTTCTCTAGTCAGAGGTATTGATACTGCTGCTCTGTGTGACCCAAGAATGGAAATGTGTTTTTCTCCTCCGGACGAGGACTTGGAATGCTTCTCTACCCCACTTCTCTGCGTGGCATTTGGGTCCCAGTTATGATTTGTTCTCTCTACTCTTGTAGCTCTTTGTCTGCTATGATTCTGCAGAATAATTCTTTCTCACCAATAATTAATCTTTCTGTTACTACTTTTTTATAGCAAGGAAGATGTCCGAGCTACTGAAAAAGACAAGGTTGTTGGTTGGTCCTTTTTCTTTTTTTTTCCTTATGATTTTAGGAATCTTGATCCTTTTAAATTATTTCAGTAAATTTCAAACATCTGTGGGAATGTAGATCCAAAGATCCAAGGAATTGTAAGGTGTTTCCTACTGGAAAGTGTGGAATTCACCTGTCTTTCTCCTTTCCCTAGAATTTTTGTTCACTGTTGACCAGAAGGGGATTAGTTTACTCCTTGCATTTAAGCCAAGTGTTTATTTCTTGCTGTTCCCTCAGATTTACTCTGGATCCTTTCAGAGCCAACTATAGTAACATTTGTCCAAGTCAGATTCTTGATCAGGTTACTGAATTAAAAATCTTTCATTCATATGATGATGCTGTAGAAGCAATAAAAGTTGTTGATTGGCTTGACTAATGATGACTTCCACCCTGTGGGGTTAAAAAGTAGATTGGTTCTACCAGAGGGGTAATAGTTTCATGTAGATCTGATTTAGAGCCATTACTTAACAATCCTGTTCTTTTTTTACAGGTTGAGATTTATAAGAGTTTCCGCCCAGGTGACATTGTCTTGGCCAAAGTGGTATCCTTTATTCCTAGCAGTCTTGTGGTCCTTTGTCAAAACAAGAAATAGAAGTAGAAAACAACTCAGGTGGCTATGGGAGGGAAGACTTATCACCCGTCATTTTCCTTTACCAGTGTTGTGTGACTAGATCTCCCTGGGTGATGCACAGTCCAACTACCTCCTGACCACTGCTGAGAATGAGCTCGGGGTGGTCGTGGCCCACAGCGAATCAGGTGAGTGGGTCCATGTGTCCACGTGCTTACCTTTCCCTGGGAGCTATGGTTTGGGATTAATCCACTGTTTTCTCTCGTTACCCTTGGTTTTTTTTAATTATCTAGGCAGCAATGTGAGTGTCAGTACTTACTACTGAGATTAGAATGATTCTCCTTATATAATTGTAATGGGGGACTCACTGCACAAGTCAGTGGAAAAACAAGCCTTTTTCTGTATGAGGTGGGGTTCACTAGGTTGCTTGGTGATACTTCAGTTCATAACCAGCCTTGAAAGGGAAGGGTCTTAGGTGAACATGCGGGGTCCCAGCTCCAAAACCAGCTCTTCCCTTCCAGGTGTCCAGATGGTTCCCATTAGCTGGTGTGAGATGCAGTGCCCTAAGACCCACACTAAAGAATTCCGGAAAGTAGCCCGAGTACAGCCTGAATTCTTGCAGACCTAAGAAGCCACATTTTACCCCATGGAGAGGGGTAAGCCGTTTCTAAGAGTACATGTATGAACCCAACATCAAGATGCTATTGTCTTTATTCAGACACTTGGGGTTGGCCAACAACCACCTTTAGAAAAATCTGCCAGCAACTTATGCTGTAGGTGGAATATTTTTCTTATGAACCTTTCAGTGGATTTCATTCTCGAGTGACCAATTTCTCTTTTGGACGTGCCAACAAACTATAATGTTGGAAATAGCCTGTTCCTTCTAACAGTCTTACAAATACATATTTTTTGCAGTGACAAAGAAAACATTTTTACTAAGAGGATTTTATGGTTTCTGTTGTCTTGAGTAGGGAGGGGAATCTAAAAAGCATCATGACATACATTTATTTTATTTATTTATTTATTTTTAAGATTTTATTTATTTGACAGAGAGACAGCCAGCGAGAGAGGGAACACAGGGGGAGTGGGAGAGGAAGAAGCAGGCTCCCAGCGGAGGAAACTGATGTGGGGCTCAATCCCAGAACGCTGGGATCACGTCCTGAGCCGAAGGCAGACGCTTAATGACTGAGCCACCCAGGCGCCCCCATCATGACATTTAGAGCAGGGGTTTGTCTGGTTGCTGACACCTGTTAACTGACATGTGTCAAGTGCTTGCTTATCTGGAAAGCCTAATCTCCAATCTGTTTTATATTTTTTATGTTGTTTTAAGCTTCCACTTATTGAGTTACATACTATGTGCCAGGCATTAGGTCAAGCACTTTATATATATATATATATCTCATTTAGAGAGATTACAGGTTAGTGAAAATTATAGAACACGTGATTTGGGGTGCATGCGAGTAGTTCTGAAAGTTATTAGGTGAACATAGTATTACTGATTTAGCGGGTACCCTGGGAAGTATTCATTAAATATGAACTGAAAAGAGGGACAGAGCACTCTCATGTGAGGTGAGCAGGGGAGGATCTATGCTGTGAAGTAAAAGGAATTGAAGAACTTAGCTAAGTGGAATGAAGATATTCAAGGCAGACAGAGAAGTGTGAGCAAAGTGCAGAAGCAGGAGTGAACATGCAAGTTTGGGGATGAGGAAGGGATGAGGGTTAAGTATGGAGAAGCTGCCGAGGGAATGGAAGGAAAGAATTAGAGATGTCAGTTCTTGAGATGTTCTTCAAGGAGCCCATATCTTTTATGTGTAGTGACAGTGGTTACAGGTGAACTCCAGAGTCAGCCTGCCTGGGTTTATATCCTCTAGCTGCTAGCCTTGAATAGGTTAGGTTGTTTTTTTCCGAGAAAATAGGATTGAGATCATTGTAGCTCCACATGCAGTTTGAAGAAATAATACAGAGATTCCTTGTACACCTTGCCCATTTTCCCCCAATGGTGACATTGAGCAAATTATAATATACTAAAATAATCAGGATGTTGAACCTCGATAGTAGTGTAAGTTATTTCTGTTTAAGTCTGTTTCCTTGTCTGGAATAGTATGATCTCATATGGTTATTGTAAGGAAGAAATGCCAAAGTTCCAGTACATGCCAGTATTATTATATGTTATTGTTATTATAGATCTTGTTGCCTTCTATCAAGTATCTGTCAAAATCCAGGCTTTATTTTAGACACTTTGATGTAGTTTGTTTAAGCAGTCTCCTTACTGGTAGAGGTTTTAGACTTTATAGATTTTTCTCTTATAGGCAGTGCCACAGAGAAAACTCCTGTATTATGTATCATTGTGCATGCCTAGGTTCTATGGCAAAGCAGATTCCTAAAAGTGGAATGCTGGGTCAAAGAATGTATACTTTTTAAATTTTGGTTAGATTTTCCCATGTTGCCTTGCAGGAAGATGCTACCAATTGATTCTCTGTACAGTGTTAGCCACTCTACTTATTTATCTCTGAACTTCCCAGTAGCCCTGGAATGTACTAATCATTTCTGCATTTTACAGAGAAATTAAGGCTTAGAAAAATTAGTTAACCTGCCCTAAGTCACAGACATCAAGTGGCAGAGTATTATTCAAACCTAGATCTGTCTTAATGTAAAGCCCAAATTCATTCTTTTGTACCATAGTTTCTCCTTTTTCTAAGTATTGACTAGAACCTTGGGCATGAAATTAGAGGCTCTCCAAATTGACAATGGTTCATTAATCGAGTGCTTGTTGGGACATCATTCAATAAATATATACTGAGCAATTACTCTCCCCACACTGTTCGAAGAACTAGAAGATAAAGCAGTGAACACGATAGAATCCTTTCCTTGTAGAGCTTACATTCTAAGGTGGAAAGACAGGTGATACGTAAACAAATACACATTCTAATAGTGTCATAAAGAAGAGCATTTGAAACAGCTGGATATGGGGCACCTGGGTGGCTAGGTCATTAAGCGTCTGCCTTCGGCTCAGGGCGTGATCCCAGCGTGTTACAAGTTAAGTTTATGTGCCTGCCTCCCCTACTAGCCTGAGCTTTTAGGGCAGGATTCTGTCTTTGAATCTCTGGTACCTGGTCTTGTGACTAAACATAGCAAAAGCACAATGAAATTTTTTTTGAGTGTTCTCATAGCTGACCTAACAGCTATGCCCAAATAGTGACGTTTAGTGATGGTATCTTCTCATCTACAAATGGTTCTGGAGACAAGGAGGATATTGTTTCTGTGCCTTGGAATAGTGATTGTCAGCCTGGGTGAGGTGAACTTTAAAACTGCCTACAAAGGGTTCCGCCCCGCCCCGCAGGTGATTATGCTTAGCTAGCTACCCTAGCTAAGCACGTCTTAGAAGGATAGTAGTTGTTGGCCTCCTACTGGTGTGGTAAATAATGCAGGCTTTCTGTTACGTTTTTTTTTTTTTTTTAAGATTTTATTTATTTATTTGACAGAGAGACAGCGAGTGAGAGGGGAACACAAGCAGGGGGAGTGGGAGAGGAAGAAGCAGGCTCCCAGAGGATGAGCCTGACGTGGGGCTCGATCCCAGAACACCAGGATCACACCCTGAGCCAAAGGCAGACGCTTAATGACTGAGCCACCCAGGCGCTCCTTTCTGTTACTTTTCTGCCCGTAAGAGTTCTATGGGGCGCCTGGGTGGCACAGTGGTTAAGCGCCTGCCTTCGGCTCAGAGCGTGATCCCGGCGTTGTGGGATCGAGCCCCACATCAGGCTCCTCCGCTATGAGCCTGCTTCTTCCTCTCCCGCTCCCCCTGCTTGTGTTCCCTTTCTCGCTGGCTGTCTCTGTCTCTGTCAAATAAATAAATAAAATCTTTAAAAAAAAAAAAAAAAAAGAGTTCTAGTCCACGAGTGAAGACTGCCATAAACTCAGGTGATGTCAGGACATACAGTAAGTAATCTGAGCTGATCCAGTCTGACTTTGGGGTGAAGAGCCTTGATCAAAGAAAATTATCAACTTTTTTTGGTCTAAGATTCAGTATAGGCTGGGTAAATTTAACATTCCACCAGACTGTTGGAGATTTAAATTACTAAAGCTCATCCTAGGGTTACTGTACAGATCAAGTGAAAAACTAGAGAAGCAAGATGATTGGAAGCATTTAAATTTAGAATAAGGACTTTTAGTTGAACATCTTTCCTCTGGGTTCCAGTACTTGGTAGCATATATTTGGCCAGTTTCTGCAGCTCTTTCAGCCTGTTTCTTCTGTAAACTGGGGATACCAGCCCTTTCAGAGGTGGTGAACATTAGAGACCGTATATAACGTGCTTCACCCGATGGCTGGCACACAGGAGCTTCGTGAGAGCTTCACAGATGGAGGGCGTTACTTCCTCCTCCTAGAAGAAAGGCAGTAAGAGCCTTCTCTTGCCTTGTAGGCTCTCTCATGATCCGACGACCTTTTCAAAGGCCTTAGAGAAAGGGTAAATGTGAGCCATGTCCCTTCCTAATTACATACATAATATAATCATACTCCTTTTCTCTTCCATCATTTTATAAGCTTATGTGTAATTTCTGAGAATGAGAAGTGTGAATCAAGTTTACAGATTTCTAACAGAAAAAGATTAGCTTTTTAAGGTAAACAAGCCTTTACCTTACTCAAAAGGCATAACGGGGTTTCAAAATTTGACTTTCCACTCAAGGGGTATTCAGTAACCAGCATCACTGAGCAAGAGCTGTAGAGGCAATAGGAATGGAGAGCTCAGCCAAGACAACCTGCCCACCCCCACCTCAGCTCCACTCCCCAATCTAAGATGGAAAACCTAGTAAGATACACCATCTTTGGACCAGGCTATGTAAACTGACTGGTTGTCCTAAAGCTCTTATTCTGTCATACAAGGACTTGGGTAACGAGGGACATTTCAAGTTTAATGTTCAAGCTGGCCTCACACAAGAGGTATCACTACATCACACAGAAGGTATTGCACATCACTCCTTTATTATACTGATCTGGAAAAAAGATTTAGTACAGTTACGCTCAAAATGAGTACTGGGCCCATGGCAGGGCCAAGCAACTGGAACATAATCAGAAACAGATACAGTGAAAGACAAACTTGGACATGATCAAGAGGCATCTCACTGCCATAAAACATTAAGGCAGGGGGAGGATTCTAAAACACACAGCAGGATGAACTCCTAGGCCTCAGAAGTCAAGAAGTTTATCCCACATTGGTGTGAGGAATGGCTTATTTTTGGATAATCACATGTGGGAATATTTCAACCGCCACTGGAAACCCCAGAAGGGTTTTTGTTTTGTATTTTATATATATATATATGTATGTGTGTGTGTGTACTTTTTTTTTCTTGTAAAAGTAAATGCAACATGTAAAACATTCAGATTGATCCCAATCTTCTGGAGCCAACTCTCTGGGGTCAGAGGGAAAATGACTGTTTTAATCACCATGCAGGTTACATTCATCTTCCACTGGAATGACTAGAGCCCCATGCCCCACCTGACTACAGAGTAGTATAGGACTTGCTCCTGGGAACACCCATAGGCTCTCTTGCTTCTCACTGGTCATACCTAGCATGGTTCCTTCCTATCTCCAACTCAAGCAGGTCCTTAGTAATAAAGCAGTAGCAAAAACCCCAACGTTACTAATTCTCTACTCTTGGATCAGAGTCTTCTCCCAGCTTGGACTGAGAACCCATGCCCCAGAAGTGCCATTCTGACTAGAATATATGAAGGAAGTGGGTGCAAGAAACAAAATGGCTAAATGAAATTAGGAACCACTGGTCTCCATCTGCAACTAAAACTTAAGATGCCTACAGATGTGGTCAGTGTGACATGTGCAGGGAAGAAGTGCGGAGGAATGGGATGGGCAGGGAGGGTATCCTTGGGAAGGTAGTCTGCCTGCTTGCCTTCACTTTTTGGCCTTGCCCTGGGCAGCCACAGCTTCCATGGCTTTACGCACGGTCTCTTCATCCCCCAGGAACTGCATGGGCTTGATGGGCTTCAAGTTCTTGTCCAGTTCATAGACCATGGGAATACCTGTTGGCAGGTTCAGCTCCATGATAGCCTCTTCGGAAAGACCTGAAAATACACACCATGATTAGCCAAGCAAGACACAAATCCACGTCACCCCTGCAGATGACAAAGGACTTCAGTAGGAATTAAAACGAGACACCCTTTCTGATATTTGTAATAACAATGATCTGTATTACAGATAAGTCACCCAAAGAATGCCCCCAATACTTCTCAGCCACTGAAAAGCAAGAAAAAAGTATAAAAGGTGTGTGCCATGGTTCTCTCCCCCAAAGTAGGGTTTGGAAACCACAGCGAAGCAGGACCATACACATCTCAAATGTCCTATGTAGTCCATCCAGCCTGCCAAAAATCAGCAATCTGTGCCTCTAGGCCTTCAGGCAAATTGAGATTCGTGTGTGAAGTTGTACCAAGCTGTGATTAAGGAGATTTTATCAGTAGTTTCAACTGGCAGTTCTAATCTAAAGGCGAGCATCTCAAACTATAATGTGTATGAGAATCACGTGGGAAATAGATGCAGCTTCTGCATCGGGTCTGAAGGGGGACCTGAAGTTCTGCATGTATAATAAGCAACCAACAAGTCTGTTTACAATGCTTTGAGGAAACAGGTAGCGGGTGACTAGGAGTCAATCTAGACTATCTCCAAGGTTCTCAATATGTCTGGCCTTTTCCTGAAGGTCTCCTTTGCATGAAGTAAGTCCCTGATTAGTGGCAATTTTGCTGTATCCCTCCTTGAGTGTTCCCCTGAAAAATCTCCATACCCTCCAGATGCTTGACAATGCCCCGAAGGCTGTTGCCATGGGCTGCAATCAGTACTCGTTTCCCCTCCTTGATCTGGGGAACTATTTCTTCATTCCAAAAGGGCAGAGCTCTGGCAATTGTGTCCTTCAGACTCTCACAGGAGGGAAGCTGATCTTCAGTGAGGTCTGCATACCTTCGATCCTAAACAAAAAAAAAAATTCCAAACTCACCAATTAGTAGTAGTTAACATCTATTCTGCCCACTTCTCATCCCCTAAGTCAAAGTGATGGATGAAAGTCTCTCACCAAGGCACAGAATAGAGGTGAAAACTTGGCAAAGGGGATAATTATTATCTTGCTGCTCTTCCTACCACCATTACTATTAGGAAGATTAACTATTCAAAAGAAACTTAGAAAAGAAGGGGGAAAAGGTAGGCACAATGCTCTTCCCAATTCAATTAATCTTGCACTTGGCTTAGGAAGGCCCTACAACTATGGATGGGTTTTATAAAGTATGTCAGTGAAATAAAAAAAGGAGATATATTCTTAGATAAATAACTATCAACTAAATCTTTTAACAAGTGGTCATTCCTTGGAAAAGGGGAATTAAAACAATTAACTATTTATCATAAATTATAAACTCAATGGGACTAGGCAGACACTAATAAAAAGCTAAGAAAAAGTGAGGCCCAGGACCCTAACCCGTGGTCCTAAGTGGAGTGAGCCAAACCCCCATTAGTCCATACCTTACTGATGTTGCTGTAGAAGGGATGGTCAGGTTCCATTGGAGGTGGTGGGACATCATAGGAACGCCTCCAGATCTTCACCTGGGCCTCGCCATGCTTGGCAGCAGTTTCTGCTTTATTAAGGCCAGTCAGACCTCCATAGTGCCGCTCATTGAGGCGCCAAGTCCTCACTACTGGCAGCCACATTTGGTCAATGGCATCCAGCACTGTCCAGAGAGTCCGAATTGCTCTCTTCTGCACTGAGGTGAAGCAGATGTCAAACTCATAGCCAGCATCTGGGAATCGTAAGTTCAAAGTGGTAAGTTAATCAGGTCCACTCTGGAACCAGAATTTTCTCATATAAATTTAACTAGTTTGTATACTCTAGCAGGAAAGACAATATTGCACCTTCACGGAAGATAAAATTTGTTGATTTATGTTATAGCTGACAACATACCTCCCAGTGGTTTCCCAATAATTCATCTAACCCAAGACCTAAACATATTGTCAAGTAACTAATCTGTGCCATCTGTGTGGCTTATCCTAAACCCCAGAGTGCTGTGCTTAAGCCCATTTTAAGAACTTATTTCTGCTCAATTCTTTCAAGAAAAGGATGCTTAAAAACTTCAAATCCCTTAGTAAATAATAATAGCCAGTATTTATAGAGAGCTTACCACCTGTCAAGCACCGGACTGTTTCGTAGTGTTTTGTCCTGATAACAGTCCTTGCAACCCATGCTAGAGGAGTTAAGCAAATCATTCAAGGTCACAGCTTACATGTGAGAGATTAAAACCCAGGCCGTGTGACTCCAAAATCCAACTCAAAACCACTATCTCTAGCTCCCTCCATTATTTTCCTAATCCCTAAGGATCTGGATGTTTGTATTTTAGTTAAAACAGTCACTTCTGACCAATAATTACTAATATATTTCAGTCCTAACTTCTTGTCTAGGGGAAGTGGATTTTAAGCCCCCAACAATCAGGACACAGCAAGAGCTCTTAGAGGATGCTGATTAAAACTTCAGTTTGTTGCCTAAAATAATATTTTCACTATGGAGTGGAAATCACATCACAATCTCTCAATCCAGTTTCTTTCTGCTATAGTCAAGTGCCAGCCTGTACCTACTTAGGTCAATGGCTAGACCAAGTTTAGGAGAAGCCACTCCCCGGAAAGAGCAAAAAGAGCAAATGCTGTGCACTGATTCATTTATAAATGAATCTCTCCTCCATACACAGTAGTTATCAAGGGGTGGTAATCAAGAGTTATACTGCCCCAACCAACAGGTTTCAACAATTCATATTTCATGAAAGATTATCCCCCCCTCCCACTTTAATAAGGAGATGGCCCTTTCTTTATGTAGTGTTTTCCTCCATGAGGCTAAAGGCCCTTTTCGAAATTCAGCACAAACTTTCCTGGGTATTGCTTTATACTGAGGTTGCCAAAAGTAATTAATGCAATGTGAAGTGAATTCTGCCAGTCATTCAACGAGAAAGAGGCCAATAAGAACTATGCTGATGGGGGAAGGGAGAATTAATCACCAGGAAACCCATCACTGCACTACCCACAAGGGAAAAGATGACAAATCTCATCACTGAGCTGCAGGACAAGTCCTAGTAGACTCCATTACCATCTCCTCCCTAACTCTAAGGGGAGGAATGGCTCCCCAATAAAGGCTGAGTCACCAGGAGGCAACCATCCATAGTGCAAGCCTCATCTCCCATGCTGCAAAGCTACTGGCTGTTTCACTGCAATTATTTCCACTTGCAATGGAGTGCCTCCCGTTGCATATACAAATAGGTCCCCCAAGGAGAAAAGTAGATCCCCTCAGGGCTCTTCCTTTAACCTGCCCATTAAAAAAAAGCATAGCCTAGGCCACTCCCAGAGATGGGGTAAACGGTGTGGTGTGGACCTCATCCTCCCCCAGAGGTAAGACTGCATGGGGAAACTCAGTTCTCACTGGCTTTCTCCTAAAACGATTCAAGAGTTTATAAACCCTACTGTGATTTAAAGCTCTCAAAGATTTAATATACTTACTTTAGATTATTATTCAAAATGGTCTTCACTCAGATTTCTGCTTTTAGCCTTTTTTAATATAATCATTTGTGATGCCCATAACAGATATTAAGATTTTTAAATGAGATTTTTCTAACTAATGCTACCAACATTTACTTAAAAACTGAAATGGGGGGGGTGCCTGGCTGGCTTAGTCACAAGAGCATGTGGCTCTTGATCTTGGGGTCATGAGTTTGAGCCCCACGTTGGGTGTAGAGATTACTAAAAATAAGCGTTAAAAAAAAACTGAAATAGGGTCTGTTAAAAAGAAATTACAAGTTTGACCATTTGATCAGTCTTTTAGGGTACAGCTGCAATTATCTTTGTCCTGGGCTAGTCCTCAGCAAACCACCACAGACCCATACAGTTCTTCCTGCCAGACAGGAGAGAAAATGGCCTCTTTTACCAGCACTTTCCCTTTCCCAGCCTCTCCTAATGTCAGTCACACCAGGCCATCCCAAAGCATTCAAACACACAGCCAGCAGGATTACATTTCCCACACTTCCAAACCTTTGCTTCTTTTCAAAGCACCTACAGTGAAGGCAAGAAGCTAGAGTAACCTGAGGCTAAATACCTCTTCCACATCCAGCATCAATGACCCTTTTAAATGGCTGCTTCTATGGCCAGAAGTTAGAAGGGAGCAGGGCAGGATCTGCCCTAATCATCAATAGAAGAACCTTCTCAGACCACAGAGATTCTCCGAGTTGCTGAGAATGCCTCCTTATAAAAAGCATTCCAAAACCACAGAGAGCCACTCCCCCCCCCCACCCCCCCCACACACACCCAGCGGGGGCAAGCCCGGGTAGGTGAGTTGATCTCACTGCCTCTTCCACCTTTGCCCAGAGTCTACCTGTTACTCAACCCAGAACTGGAGCAAGCGGGATGGACTACGAATAAAAAGATACGACCTTGAACAAGTCATCTATGCAATCCTCACTTTTCCCAACTATAAAAGAGAGCCAGGGAGCATAGAAAAGAGGGGGATACAATCTGTCTTCTTTATGGAATCGTGCACAGGATGAACTCAAATCCTTCATTCATTCCTTCGCTCAACTACATCTGAAGATGAAGTTTGGACACAGGATTTGTGCGATGCTGCTGAACAGCAAAGGCCTACATAAGCACGTGGGTTTCTGAGGCCCGTTGGGCCCCCCGGGACCACGTTACTCCCCCACAGCCAGGGACAAGCGTGTGGCCTGACGCTTCACTAGGATCCGCAGCGACCTCTTGAAAAGGCTTGGTTACGGCTGCTGGAAGACACAGGGCATCCAATGTAATAACCCGTCCCCGAGTTACTAAATGCTCAGACTAGAAAATGGGAGAATTTCGCAAGGTGGTGTCGTGGAGAACGCAGTGGGTGATGGGGCGACCGCCCGTGGTCCTCTTCCCGGCGCGGTCCCTCACTCCACTGCATGACCTTGAGCAAGTCGACCCCCCCCCCCCAACCTGGGCCCATTTTGTCAATTACAAAATAAATTGCTGGAGAGCTGAAGCCCAAGGTCAGCCCTCTCCGGAAGGGCGCTGGGGCGAGCCAGGCGGCCCTCACCGAGCAGCCCCCACCCACAGCCCGACCCGCTCCACACCTCGCAGCGCCTGCCCGCCACGCTTCGCCTCCTCGTGCCCGGCAGGGCTCAGGTCGGCGTCGTACCAGCCGCTAAAGCGGTTCTCCAGGTTCCAAGCGCTCTCGCCGTGCCGGATCAGCACCAGCTTGTATGCGGCCATGGCTGCGGCTCCGGGTGCGACACAGACGGACTCGCCGAGATTCCGGAGTCGTTGCCCGGCCCCAGCCGCGCCTGCGCGCTCGCACCCCACCGCCCGGCTCCCGCGCACTTGGTGGAGCAAATCTTTCCACTCGCTGGGGGCGGCCCGCCTCCCGCCAGGTGTGCGCATGCGCCCCGTGCGATCGCCGCGGCCGCTGGGGGGGAGGGGTGCGCTCGAGGGCGCCAGGGCGCATGCGGTCTCGGCCGCCGGCCCCTGGTCGGCAGCGGCAGTCACGGAGCGCACGTAAGCGCGGAAAGGCGGCGGGACTTTCGGGCAGCGCGTGGCGTGTGTACCCGCGGTGGCGTTCGAGAGCCACCCTGTTCTCCTAGTGTTGCTGTTATTCATAAGCTGTTTGTCAGAATAAAGTGGCCGTTATCATTTGAACCGCGCTTAGCTGCGCTAGGTCACTTTGCCATTCGTACGCAGAGTTTGATTCACACACCTGTGTTCCAGAATTCACTCTTCCATTTTATTGCTCTGTATCTTTGGGCAGGTCGCTTAACCTCGCCCAGCCTCATTTGTGAATGGTCATAATACTTAGCTGGTGCCTATCTACCTGGAACGTGCTCAGTCAATGGCCATTACTAGTGCTCTCTCATTTTAGTGGATACTCATTTCCTATTTTACACGTAAGAGAGCTGGCTTTGACTGCTGGCTTCAAAGTCCTGCTCTTTGTAGAAACACCGGGTTGTTTATCCCACCTCTTCGGGTATCTCCCAGCCTCTAGTCGGTGCCTCCTGGTCCTCCAACAGTGACGCAAACTCTGGACCCCCTCAAACATTCCAGAAAGAGGAGAGTCACTGCCTGTTCCTCCCCTACACACCCAATCAGCAGTTTAGTATCTGCTTATCTGGACAGCTCTCTGCTGCCCTTGCCACTGATTCCTGGTTTATTTCAAACTAGCCACTTTATCAAGCACCAAACCAGGAGTCAGTCAGTGGGCTAGAGCCAGATTTAACATGGGTTTAACGTGTTTTCTGCCCTTCACAGCAAGTGGAGTGTAAATAAGACCCGCATGTAAACGGCCAACAATGAAATTGTGCTGTCTGCTATATTTAACAAATATAAAAAAACCTATGTACCAGACAGTGTTATAAATGCATTACAAACATTAACTCATTTAATCCTCATATCCTCATAATGATCCTATGAGGCAGGGATTATATTTCCTTATTTACTGATGAGGAAAATGAGGGATGAAGTAAACTGCCCAAGATTACAGGACTCAGGGTTCAAGCTGAGGCTGGCTCCCAAAAACCCTGTATGTTCAGACTCAGAGAAATAAATTGTCCAAATTCACAGCTTAGAAGTGGAGGAGAAACCAAAACTAAAACCCACGCAGTCCGAGGGCCTAGGGTGCTCTCTAACCACAATGCGCCTGCCCCCCTCTTTGCAGCTGGGAAAAGATGGAATTCAGTGACCAGAGAGATGACCAGAATGAGGTCCAGCACTAAAAGCTACACCCAGAGCTCACAGAATCCCAGGGTTACAAAGCGAGAACTGCCTTGGAAGGCCTTCTGTTCAAGCTCCCAGCACGGCCCACGTGGGGTTCCTTGAAAGACTCCATCTTTGCAGGTTCTCCTTCTGTTTGCTCGTAGTGCTTGGTCATGCCAACCCGGACACCCAGGCTCTCAGGGAGAGCTTTTCCAGCCTTAACCTTGGCTGCTCAGACTGTACTTTTCGCCCTTATCCATACTCCCAGTCATGGCTCCTGCCATGTCCCTTTCTCCTCCTGCTGCTCTCTGCTTCAGGATTTCTGTGCTTCAGTCTAGTTAAGGTCTCCCATTTATGCAATAAGTAGGAGGTATAAATGGGAAGAAACCTGAGTTCAAATATGTCTCTGTTTCTGATTACCCATGGGTCTTTTTTTTTTTTTTAAGATTTTATTTATTTATTTGACAGAGATAGACACAGCCAGCGAGAGAGGGAACACAAGCAGGGGGAGTGGGAGAGGAAGAAGCAGGCTCATAGCGGAGGAGCCTGATGTGGGGCTCGATCCCATAATGCTGAGATCACGCCCTGAGCCGAAGGCAGATGCTTAACCGCTGTGCCACCCAGGCGCCCCTACCCATGGGTCTTAAGATGGGTCACTCAACTTCTCGTCCTCATTTCCCCATCTGTAAACTGGGTTAATAGTCATATTCACAGCCACCTAAAATGCTGTTGTGAGAAACAAGTGAGATGATGCATGGGAAGTGCTCAGCACTGTGCCTAGCAAAAAGTCATAATAATAATAAATGCATTACTAACATTAACAGTAAATGTTACTAACAGTGTGATCAAGAAGGCAAAAAGATTTAAGGAAGGGCACCAATTCAAAGGGTATGAGTCTGGGGGTCCACGGACAGATTTCCGTTCTAGCAGGATACCTGGTAGGGGATGGCTTACCCATTGGGATTGGGACTGCGCAGATAACTAGGATACTTTGGGGCAGGAGGCCAAAGGCATCTGTACCACCAGCCTTGGGAAGGAGCCTGGGCATACTGTTTTATTCCTTAACCAATCCCTTCTGCCTCCAGAAGGCATCTCTCGTTTCCTTGGAATTCTAGGGAATTCTGATAAATTTATGCACCTCACTTATGGGATATCTTCCTTCAGTCATCAGAAGCTTTTTAGGTAGGCATCAGATCAACTCAACTAGAAACTCCTTGAGGACAGGCACCGCACCTTAACTATTTCATACACACCCCACACACATGTACTTATTGTGTTGCCTTTGCCCTTGGTAGACTCTCTGAGTGTCCCTGAGTGTCAGGGCTGGGAGACCTTGAAAATCGTCCACCTCAACTCCCCACCTCCTGCTACTTAGTTCACATGTAACAGAAGAGGGAAGTGAAGTGAACCATTCAAAAAGAGCAGGAGATGAGCACGGGACCAGGTACATCAGTGAGAAATCAGAGGTGATCCACAGGGAAGGGCCCCAAAGTTGGGGCCTCCAGTGTCAGGAAGTAGGGCAGGAGCCTGGAGAGATCGGAGAGTGGGAGAGTGACGGGGATGGGAGGCACTGTGGGAAGACCCTGAAGGCTTGCTTTGCAGCCAGAAGCCAGAATTCTTGGGCAAAGATGGGGATTCACTCAGCCTCAATCACAAATCTGGAAAGAAGCTTAGAGCCTATCAAACCAAGGAGATTTCTCAAATGTCAGTCAAAGGTAAGGATAAATCAGTGGGGTTTGTCCTCAACTATTTTTTTTTTTTAACCTTGTTATCTGTACTGAACACACAACACAGAGACATTTGTCAGGGTTAATTCCTGGGCCCGTCTAAAGAACTGCGTGGATACAGGAGAGAATGCATACATCCTGAGAACAAAGCAGGAGTGAGGGGCCGATTGCAACTGGGGTCTTGCTCTAGCAGCAACCTGAGGGACCTACTTCACAGCTCCTAACCAGGTCACTGCCCTCACTTTTTGCCCTGCAGAGGGCAACTGTGGCCAATTAAGACCCTCTTCCTGCCTGGAGTGTGGGGGTGGGGATCTGTGCTCCAGACTTCTCAGCTATCATCTCCTGGGCCAGGAGCAGTCATTAATAACAAGCCCTCATCTCCACCTGAGGCCTCCAGCCAGCCTCAAAACCCCAAACTCTTAGGGCAGGTAGCTTTTCTTCCAGCACAGTGCTTTAATTCCCCAGGCCTAGGGAAAATCTCAGGACTGTAACAGCTTTCAACCAACCAGCTCTTGGTTAAGCTGTTACAAAAACTCAGATAAGGTTAATCAGTGGGCACAGCCCTATTACCCTCCACTGTTCATTAAAACAATAAAGGCCTCCCTCAGCCCTCCCTCCCCATTTATTTTTTCCACGGAAGCATAACTCCGTTATCAGGCACCGAACATTCAGTGAAGCACCCGCTTTAGAATTGAAGTGAGGCAAACCAAATTGTTCTCTGCAGGGTTGAAGGAAGGGCAGGTGCTGTCTGGCCCACAGGGATCCCTGGCAGGACACCCCAGGTCCTTACTTGTGGAACATCTTGTGAATTCATGGCCTGCTGTTCAGATGTCCCAGCTCAGCTGCTGTCTGAGGAAGACAGGATTTCTGTCTGAGAGAGAGAGTGAGCCCAGGTGATCGTAGCTAATGCCTCAGAACTCTGGGCTTGTAAGAAAGGAAGAGCGCTTCAAGGAGGCCCGAAAGTCCCACTCCAGCCCTCTGCAGTCGCCATCTGAGGACAAACAGCAGGAATAAGTGTGGCTGGAAAAGAGAGAGGACAGCGCTACTGTGGACTTGTGTCTTCCTACAGCTGCCCTGACAACACCCTTCCTTCTCTGTCCTCGAAACCCAGCCTCAGACTTGAGTGTCTGGCCCAGCAATAGTACAAGCCCTTCTCTCTGGATTCTGGAAACTTCTGGTCTCTAAACTGAAACTTCCAGCCACAGGGGCGGGGTGGGGGGGTGCCCTCCGCCTCTAGGCAGTGTCGTAACTACGATGATAAAATGGCTCAAAGCAAGGGCAATAAGCAAACTTTTTGACCCTTCTATTTTTCTTCACATAGAACTGTTTTCCTACTCTATTTCTTTGGATGAAATTCTAAGTACAAAACAGGCAGACACTTTGTTATTTGGGAATAGTTCATATTAAGTTTAGTGAAGGACTGAGAGATTAGTGGTCTGAGTTAGTACGGGATCTCTGAGAAGCAGTTGCCCAGAAAGGATTTGCATAAAACGCATTAGAGGAAATGCCTGAGACAGGAAATGGGGAGGTGACAGGCTGACAGGGTAGGTGTGACCCAAGTGAAGGAAGGAGGAAAGGAAGGTTGGGTAGGTGGAAGCATCTGGACTGCGGTATGTTTCTGAGGAAATTCAGGAAGACCATGGAGGAATCCTCAAGCCCAAATCACTCTTCAGAGCAGGCCTTGCCTTCGCATCCTTGTCACAGGGATACTAAGTCAGGGCTGGATGCCCTGTGGGCAGCGTGGCCTCTGTCTGAATGCTGTGAGGGATTTCAGAGTGACACAGCTGGGGCCATGGGTCAACCAGCTGTATGAGATCTGGGGGATGTATTCTCATGGTCGTGCACGTACATTCAATAAATCTGTCAGAAATGTTTTTATGTCCGCACTTAGTGACTACTTACTGACTGACTGAGGAAAGTTATCAAAGGGGCCTGTCAGCCAATAGCCGGGTGGTCAACCAGGTTTCCAATATGCCTGCTAAGGATTTTGCTGGGGGTAGAGCAGGGCAGCTGGTGGCTGTCACATACCTGAGCACAGTGGAGGAAATGCCTGTTTCCTGGAGGTGCCAACAGGAGCCAGCTCAGGGCTGTCCAGTCTAAGAAATGTGGACAAGAAAGAACAATAATCAGAAACCCACGTGAGTTTCTCAAATGGATAAACATGGAGTTACCCTATGATGCAGCAAATTCATTCCAAGGCGTATACTCAAGAGAAATAAAAGCAAATATTCACACAAAAACTCGTATACAAATGTTTATAAAAGCATTATTCACGGGCGCCTGGGTGGCTCAGTTGGTTAAGCATCTGCCTTTGGCTCAGGGCACGATCCCAGGGTCCTGGGATCAAGCTCCGTGTCAGGCTCTCTGCTCAGTGGGGAGCCTGCTGCTCCCCCTGCTTGTGCTCTCTCTTTCTCTCTCTGGCATATAAATAAATAAAATCTTAAAAAAAAAAAAAGCATCATTCACAAAAGCCAAAATGTGGAAACAAGCCGCATGTCCATCAGCTGATGAATGGATAAACAATATGCAGTAGATCCAGACCATGGAATATTCAGCCATAAACAGGAATGAAACGCTGATACGTGCTGCCCGGATAAACCTTGAAAACAGTACACTAAGTAGTCAGACACAAAAGGTGACATAATATATGATTCCATTTCTATGAAATGTCCAGAAGAGGTAAACCTATGGAGACTGAAAGATTCGGGCTTGCCTAGTGCGGGCGGGTTGGGGGCTGCTACGTACAGGACACGCAATTTCTCTGTGAGGTGATGAAACGTTCTAAACTTGGCTGTGGTGATGGTTACACATAACCGTGAAGTGAACTCAAAACATTAAATTGTGCAATTTAAATGGGTGAAGTAGATGGTATGTGAATTATATCTCAATAAAGCTGCTTAAAATAATCTGTGAGGTGGGGCACCTGGGTGGCTCAGTCGGTTAAGCGTCTGCCTTCGGCTCAGGGCGTGATCCCAGAGTCCTGGGATCGAGCCCCACATCAGGCTCCTTCTCTGGGAGCCTGCTTCTTCCTTTCCCACTCCCTCTGCCTGTGTTCCCTCTCTCACTGGCTGTCTCTCTCTCTGTCAAAAAAATAAATAAAATCTTTTAAAAAAATAAAAATAATCTGTGAGAGCCTAGCCACGAAGAGCTATCGCATTGCTGAGAGCAGGGAGGGGGGAGCGGGGAGAGCTTGGGAGCACTGACGGGCTGCTGAGCTGCAGGAAGCAGCAGTCCTCTTCTCCTGCCAGTCCTGCCGCAGCTCCCCATCTCCTCAGGTGGCTCCCGGGGTGTTCCTCAGGGTGTGGTTGGGCCAGCATGAGTGGTTCCTGCGGAACCAACTGAGAGATGTGAAGGAGGGATGAAGGCGAGGTCTTGGTGGCAACAGGGACAAAAACGTGAAGGTCTAGCCTCAGGCCCCAAACTCTCTCCAGGCACCTCACATCTCCTTCCAGACAGGTGACTGGAAGTCAGGTATCTGGATCCCATTTCTGTCTTCATAGGCCACCCCAGGCCAGGGCCTTCCTGGCTATGCAACTAATTTTTCTCCCTGATCCCCATCTGGTGAAACACTCAGCCCCAGGACACTGGAGGGAGGTGACAGACACCAGACCTTCCTACCACAGCCTGGAACAGGCAGTGGCCTCACCCCAGACAGCCTCTAAATTCTCTGGAGATCTATCCCCTTGTGCAAACACAGTCACTGGTAAAGTGAAATGCCCTTGGGAGGGTGAATGGTTTGAGTTAGCCTTCACTTGAGGAAAAAAAAGTTCTCATTTTCCGAAGTTTGTCCTGTTTCCATGGCAACAAGGAACCACCACAAAGGGTTTTAAACCATTTAATCAATGACAGCTCATCTCTCTTTTACTGAACAATGACAGTTTGCCTCAGTGGCCACACTTCTGTAAGCCAGCCAATCAGCAACAGCCACACTCTGCATCGCCAACCAATCCCTAAACTCTGCCTCCTCCAAGTTTGTCTGTCACTGACCTTCACACCTCCCAGCACCTTATAGAAGACACTTGCTCCCCTCAAAGAGATTGCACCCTAGAGGCATTGCTCTGCTCTCTGTAAGTAATAGATTTACCTTTTTGTTCTATAAATGGGGGGGGGGGGTCTCTTCCCTAGACACACTCATATTCTGGAATATCCCCTTCCTGGGAGTAACTTCTCCTCTCTTCTAGGGCCATTGCTGCAGTGTTGTTGGTGAATTAGAAAAAGGTCAACTCTTCTAGACAAGGCCCAATGAAGACTGGATTTCAAATCCCTCAGCTGGGAAATGAAGCAGTCCACAGTTTGCACAACCATACACAACAACCCTGCTCACCCCTCATAACTGGTCAGCCGATGAGTGCTACCTACTAAATACATTTTCCAATCTGTCACCTCCTCTTTACCCCACTGCCGCAGCCTTGGTGTCAGACCTCATCGTTTCTTGTCTGAACTGGTGCAGGAGTCTACCTGATGTCCGTGACTCCGGTCCTGCCTGACCCTCGAGCAAACATCTCATGCTCTGCTGGCCCTGCGCCTTTACAGTCGCTGTTCCCTTGGCTTGGCCTGTACCTCCACCACCACTTTTCTGGTCAACCCTGACTCACCCGACAAGATTCAGCTCCAACCTCACGGCAATGGACTGAATGCTTATGTCCCTCCTCCCCAAATCCCAACCCCCAGTGTGATGGTATTGCAAGGCGGGGCTTACGGGAGGTGATGAGGTCATGAGGGTAGAGCCCTCATGAATGGGATTGGTGCCCTTATAAAAGAGACCCCACAGAGCTCCCTGGCACCTTCTGCCATACAAGGACACAGCAAGAAGACAGCAGTCTGTGAATCAGGAAGTGACCCCACCTGACACTGAATCTGCCTACGCCCAGCCTCCAGAACTGTGAAGAACAAATTTCTGTTGTTTATAAGCAGCCCAAACAGACAAAGACGGTCCCCTTACCCCAAAGTTGTCCCTGACTCTCTTCCTAGGCACCACCGCTCCCTGCCAGGCTGGGGCCTCCCACAGCCCCTGGGCGTAGCTGGATGATTGCCTGCTCGTCACCCCCGGCTCCCTTTTCTGCCTTTTCAACCAGCCTGTGGGTGCTGCACGGGAGAGCGAGTAACCAGCCGTTCATCCTTCATCTCTTTGTAGCCAGTCGTTAGGAAGGACAGGACCTGCGGACAAAGTAAGTTACAGTTCCAACTCTACCACTTTATGCTGTTGAGAACTTAAGCAAGTTACTCGACTTTTCCCAGCTTCGGTTTTCCCGGCTGTAAAGTGTGGATAACAATAGCACCTACTTGGCACCTTTCAGGAATAGGGGAGCAGGGATGGAGGCCTCATGGGTCTGGGTTCTCGGTTGAGGTAGAGGGAGAAGACAGTGGCTATATCCACAAAGCCCGGAATGCGGTGTCATTACCTCCAGACTCGTCACCGTTAACCCAGCCTGGGCTTCACGACAGGCACAGAAATGGATTCCTTAACAATAAAAAAGTAATAATACAGTTTCAAAAAAATAATAGCCCTGACTGCACAGCGCGGTTGTGGGGACGTGGCGGGAGGGCGCAGGCGAGACGCCTGGCCCAGCGCCCAGCTCTGGGAGCGCCAATCAACGGTGGTATCGTTGTTACTACCGTGAAGAGTCCCTGACGCAGAGCTAAGTGTTTTCTCCCTCTCCTCCTCTCCCCACAACGCCCGACATACTCAGCAGTAATGTGTATCGGTTGAATAAATGGAGGACAAATACTCCTGAAGTACAAACCCCTTAAGTCATTTTCCCAGATTGGAATGTGTGAAAACTCCCTATTAAAATCCAGACTCTTTATTCTGACCCTCAGGTCTTTCAGGATCTGCTTCCAATCTAGTTTGCCAGTTTCACTTTTGGAAAGTCACCTACTCATCAAAGACAGCCCTCTGACAGCCGTCCTGAACCTCTCCTGTGCCTCCGGCTGAGCTCTGCGCATGTCATGTATTCATTTGACAAATAGAAGTATTGCACACCTACTATGTGCAGACATTGAGGAAGGCTCTGATGGCACGAAGGCATGGTCCCTGTCCTCAGGGGGTCCACCAGTCAAGGAGGAGGCAGGGAGGCGCGCCAGGGTGGATCAAACTATTAAGCATCTGCCTTTGGCTCAGGTTATGATCTCAGGGTCCTGGGACCAAACCCCGCATCGGGCTCCCTGCTCAGTGGGGAGTCTGCTTGTCTTCTCCCTCTGCCTCTCGCCTCCACTCGTCCTCTCTTGCTCTCTTGCTCTGCTCTTTCTCTTTCTCAAATAAATAAAATCTTTTTTTTTTTTTTTAAGGAGGTGGCAGGGAAGCAAAATGCAGTTCTGTGAATTATGCTTCGAGCTTTCAAGTTCTGAAGTCCTGGGGAGAATTAGACACATCTTCAATGTGCAAATGAGAAGACTGAAAGGTTTTGTGCTTGTCTTAGCACCAGTAACCTGTAGGTTTCTTTTTGTTGTTGTTGTTGTTGTTTTTAAGATTTATTTATATTTATTTATTTCTAGAGAGAGAGAGAGAGGGCGCACATACGCATGCACACACGCACACACGCGCGCACACACACACACACACACACACACACCCCGGGGTGGGGGGTGGGCAGCAGTGGAGAAGGGGCAGAGGGAGAGGGAAAGAATCCCAAGCAGACTCCCCGAAGAGCACGGAGCCTGACCTGGGGCCATTCCATGACCCCGAGACCATGACCCGAGCAAAAAACCAAGAGTTGGACGCTCAACCAACTGAGCCACCCCGGCGCCCCTAACCTGTAGGTCTCCTAAAAGCAGAATGAGAGCCTTCACGCATCTTTACGTACCTCCATGTGCTTGCTTAGCACTGGGTCTTGCATATAATTAGTGCTCAAGAAATAACTCTTGGGTATGTAACTGAGTTAAACTGATCAGAACCAGCCCTCTCAACACCTAACTGCGATTCAGAGGCTGCTCATCGCCTACCCCATATCAGTTCTTCCCTTCCACCTTGGCAATAGAACTCCCACGGGGTGGGAGGGTGGCTGCAATGTGCCCGACTAAAGGCTATAGTTCTTAGCCCTTCTGCAGTTAAGTTTGGCCAAATTACTGAATTCTAGCCAATCGGATGTGAGCAGACCTGGCTTAAAGGGAGCTGGCTTGGCTGGGAGTGCCCCTCTTGGCTCTTGCTTGCTTCCATCTTAGTGAGTCTGGGCCTCAGCCTGGACTGTGAATGTGATGGTTGGAGCTCCTGCAGCCCATCTTTGGAGCATGAGGTGACACTGAGGATGGAAGTCCCATACCATGGAGGGTAGAGCAGAAAAAGAGAGAAAGTCTAGGACCCTGAGGACTCTATGGAGCCACCATATTAGCCTGGATTTGTCCACCTACCTCCTGACTTGCTGAATGTGAAGAATTAACCCTGTGTGTTTAAGCCACTACCTTGAGGTCTCTGTTAGAGCAGCCGTATACAAGTCATTCCTGATACAGAGGCCCTGACGGGAATGGGGGGTTGGAAGTAGTAGGTGGGGAAATGCCTAATTTTGCAGTAAGAGTGAATTTGGGGGCATCAGGACGCCAGGTTAGAGTGGAGATCACATGGTCTCTGCTCCCCCATGCTCCCTTCTGCCTGTCATGGACACCTGTCAGGTGACAAACAAGGGTGGACTCCGCTTTGGGGGTAGTCCCCTCTTTGAGTAAGAGTACATCTGTCATGCTCAGATTTCAATCCTCTTCACAGTTTGGGGCCCTCTTCAGTATACCAGGCCATCTGCTCATCCCCCCTAGACTTAGTCTAGGAAGCAAGCTCTTCTTTTTAAAAGCTCTTCTTCAGCCAGATGGAATGTTAGTGCCCCAGAGGTTGAGGGACACACAGCCTCTGGGACAGTGACGTGCCAGGCATGGGGCTGAATGCTCTGCGCGCATGAGCTTGTTTTAGCCTCAGAACGGCAGCCCCATTTTCAGGTGAGCAAACTGTGGCTCACGAAGTTCAGCCACCTGCCCCCAGTCACAGCTGGGACGTGGCTCCAAGCGTGGGCTTGCCTGAGTCCCTAGCCCGGGCTTTGACACAGCCCCAGCAGCGAGGACAGCGGTAACCCCGAGCAGCTGTTAACTCCACCACCTGGGTCGTGATGGGCTGCCCAGGGCGGCAAAGCCCGTCTCCCTCACCCAGAATTTGAGCTCTAAGTTAAACACCCAGACCATCTGCTTCCTTTTTGTGTGGGGCAAGAGGCTAAGCCTCAACTTCCCTTTCCTCCTGCCCAGTGTCATAACAGATAACAGCCCCACTGATGTAAAAATGGCCTTCCTGTTGGCCTTGGGCTCATTGCTTCGGGTGCAGCAGCCCTGTTCCCTCCACGAGAGCTTCACAGACAATTTTGAGAGCAGTGGTTGCAGAGGGAGCTCCTAGGGTAAAGGGTTGGATCTCTTGGCTTTTGCCCATTGACCAACTGAGTGACCTTGGGGGTGTCACGGAAGCCCTTGGAATCACATTTCCCCATCTGTGAAATGAGGACACCGCTCTGTCCTCCTCAGTTAGATAATAAGTTAGAAGGTGTTTTGGAACTCAAGAAGAGCATTTTTTTTAAGATTTCATTTTTTTTTTAAAGTAATCTCTATACTCAACATGAGTATACTCAACTCACAACCTCAAGATCAAGAGTCGCATGCTCTACCGACTGAGCCAGCCAGGCGCCCCACGAGCTTTTTGAATAATAATAATTAGCTCACATTGATTGCCTTCTCACTAAGTGTACTAAGCACTTTACAGTTATTACCTTATTTAGTTCTCATAAACTATATGGGTAGGCATTCTTACCCCATTTTACAGCTGAGGAAAACAGGCCTAGAGAGTAAGGTGACTTGCTGAAGGCCAGACAGCAAGTGGTAGTACTTGGATTCTAACCCAGAAGGTCTAACTATAGGACCCATCCTACAAATGTGAGTGGTCCTTATTAGCCATAAACTGTATGGATTATCATAGAGAAGGCTAATTCCTCTGGGTGGAAGACGATGCTGGAATTCAGGGGCAGCAAAGTAGGTCCTTCACCAGAAAAGTGAACCTAGTTGTGCAGAGTGGGAGAAAGTATGCTCAAGCCATCTGGATGCTGTGTCCCTTCTCTCCCGACACCATCTCCTGGAGGAGGCTCTGAGCAATGCTTCCGGGTGGAGGGCCAGCCCACTCACAAACACGTGGTTCATCCAGAGGCTATACTAGGCTGTGATTTAGCAGACTCAGTCTGGAGGCCGGCAGGTGTCTGCTGTCCTGGAAGAGGATGGGAAGGCTGCCACCAGCCAGGGCCTATTCATCTCCCCAGCTGATTTGCAAAATCCCCGCCTGCTCTGCAGATGCTGCGGCCTCTCTCCAAGGGTTTCAGCTTTAGCTGACTGTTTGCAGAGCTCCCTCTGGTGGCAATGGTGCGCCACCACACCCTTCACAAAGTACCGCTAACATTTTTGGAGTTGTAGGTATTTTGACATTACACACACACTTTCATATTGAATCCTCAGGGTAGCCCAATGGGTTCAGTATTATTATCTCCACTTTATAGAATATGAAACAAACGGACACTCAGAGAGGCTACATCCCTGCCCAGTGTCATGCGGTAAAGTAGGTCCAGATTATTTTTTTTTTTTAATTTATTTATTTGACAGAGAGAGAGAGACAGCCAGCGAGAGAGGGAACATAAGCAGGGAGAGTGGGAGAGGAAGAAGCAGGCTCCCAGTGGAGCAGGGAGCCCAATGCGGGGCTCGATCCCAGAACCCTGGGATCACGCCCTGAGCCGAAGACAGACGCCTAACGGCTGAGCCACCCAAGCGCCCCAGTATGTCCAGATTCTAACCAACACTTTCTAGGTCTTCTCTCAGTGACTGTTCCCACATCTAGACCTCTGAGCACCAGGTTGCTTACAACAGTTTCCAAACTCGGCTTCCTCTTCCACCTCAGGCCGCCACTTCCCTTTCCTCAGCCTTACGGCCCAGATCTCAGCCTGTGACCCAGGAGTGGGCTCTGCCGGCACGTGGTGTCTTGACTCTCAAGGCTGGAGGTACAGGGCCCAGAGTCAGCACTGAGTTATCTTCTCTGCGGTGACCCCTTCTCACAGTAACAGTCTTTGTGCTCTCTCTGCTCTGCATGCCAGGAGCGCTTTCTATTTTTAGTAAATCAATGAAGAGTAACATATATACACAAGAGCACACAAATTATAAGCGCACAGCTAATGAATTATCACACAGTGAAGAATCCATGTAAACTCCCTTTTGATACAAAATTAGAATATTACAGCATGCCTTGTGCCCACTCTCAGTTCCTACCAGCATGGTAACTGCTATCCTGACTTCTAATACTGAATAGCAAAGCCTGGTTTTGAACTGCTATGTAGGATCATGCAAAATGTTCTTTTTTTGGTGTCTGGAGTCTTTCGCTCAACTTCGATCATAGGTGCTGTTGCATGTAGCAGTAGTCTGCTTGTTCTCATTACTGTACACCGTTGAATACTATGTTATTTCATTATATCAATATTCTATAATTTATTTATCCATTCTGCTGTTGATGGACATTTGGGTCATTTCCAGGATTCGGCTATTATGAACATTATCATATATGTCTTTTATGCATGTAAGTATAGCTCTCTGTTGAGTATATACTCATAAGTGAATTGCTGGATTATAGAGAAGGCATCTATTAAGTTTGACTAGACACTACCACACAAACGTGGGTGCATCGGTCAATACTGCCTCCAGTGTATATGTGGCCAGTGGCTCCACATCTTCACCAACACTTACTATTGCTAGTCTTAGCCATTCTGGTGGGTTTGTAGTAGCAGTTCATTGTGGTTTCAATTTGCATTTCTCTGTTGATTAATGAGCTTGAGCATCTTTCCATTTGTTAATTGGCCATTTGGATATCCACTTTTGTGAAGTGCCTGTTCATGTCTCTTGCCCATTCTTATTGGATTGTCTGCCCTGTTCTTATTGATTTGTAGGATTTCTTTTCTTTAAAGATTTTATTTATTTATTTGACAAAGAGAGAGAGCACAAGTAGGGGGGTGGCAGGCAGAGGGAGAGGGAGAAGCAGGTTCCCCACCAAGCAGAGAACCCGACATGGGGCTCGATCCCAGGACCCTGAGATCATGACCTGAGCCAAAGGCAGATGCTTAACTGAGCCACTCAGGTGCCGCTGCAGGATTTCTTTATATATGCTGCCATACTTTGTTAGTTTTACGTACTACAAATATCTTCTTACATTCTGGCTTGCCTCTTAGTGTTCCTTATGGTGTCTTTTTGTGAGCAGAATTTCTTACATTTAATGTATTCCAGTTTATCAATCTTTTCCTTTATGGTTACTTCTTTCTGTGTCTCATTGAATAAACTAACATGCTGTGGAAACTTGTGCAAATCACTTCATCTTTCTGGACTTGGCAAAATGAAGAGTTGGTTCAGATATTCCAATGAAAAATTGGCTTACAGATATGTTTAATTTTACACATTAGTAAACTTGCTTTTAAAAGGAGAAGACCTGGGGCCTCTGGGTGGCTCAGTTGGTTAAGCATCCAACTCTTGATTTTTGGTTCAGGTCATGATCTCAGGGGTGTGAGATCAAGCCCCATGTTAGGTTCTGCCTGGGCATGGAGCCTGCTCAAGATTCTCTCTCTCCCTTTCCCTCTGCCCCTCCTCCTCTCTTTAAAATAAATAAATAAATAAAAAATAAAAGGGGACCTAACAAAAGGTTGCCAACTCCTTATTTTGGCAACTAATAGTGTTTTTTGGGGGGAGGGATCCTTCCATTTAGTCTCACTATTGCTTTGCAAAAGAAAAGGCATTTGAATATCAGCACCACTAGATTGTACGTCTTTTACTACAGACCAGTAAAGTATTGACCTTGACTGGCATGTGACCTGTGATCTGGATGACCCCTCAGGTGACTGCTTCTAGCACCAACACTACAGGTGCATGAATTTCATCCCAGCCTTCCCTTTACTCCCCATCTCTAGCTCTTTGGTTTTCGGACCAAAATTCATTTTTTCGTACTTCTTAACTCCCTCAGACATGTATGTTTTGAGCTTTGTGTTTCTATCTGTGGAGTCAAGGACCATCTCAGTTTGGCTAAGTAAAGACTAGTTACAGTTATTGATATTTACATTTATCCTTGAATTTTTATAAGTTGTGCCCCTGTTTTAGTCCCTCTTCTTTCCTCCACAACATACATATACTCATTCATCCATTCAACAGTAATTTGTTGAGTGCCTATACTCCTTGCCAGGCACTCTTCCAGGTCCTGGGAACGGAAGTGACAAAGGCAAAATTCCTGCCTTCATGGAATTTATGTGGTGGATCTATGTTTTTCACAAGCTCCACAGAGATCAGCTGCACCCAGCTGTGAGAATCATCTTTGCAAAAGGATATTTAAGAACAAAGGGTGTCTTTAGTCTGTTCACGCTGCTACGCCAAAATAACATAGGCTTAGCAGTTTGTAAACAACAGAAACTTATTTCGCATAGTTCTGGAGGCTGGAAGTCCAGGATCAGGGTGCCAGCATGGTTTGGGTGAGGGCCCACTTCTTGGTTCATAGCCAGCTCCCTCTTGCTGTGTCTTCACATGATGGAAGGGCATGTGACTTTTAATCTAAGGATTGTGAGTTCAAGGCCCATGTTGGGTGTGGAGTCTACAAAACAAAACAAAACAACTCACCAGGATCCATCCATAGTTTGACAAAATCGAGGGAATTCTGGAGGAATCTTGGAATGCTGCACCCCAAGACAGGGAGGAAAGTATCTTTTTAAGTTTTTGGTTTCAGCTAAACGATTTTGGGGAGGGTCGAAGTGGAAATCAGTTCAGGATTGGTTGCTGGTTCTGATGTGGGATTAGAAGAGATTAGTGAGAGGGACAGAGTGCTGCCATGAGGGAGGGTGGTTTAGTAACTGGGTATCCCCACTACTAAATGAAAATAACTAAGCGTGTTTAGAGCATCACTGGCTGCTTTTTCTCGTTTTGGGACAAACTGATTTTCACTCTTTCAGGTCAGACCAGGTTTTGACTCCTCCAGATAAATCTGTTTCCAAGCTTTACTTTCGAAATTAGATCTTAAACAATAATATAAATATACGTTTGATTGTTTTTTAACCTGCAAAGTAATTCTAGTTTTATAATGCTCACTCCTGCGGCCAAGAACCGATGCCCTGGAAGATAAGCCCTAGGGACTCCCTAGCAACCAATCTCCTCTGAGCTGCTCGGGATCCTGAACCTGGAGGAAATGTAAAACCGGATGTTGACTATTTTGCCATAGAAACGGACGAGAATCCGGAAGTTACGTCAGAGAAAGAGGAAGTGAAGCAGGGTACTTATCCACGTGGGTTGTGCGCGTGTTTCCCGGTCCCTGAGAGCCGGTGCTTTAAGCTCTCTCCCGACTTTGTCGACATGGGTCGCTCAGGGAAATTACCCTCCGGTGTCTCGGCCAAGTTGAAACGCTGGAAGAAAGGCCATAGTAGCGACAGCAACCCTGCCATCTGCCGCCACCGCCAGGCCGCCCGCAGCCGCTTCTTCAGCAGGCCCTCAGGTAGCGGGGTCGAGATTCCGACGAGCTGGCGGCGGGGTTCTGGTGGGCCTGGGTCTGGTGGTCTGGGCCTCTCTGGAGGCTCCGGGGCCCAGGCGTTGGACGTTTCTTCTAGAACGTCGCATGTGGAGCCTGCTGTAAAGACCCCCCCCCTTCCCATTTGACAGATGGGGAAATTCAGTCCACAGTAGGGAAATGACTAGCCTTGGGTACCACGGGTGTCAAAATTGGGACTTGGCTATAATTAACTTTGGGGGAGTCTTTACAAAGTGGTTTCACCCGCATTTATTTCCCAAGCCCCTGCGTGCAGCCCCCGCGCCGGCTCCCACCTGCACTTAATCTGTCGGGACCCGGAAGCAGAAACTTACCTGGCGGGTTCCCTGCCCGGTTTGCTAAGTTCTAGGCGTATGGTGGGCCTATGAGGCAGCCCCTGTTCAGAATTCAGCCTGTCGAGCTGCGGGCCTGGACTCTGCTAGTTTTTGTCGTTTGGTGGATCCTGGCCTAAGGAGGTTCGGGTAGAAGTGAGGGCCTCACCTGTGCCTTGGGTTTTCAGGAAAAAGTGACCTGACAGTTGATGCGGTGAAGTTGCATAATGAGCTTCAGTCCGGGTCCCTGCGTTTGGGCAAAAGCGAAGCCCCTGAGACGGCCATGGAAGAAGAGGTGGCCCCAGCTCTCACGGAGAAGTCCTCGGGCACCTTCCTGAGCGGCCTCTCGGACTGCACAAATGTCACCTTCAGCAAAGTGCAACGCTTCTGGGAGTCCAACTCCGCTGCCCACAAGGAGGTAGGGGGTAGGGTCAAGAGGACCTGGGATGGGGAGGAGGAGCCAGACTCAGGCTTTTTATTTTCTCCCAGTGCTGGCTCACTGCTGCCAGGACGGCTAGTATTTTTGGATATTGTGTCATCTCTCCCACCCCTTGTGTTCCCTAGTCACTAGCTCTCCTGAGGCGGGTTCCACTTTCTGCTTTTTTCTAACGACATCTTCCCTACTCAAGTGTAAAGTCCTTCGGGTTAGAAATATTTTCCAAATACTTATCTCGTCAACTGTACCTAATGCAGGACTTTTTACATAGAATATTTTCAAGATACATTTGTTGAGTAAATTAGTGCTGAATAACAATGGATAGAAAATGTCTTTAACAAGAACCGGATTTTATTTGTTTTTTAGTTAATGCATTTAAATTATACATATTTACATTCATTGTTTAAATGAAAAATGTCAAAATTATAAGTGGTACCAAAGTGATGTGAGTAGAATAAAACGTGAAAGTTGTTCTCCCAGCTTAACTCCTTCGTGGCAGTTACTGTTGATGGCTCATCGTGTGTCTACTAGCCCAGCACTGTCCAACATGTGGTGCAAGCCACATAAGTAATTGTAAAGTTTTAGTAGCCATGTTTAAAAAAAGTAAAAAGCAAATGAAATTAATCTTAATAATAAACTTATGTATTTAAGTATTGTGATTTCAATCTATAATCAATATAAAGTGAGATGATTTGCATTTACATCTCTATTTGAATGCTAACTCTTCTTTGAAAGTACTTGATTTGGTCATGAAATTTATAATTGCAGAAGTAGGTTCGTATTTCCAAGCTGTTCTAAATCTGCGTTTTTGGGGCGCTTGGGTCTGCTTGGGATTCTCTCTCTTCCTCTGCCCCTCCCCCCCACTGGCATGCATGCAAGTGCTCTCTCCCTCTCTCAAATAAATAAAATCTTTTTAAAAATCTGTATTTTCCAATAACTAGATCGAGTATTCATTTTTTTTAAAAGATTTTGTTTATTTGAGAAAGTGCATGTGTGCTTATGCACGAAAGAGGGGGAGGGGCAGAGGGAGAAGCGGGCTCCCCACTCTGGGCTCCATCCCAGGACCCCAGGATCATGACCTGAGCAGAAGGCAGACGCTTAACTGACTGAGCCACCCAGGTGCCCCTCAAGTATTCATTTTTAAATTTAAAATTTACAAATGAAAGATTCAGTTCTTCAGTCACACCAGCTATGTTCTGGGTGCTCAGTAGCCTCTTATGAACGTTACTGTTCTAGGCTTTTTGGTATATTTTTTTATTTAGGCCTACAGATTATGTTTTATATGAAATGTCCTGCAGTTTTTGCCCCACTGAACAGTGGTTCTAAACGAATATAGCATTGTTCCTCATTCTTTTCAATAGTCCTATAGTATTCCAGTCAGTCATTCCTTATTATGCAGTAATAGTACTTTATCAGTCCTCTGTTGCTGGCTGCTGTGTTCCAGTTTGTTGCTGCAGTGAGCACACATGTGAGCACAGTTTTGTGCAGGTGTTCGTATAAGGCACAGAGACTTAGAGGCGGAGTTTGGGCAAACTTGTCTGCCTATTTGCTGGGCCTTAATGGTGTGTACGCCTGGGTTTGAATGTAGTTCCTCTTGTCCGTCTCTAGGCTGTGTCAGGAGAATAGTTTGTGAGGGAGTAAGGAAAAGAGGCCAGCCCAGGGACGGGATTCGATCTAAAATAGATGCCAGCGGTGCCTTCTCCCTTACATGCAGATCTGTGCCGTTCTGGCTGCCGTCACCGAGGTGATTCGCTCCCAGGGAGGGAAGGAGACAGAGACTGAGTACTTCGCTGCGCTGGTGAGTAGGTGTGACTTGGGAGTGGGTGTCCAGAACAGCGGGCTATTCCAGCTGGAGGCAGAAGACCTGCCCCTGGCGTGAGGAGATAGAGCAGGACATCCTTGGATAGGTGAAAGTGCTTCAGGGGCGCCTGGCTGGCTCAGTTGGAAAAGCATACAACTCTTGATATCTTGGGCTATGAGTTCAAGCCCCATATTGGATGTAGAGATTACTTTAAAAAAAAAAAAAAAAAAAAAGAGTGCTTCATTCATTCTCAGGTGGCGACTTGGTAAAGCTGGTGGCATTTGCTGCACTATCCTTACGGAACAAAAATCCACTACTCTGGTTATTGCTGTTGTTTTTTTCCCTGATCCGTGGAGCTGAGTTAGGCCCAGGGGATCCTCTAGAAAAATGGTTGGCAAAGTGAGGCTGGGGGGACGTTGGGGGAAGGGGTGGTCCTGAGACCCTTTTCTGGGGTTCGTGGGCTATCAAAATTATTTTCATAACAATACTAGACCATCATTTGCCTTTTCACTCTCATTCTCTCATGAATGTACCATGGAGTTTTCCAGAAGTTACCTCATATCTGATGACATTATTTCAACAGCTAATCATGCTTTCATATGCTTCTATTTTAAAAATTTATCAGTTTTAGTTTTTAAGGTGTTAAGTATCAGTAGATATCAACTATGTAAACAAACCTCTTTGGAGAATCTTCAACAAATTCTAAGGGTGTAAAAGTTTGAGAACCGCTACTCTGGCACAGGCGTTGGCAGACTGCGGCACATGGGAATAATCTGATCCATGGCCTGTTTTTGTACAGCCTGAGAGCTAAGAATGGTTTTTACATTTTTTTAAAAAAAGATTTTATTTATTTATTTATTTGTCAGAGAGAGCACGTGAGCATGCGACCATGCTAGTAGGGGGAGCAGCAGGCAGAGGGAGAAGCAGGCTCCCCGATGCCCAGGGAGCCCGATGTGGGACTCGATCCCACGTCCCTGGGATCATGACCTGAGCCAAAGGCATCTGCTTAACCGACTGAGCCACCTAGGCATCCCTGGTTTTTACATTTTTAAAGGATTGTTCAAACACACACAAAAGAATATGCAACCGAGACCATATATGGCCTGCAGAGCCTAAAATATTTATTATCTGGCCCTTCACAGAAAAAGCCTTCCAACCCCTGTGTAGAATAGTGAAGTAAGTTAGACAGGAATACGTGGTCTTTATTACGTGCCAGGCAGTGTGGTGATTGACACATATGAATTTGGTGAAACCTACAACTTATTATTTCTGTTTTATAAGTGAGGAAGCTGAATCCCAGAAAGGTTCAGTTGCTAGCCCAAAGTCAGACTGTGGCAGAGCCAGGATTTGAACCTCTGACGCCAGTGTTTTTGGTCACCACCATCCTGCTGGGCACATGGTGGCCCCAGCACCTCGTCTGCCCAGCTGACACACTTCCCATTCACCCCCTGCGGTCTGGCCCTCAGATGACAACAGTGGAGGCAGTGGAGTCCCCCGAGTCGCTGGCTGCTGTCGCTTACCTGCTGAACCTTGTCCTGAAGCGGTGAGTCCTGCCCCTGGTCTGAACCCAGAGTCTCTTGGGGAGAAGGGAACTGTTAAGTTTCAGATGGCGTTCTTCAACACGAGGCTCCCGGGGTGGCTTGGGATATCGTACAGAGTGTGAGAGCTGGGGCCTGGGAAGGGGCGGCCCTGCTGTGGTGAGTGGGGCAGGAGGGCTGGGCTGTTGGCAGAGGGTACCTGGAGGCCTGCAGGTGGGGCGAGGTCGGAGAGGACTGAGCTGAGCTAGTGAGGGTCCATCTCAGGGTAGTGGGGAACGGGTAGTGGAGAAGGGAGGAGGCGCAGAGCCCAGGGGCCACGGAAAGCACACTGAAGTGTGCCAGGAAGGGTGGGCTCCTGTCCTGACTCTCGCTCGCTTGCTGAGTGACTGGGCCAGCACTGCCTCCCTGTGTCTCGCTTCCTCCTTCACACCAGGGCTGGGCCTGCTCCAGCTGCTCCAGAAAGCCCCTCGGGGTTCTGAGGGTCTCTCTTCTCCCCCCCAACAGCGTGCCCAGTCCAGTGCTCATTAAGAAGTTTTCTGATACCTCCAAAGCCTTCATGGACATCATGTCGGCCCAGACCAACAGTGGCTCCACCTCTGCCCTCCGATGGGTGAGTGTCTGGGTCTGTTTCCCCGCTGCCATCTTCCAGAGCCCCGCGGGTTTGGCCAGAGCTTGGCTCCTCTCTGGGAGGGGTATAGGCACTATGGACCTCAGATGGATCCCTGTGTGATTTTCTGGAATTGGTGAGAACCTGGGCTCTTTTCCCACCTGGCTGAAGCAGGTGAAGCTGAGAGACTCTGCCTCTCTCTTCAAGGTCCTCTCCTGTCTGGCCACCCTTCTGCGGAAGCAGGACCTGGAGGCCTGGAGCTATCCTGTGACCCTGCAGGTGTACCATGGGCTGCTGAGCTTCACGGTGCACCCGAAGCCCAAGGTGAGGCTGCTGGGCCCCCAGAGTAAGGGCTGGGGGGGGGGGGCAGCCATTCTAGTAAGTGGGCTGGGGCTGGCGTGTCTGAGTAAGGGGAGTAGGGGAGGTTGCCCTGAGGGCTGGGCTCTTGCCCCGAGGTTTACTTCTTGCCTCTGACGCCTTATTTGCTTAGTCCTAGAAGGTGAGAGGCAGCTCCTCATCTTGCAGAAGGGGTGTTCACGGTCAGGCCCTCCTGAGTCCCTGCTGCCTCATTGGTCGGTGACAAGTTTAGCTGCAGTGGCAGGAAGGGGCAGAGTGGGGCTTCGGAGTCTCTCAGACCGCAGTTGGATACTGCGTTCACTGCTTGTGCTATGACCTTGGGCAAGTTACTTAAGCTCTCCAAGCCTCGCTTTCCTAGCGGGAAAGTAGGGCTAGTAGTACCAGCCTCGCTGCCCGGGTGTGGGGCGACTCCAGTGTCCCTCACAGGCTGGCACCGTTCCTGGCTTAGAGCAGGCGCTCCGCAAATGGTGGTCAGCCACCCCATTTCCTCCTGAAATGTAGGGCAGGGAGCACGTAATAGCACACAGCAGCAGCAGTCCACAGCCGTTCAGCGTGCTCAGCACACTTCCCCAGGTGGGGGAACTGCCTCCTTCCATGTGTATTCACAAGGCCTTTCCTGCACTTTCGTCAGGTCTCTACTGCAGTGTCACTTCACTGGAGTGACACTTGCCTGACTACTGTGTAAAAAGTAATAACCCTTGCTGGACTGTCTGCAAAGCACTTTTACCTTCTGGTGTACATGTGTTTGTTTTCTGCCTGCCAAGCAGAGTGTGAATTGTTTGCTCTGGTCACTGCCAGACTGCCAGCCCCGAGAACAGTGCCTGGCTCGGTGACACTTGGTATTGCGGGTGACTGACCCGACCCCTGGAGTAAAGAGGAGGACGCCGTAGCTCGGAGACGAAGTGATTGGCCTGCTCAAGGCCGTTTGGGGAGCTAGCGGGAGAGCAGGGGTCGGAGCCGAGCTTTGTCTCACTGCCCAGCTCAGGAGTCTGCACACAGGCAGGCCTGGGTACGGCATCGGCCGTGGGGGAGGCCGTCAGTGCCGTCAGTGCTGCCGGGCACGTGTTGACCCGGGCCCGGCCCCCTCTCCTCGCCCCTCAGATCCGGAAAGCTGCCCAGCATGGAGTGTGCTCGGTCCTCAAGGGCAGTGAGTTCATGTTTGGTGAAAAAGCGCCTGCCCATCATCCTGCTGCTGTTTCCACCGCCAAGTTCTGCATCCAGGAGATTGAGAAGGCTGGAGGTGGGGAGCCAGGTCGCCAGCAGGGCGGGTGGGGGCCAAGGCCAGCCTGGGAGGATGGGGCTCACTGCAGAGGGTGGGCTGGAGGCTCAGCTCCCTCTTGTCTGCCAGGCTCCAAGGAGGCCACCACCACGCTGCACATGCTGACGCTGCTGAAGGACGTGCTTCCCTGCTTCCCGGAAGGCCTGGTGAAGAGCTGCAGCGAGACTCTCCTCAGGGTCATGACCTTGAGCCACGTGGTGAGCTCAGCCCAGGAGCTAGAGGAGCATGCTGGGGTGGCGGGCTGAACTTGAGACCCCAGGCCCCATGGTGCTGATGCTTGGGAATGTGCTGGTCTGGCCAGAAGCAGGGCCTGGGGTCTCCCCACCCCAGCCCTGCTCTTGCTTATGACCAAGGACGCCGGCCATCCTTGGCGTCAGATAGACCAGGCTATCTTCAGGGTCGTGGTCCCTTTGGGAGCTGACCTTGGGGATCAGGTCGGGGAAGGGGGCTGCCGTCCCTGCTCGAGCTCTGTCATAGGTTTGTTTTCTTTTTTTCTTTCTTTCTTTCTTTCTTTTTTTTTTTTTTTTTGCTTATTTACTAACAAATCGGAACAGCAACTTTAATACATAAAGTGATCCCCCCCCTGCATTTCTGTCATGCTAGCACAGTTCTGTTAATCTTTGTATATCCTCTTGTAGTGTTTGTTCGCGTGCGTATTTTAAAATATCTATTATATAAATAACATGATCATCGTTTAGAAGGAAAAACCCGTTCAGAACAATTTGCTGTGTATCCTTTCAGACTTTTTTTTTTTTTTTTTTGGATAAACAAACGTAGATAAAAACCTGTGAAAATACAGCCATAGTTCTAGCCTGCCCACCACTTACAGCCTGCTTTTATAGCGCATTCTTTTAAAAACATCTGGTTCATGTTTCTATTATCTTTGTTTAAATCATTTAAAAATTTTTTAGTAGCTGCCAAGCCTTCAAAGTGACAGTCCTCTGAGTGTCCAGGTGTGGGGGGGCTTGCTTGAGGTCAGGGGCCTGGGTCTCTCCCCAGCCCACCGGCTGGAGTCGGAGGTTGAGGAGCCCAGGGCAGCCATGGGCTCTGCGGCCCCCCACTAAGCCTACATGTCCTCTCCAGTTGGTGACAGCCTGTGCCATGCAGGCCTTCCACAGCCTCTTCCACGCCAAGCCCAGCCTGGGCACCCTGTCAGCGGAGCTCAATGCCCAGATCATCACGGTGAGGCCTGATGGTGGAGGGGATGGCAGTGCTGGGGTGCAGGGGGCCTACGTAGAGAGTGAGCTTGAGTGGGCTGACTGGACTGACCCAGTGGAGGAGGCTAGTACACAAGTAGACAGGAAGCAGGCAGCTAGGAGCTAGGAGCCACCAAAGCCACATCAGTGTCCACAGGAGATGGGGGCTCTGACTCTTCACTTAGTTAACTTAATAAACTGTTTCAGCATGGTCTCATGGTATAACCCATACCTTGAGCAGAGGCTCTCAAATTTAGGGATCCCTGGATGGATTTGGGGAAAGGGGGCATAAACATCCCCCAGATTGTTTGCAAAATGTGCATATGTGTGCCCGTGTACATTTTTCCAGAGAAAGGCTCTGTGGCTTTTGTGAGATCCAAAGGGTTGTGTGACCCAAGTGTTACTCAATTGCTTCTAGAGACTTTGACCCCATAGGAGCAGAATTGGAAGGGTTTCATGAAATAGGAAAGACAGGACCTGGGAAGACCAAGGGGCCTGTGAGTTCCAGGGCCACATGTGCAGGCCTGTCACTGGGACATGCTGGTGTTTGGAGATGGGAAGGGGTCACTGTCGTTAGGCCTCAGCGAGGCACTTGCTCAGTGCCCTGCTTATTCCCTGTCCTACCTCTAGGCCTTATATGACTACGTTCCCAGTGAGAATGACTTACAACCCCTGCTGGCCTGGCTTAAGGTCATGGAGAAAGCCCACATCAACCTGGTCAGGTAGGTGTGGTGGAGGGGTGCCCCAGGCCCAGGGCTGTAGCCAGACCACCAGCTCTGCGGTGCAGATGGGAGGGACGCGAGCCGGAAGCTGGAGATGGGTGGCAGTATCTCCTTGTCAAGTGTGCTGTAGGCCAGCTCTGGTTCTGAGGCACAGGGCAGGATAGCGTGGCCTGTGTCAGCCAGGGCTAGTGCTTTCCTGCCAGAGCAGTTACCAGTGAGCTGTAAGGAGCAGCAAGGTGGGCTAAGCATACCACACTGGGGCCTGGGGGGTGGGGCCCGAGTTCCATTCTGATTCTTGTCACCCCCTGACTGAATCCTGTATGGTTGGCTTCCTTCTCAGATGATCTCATGCACTTTTCTGTGGCTTCCCCCCTCTCCCCACCTGGGTTAACAGTTCCCTCCTCTGGGGTTACAGTCCTGCAAACCCAGTGTCTGCTCTGTGTCTGTGAGAACACTCACATGTGAGCTTCGCCATTTCATAGTAGCCACTTGATAATTCCACTTTTCCAGAATAAGGCTGAGAAGAAAATACGTGTATCAGTTGGTAACTTGCGCTGTGCCTGGAATGAGGGTTTCTGAGGGCTCTGGGGCCCCACCATGCTGTGTCGGCCCTCCCGTCTGCTGAAGGGCTCCTGTCGGCCTGCTCTCTCCAGCCCCGTGCTGAGTGCATTCTATCATGGTTCACCTCACTCATCATAGCCACCCCAGGAGGAAGGTCCTAGCCTTTGTCATGAGCCAGAAACGGAGGCACCGTGAGGTACCTGGTCATGCCGCTGCTAAGAAGCAAAGGCAGGTCTCCAGCCCAGGTCTGCCCGGCCCACTTCCTTTTCCTGCACCATCCACCTTTTACCTGGAGGTGCCAGAAAATGGCAAAATAACCTTATTCTCCACTTCTCAGGATTTTTTTTTTTTTTTTAAGATTTTATTTATTTGAGAGAGAGTGGGGGAGGGGGCAGAGGGAGAGGGAGAAGCAGACTCCCTGCTGAGCATGGAGCCGGACTCCATCCCAGGACCCTGAGATCATGACCTGAGCTGAGGTCAGACACTCAACTGACTGAGCCACCCAGGCGCCGCCTCCACTTCTCAGGATTAATCCTGCCGGCAAGCCTCCCACAGTTGTGCCACGGTATACGTCCCACGCTGTTTGTTGTAATGCTATAGGTAACAGCAAAAAAACCTGGAAACCAAACACAACCTAAATGTGTCTGAGGAGAGGACTCGTCAGTATACAGTGAGGTACCATGCAGCCGTTAGGAGTTACTGAAGTAGAGGGGTACCTCCTGACACAGAGAGACCCCCAGCACGTATTGAGAAGGGCGTGGATGGTGTGACTCTGCGTACTCTGTACTCTGGAGTGAGACTACCAGGGTGTGAATCCTGACTCCGCCCTCCCACTCGCAACGTGGCCTTGGGCAAGTTACTTTTCTGGGCCTCAGGTTCCCCACTTAAAATAAATTAAGTCATAGGACTTAATCTCAGTTGTCACAAGATGTAAATGAATGAATGCATGTTATATCAGTGCTTGGCATATGAAAAGTGTTACATAGACGTTAGCATACATTACTTTCTACATTTGTACGTGTGTAGCACCTTCTGGAAGAGTATTTGAGAAACTTAACCTTGATTTTCCTCCTGAAAGTACATCTGAAGGTCAGTCTGGGAGAAAAATGTTATGATAAAGAAAGTGTAGTCTTTATTTTGTATTCTGAAGACGTACTTGAATTTTTTTACCACATGTGGCTATTAACTTGCATGATAGCACTTTTTTTTTAAAGATTTTATTTATTTATTTGACAGAGATAGAGACAGCCAGCGAGAGAGGGAACACAAGCAGGGGGAGTGGGAGAGGAAGAAGCAGGCTCATAGTGGAGGAGCCTGATGTGGGGCTCGATCCCATCACGCCGGGATCACGCCCTGAGCCGAAGGCAGACGCTTAACCACTGTGCCACCCAGGCGCCCCGCATGATAGCACTTTTTAAAATTGCCCACTAGAAGGGCCTTGTAGAACCCTGCAGATCAATGACTGTCGTTGGACCTGGGCCATGTGGGTCCCCAAGGCCCAGGACCAGGTCCCACAGAAGTCTTGTCTTCACAGACTGCAGCGGGACCTGGGGCTGGGCCACCTCCCTCGCTTCTTTGGAACTGCAACCACCTGCCTCCTCTCCCCGCACTCGCAGGTGGTGACAGCTGCCACTCAGAGCCTTCAGGTAGCCCAGCCCCGACTTTGGGGGGGAAGCAGAGAGTACAGAGGGTTCTACTGGCTGCCCTGTCTCTTCTGGAGCTCGCCCTAGACCTCCAGCTGTATCTGGGGAGGAGGTTCTCAGGGTGGGGATCAGCTTCCTAGAAGTGTCCAAAAGCAGTCACTTTTGCTAGGAGGGCTGAGTGGTGCTGGGAGGCTGCCTTAGGCCCAGACAGCTGTGGCCTCTTTTTGTAGGAGATCCTGAAGGAATGTGTCGCTCCCCACATGGCCAGCATTGGCTTTGTGACCTCTTCAGCCTCCGGTCCTGCCCAGTATGTCTCCAAGATGTTCAGGTAAGAACATAACATCCATGTTAGGAGGGAATAAATTGTACATTCTAGAAAGTTCCTTGTAATGACATGTGTTCCACTTGTCACTTACTGTGGGCACGTGCGCAGTGCCAGAGCAGCTGCTGTTGATTCGAGCACCGGCCACATTCCAGGTGCCTTCATGTGATGCTCATGAGTGTGGACTCAGCCAGTCATCTGGGGCAAGTTCTTCCATGTCCTCCATGTCTAAATACCCCAGGGTCCTCATCAGTCGAAGGTGATTGATGGAGGTGAGGATTAAATGAGGGAGTGTGTGTAAAGTTCTCTGAACTGTATCCGGCACGTAGTAAAACACTCAGTGAGTAAAAACTACTATTAGTCTTTGTGGTTTTAGGAGATATGTACTGACCCCCACTTTAAAGATGGGCAAGCTGAGGTCACCCAACTAGGAAGTGGCGGCCTGACAGCACAGCCCACTCTTGTTCACGTGCTGTGCTGCCCTCCACACCTGCAAGAGCAGCCATTCACAGACATGGCCACTGACCATCCTCGCCCTCTCTGCAGCCAGCGAGGAGCCTCGGGGCACCACAGACACCGGAGTGGTCCCAGGAAAGGAGCTAGGATCCGTGGTGTCTCCTCTGGGTCTGTGTGCTCGGCTCCAAGGTGTGGTGCTTTGGGTACTGCTCCTTGTGAAGAAATGGGCCTGTCACCTGTGGATGCATCTATGATGAAGTTTCAGGAAAACTCAGAAACAGAGCCACCCCCACCTCTAGCTCACCCATTTCCCCACATTCACCCCTATTGGCCATTCTTGCCTCAAATCTCCAGGAGGCTGGGAGGTAGAGCCAGCCTGGTGCCGCGCTCCCCACTCAGCCCAGACCACCTCCTCTACCCTGGCATCGCATCTTGGGTCAGATCGGGAAAGCATGAGACGGTGACCAAGCATGGGCTTTGGAGGCCCAGTATGGCCACTAGCACAGTGACCCTGGCAGGTTTTTTCATCTCTCTGGGTCTCAGTGTCCCAATCTGAAGATGGAAGAAACACTGTATCTCAGAATTTTCTTTAAGCAGTAGGATTACATAAATGAAACTCAGCACAGGGGCTGCATCAAAAATGCTAGCTCTCCCCCTTGGCCTTTCCTGGGGCTCCATGCTTACTGGCCAGCTGGTGGTCTGTAGCCCATGGTGGCAGCCATTGACTTCCTGACTGCGGCCCAGGTGAGCATGAGCTTGGCCCTGACTGTCTGTTCCCGTGGCAGGGCAGTGGAGGAAGGCCTGACGTACAAATTCCACGCGGCGTGGAGCTGCGTGTTGCAGCTGCTGTGTGTCTTCTTCCAGGCATGTGGGAAGCAGGCCCATCCTGTGATGAAGAAGGTGAGCTGCAGAGCTGCTGGGGCCAGGGCAGGAGGTGGCGACTGGGCTGTTGGACTGTGGGCTCTTAGAGTGGTCACATGTCTGTTACTTCTGCACTTTACCCCAGGTTACACCCCCAATGGCACCCACAGCCACTCTGTCTCCAGGAAGGTGTCTGAGCCAACATGGGAGAAACAAAAAGAGGGGTGGGACCTCCGCTGGTGCCTCGGCCAGTAACTGCTCACTAGTCCTGGCTGGAGTGGATGGCTTTGAGTAGGAAACCACTGTGACTCTCCCTCACCTCTACCCCTTTCTTTCGTTTTTAATTCTCTGAATTTCCTGTAACAAGGGATTATAGTGTTTTAAGTAGCCTTAGGTCCCAGGGAGATACTGCAGCCCAGAGTCAACCATTTAAGGATCAGGGATCCCCTTGGGATCCTCCCCAGCTGGGGAGGGAGGCTCCAGACCCCTCATCAGCAGCTCCCGGCCTCATGGGGCCTTCGCTGACTCCCACCATTGTTGGTGGGAAGAAAGGAGCCACCCTGGGACAGCAATGGCTTCCTCAAGAAGCCTGGCCCCCAATAGGTTAGATTGATGAACTTGGCTTCCTACAAGTGAGGCCCTGGGGGCGGTCTGGGGGGCTGTGGTGGGCCAGAGGGCACAGCTCTGTCTTGGGGGGCTTCCACTCCTCAGCGTCTACTGATTGGATAATTGTCCCACGTGAGTGTGTCTTTTCCCTTTGCCAGAGTTTCCCATTTTTCAAGACAAACTGGAAATGTATGTTTGTATACGAAATCTGATTTTTCCGTTACTAATAAATACAGAATTTTTTTAGTTCTTAGGATATTGGGGAGGGGTGAGACTTCTCAGTGGGTTATTTGGCTATTGGTTTGTGATCTCTGGCCTAGAGCTTAACGTGGGCCTGTGCTCTTGACCTGACCCTCTTGGAGACTTTGGCCCAGACTCAGCTATGGGTGCCTGCTCTGTGAGCACGCCTTGATGGACCGTCTCGTGTCTCTTTGCTCCAGTGCCTCCAGTCCCTGTGTGACCTGCGCCTCTCCCCCCATTTCCCTCACACGGCAGCTCTGGATCAGGCAGTGGGGGCCGCGGTGGCCAGCATGGGCCCTGAGGTGGTTTTAGAGGCTGTGCCTTTGGAAATTGATGGCTCTGAGTAAGTGCGCCTTGGGCTGGCTTCCTTATGAGCCCCGGGGGAGCCAGCGGCTTGTTCTCCTTTAGCAAGGTGTTCGCCCTTTGCGGCAAGTCTCTGTGTGTTGCGTGGGGGTGAGCGGGAGAGGACACAGCAGGGCTGGAGCTGCTCCTCGGCTTGGCGGGCCATGTGCTGCTGGGTTTGCTGCCCTCACCGGGCCCTCCCTGCCTCCCCCCAGGGAGAATCTGGATTTCCCACGGAGCTGGCTGCTGCCTGTCATCCGGGACCACGTCCGGGAAACGCGGCTTGGTTTCTTCACCACCTATTTCTTACCCTTGGCTACCACCCTGAAGAGCAAAGGTATGGGCCCCACCTTAGTCCTGGAGCCTTGGCTAGAAGGGGTCAGGAAGGGCTCCTAGGACATTGGGCAGAGTCCCTCTGCCAGGCAGGTGGCCAGCCAGTGCTTGAGGGCCTTCCTCAGGGAGGCTGTCCCTCACTTTGCTTAGAGGCACCGCCAGGCAGGCCAGCGATGGCCTCCTCTCTTACTGAGGAGATAATTAGACAAGTACGCAACAACTTATATGTATGCAGAGCCCTTCCTAGTAAAAATGTGACACAACCTACGTGTTCCTCAGTAGAGTTCTGCTGAACTTAGTTATGATAAAGCCCCACCGTGGAGAGAGGGAAGCCTTACGCGGGAACGGGCATATTTAGGAGATGGCGAATTGGACGGATTAGATTCAGATCTCAGCAGAGCCACACCACAGTTGGGTGACTTTGGGGGGGTTGATGCACTCCTCTGGGCGTGCTCCTCCTCTGGACTCAGAGCGCTAATTGCCGTGCGAGCGCAGAATGCAGTAGGCACGCGCACAGCCTACCGCTTAGCCTCCTTATTGTCGGGTAAAACCAGGTTTCGGAACGGTATGTGTATAGCACAGTCCTGTTTATATTCTTAAAAACGTGTGTGTTTAAAGAAATGTAAAGGAGTCAAAAGAGGTCGCGGCTATCCCTGGGGGCGTAAGATTACGAGGAGACATCCACTGCGTGTTTTATGTAGCTCTTTCACATTTTTTTAGAATGAACAAGTACTATGTTTCAATTTGTGGGGAGGGAGAAATCACCCACATTCCTTTCCTCATTATTGGGCTTTTGGGTTTGGTAAAAATGAGGCCCACTGGCCCGAAGGGTGCCCGGGGTCCCACCGTGTCCTTGTGTCACACGCAGCAATGGATCTGGCGCAGGCGGGCAGGACGGTGGAGTCCAAGATCTACGATACGCTCCAGTGGCAGGTAGGGGATCAGCCAGAGGGACGTGGGTTGGATGGCCCAGGGGCCTGAGTTGCTGGGCATCACTCTTCGTGACCATCCCCCCTCCCCAGATCTGGACCCTCCTGCCTGGGTTCTGCACAAGGCCCACGGACGTGGCCGCCTCCTTCAAAGGGCTGGCGCGGACACTGGGCACAGCCATCAGTGAGCGCCCGGACCTGAGGGTCACCGTGTGCCAGGCCCTGCGCACCCTCATCACCAAGGGCTGCGAGGCGGGTATGTGTGGGCTCTGGGGCCGGAGGCGAGGAGGGGGATGGTTGCGATGGGCCAGGTTTCCTGGCCTGCTATGCCACACTGCCTGAGCCATAGCTATTGCTTTGCAAGGACCTGGGGCTTCTGCTGGGGACCCTAAGGAGTTAGTAGGACACTGAAAGCTGCCCCTTTTCTCTTTTTACTCGCACTGTGCTGACAGCAGCAGGGTGTTGTCCAATCCATGTTAAGAGCTGTATCATGTGGCTGGCTCTTGGCTGACCCACAGGACAGAGCCATGAAGGAGCATAGAGCATGGGGGCACCTCTTGTCCCAGAGAAGCCCCAAATCCATGGGCTCCCGGTCCTGTCACGAGTCCTCCAAAAGGATGCCTCTGGGCTGCAGCGCTAATAGCCTTTGAGGTGGGGGTTGACTCCTGCCCCTTTTATGCAAACTTTGGTCCTTCTGCCAGAGGCTGACCGTGTGGAGGTGAGCCGTTTTGCCAAGAACTTTCTGCCAATCCTCTTCAACCTATATGGTCAGCCTGTTGCAGCCGGAGACACCCCAGCCCCTCGCCGGGCTGTGCTGGAAACTGTCAAAACTTACCTGACCATTACAGACCCTCAGGTGAGCTGGTGGAGGGGAGGGAGGAATGCTGTCGAGGGAGTGTTGGGGTATGTGTGTTGGAAAGGCCCCACCCTCCAGGGCTCACTTGGGCTCTGCCACCTGGGGGACAGGGCACCAGATACCAGCAGCACCTGGGTCGCGAGGCTTCTAAAGGAGGTGTGTGTGGGGAGGGCTGTAGTTCTGCGATCTGCTCCTGCTCCGTGTTTCTCTCTTTACCAACTCCCTCCTTTTCATCCCCTTGGGGCTACCAGTTGGTGAACAGCTTCCTGGAAAAAGCCAGTGAGAAGGTTCTGGACTCCACTAGCTCTGACTTCACCAGGTAAAATGTCCCGCTTGAGCTGGGGCGGCCCAGGGAGCCGGAGGGTGTGTTGAGCAGAAACCCTGTGTCTTCTCTCTGGCATTATTTAGGAAAGTCTTGAGATATTGAATGTCCCAGCTCTGTGGTGAAGCCTGACTGGCTCCTTCTTCCTGGAGAGGCATTAGAGCCTGCTAGGAAGGAGGCGGACCCTGGCGATGCACTGCCCAGGTTCAAATCCCAGCGCCACTAGTTACAAGATACGTGACCTTGGACAAGTTACTTACGTGCCCCGTGCTGTCTTTGTCCTCATCTGTGAAAATGGGCACAAGAATAGACCTGCAGTAGGGTTATAGTGAGGACCGAGGGCTTGAACACACAGAAAGCCCTGGAACCACACCTGGTTCCTTATGGCTGCACTGGGTGCAAGCTGTGATTCTTGTTCACAGGCTCCTTCAGGGCCCCTGGCCCTCCTCACCCCGACTTCTCCCACTCTGTGCCCGGTAGATAGAAGGCACTGAGTCTGTGCCCTTCTCTAGCCCCCCTAAGCCCGTCCTTGGTCTCCCGCCCTGAGCAGACTGTCTGTGTTGGACCTGGTCGTGGCCTTGGCGCCTCACGCGGATGAAGCTGCCATCAGCAGGCTGTACTCCACCATCCGGCCCTACCTAGAGGTGAGCCGCGCAGGCTGGAGTCCCGCGTGACCACACCTGGGGAAAGGGGACTCCTTGGAAGGGCGGGACCGGTCTTCGTGTCTGGACTATTTGGGTGGACACAGAAGTCCAGGTTGGAGCCACCTAACCTCAGGAGAGCTGTCCTAGGGGGAGTAACAGAGTTCCTTTGCGATGGCAAGGAGTTAGGCAAAGAAGGGGAGAGGGGAGTGGTCCAGCTAGAAAGGGGAGCGGGCACACGGGCCCTGGTGCGTGCCAGGCACTGGAGTTCGCGCTGCTGGATGAACGTCACTTGAGGCCAGTGAGTGGAATGGGGTGGAGGCTGGGGTGGCTTCTCTCCCTGCAGCATCCCCTGCCCGGCACAGCGTTAGCCTCCCCACCCATGCTCTGCCGGCCCTCTCAGATCTCGTGAGCTCCAGAGGCAGGCCCTGGTCCCGAGTTCCCCCGGTGCTGGTCACAGTTAATGTTGGCTGTTCTGTGACTGTTGTTGGACAGTGGTAGTGGGGGGTGGGTGGATGGATGGGGGACCCCGGAGTCCCCTTCCTCACCCACCCCTGCCCACCATGCACCCTCCCAGAGCAAGGCCCACGGAGTACAGAAGAAGGCCTACCGGGTGTTGGAGGAGGTGTGCGCCAGCCCCCAGGGCCCTGGGGCCCGCTTTGTGCAGAGCCACCTGGACGACCTGAAGGCGACCCTGCTGGACTCGCTGCGGAGCACTTCCTCGCCTGCCAAGAGGGTGAGGCCTGCAAGGCAGCCATGCGCTGACCGCGGGAGGATGGGCCCCACTGGGGGAGCACCCGCGAGACAGGGAACTTGAGGGGCACAGGTGGCACTGAGGGGGCCTGACTGTCCTTCCCCCCTGCCCTGCAGCCCCGTTTGAAGTGCCTCATACACATTGTGAAGAAGCTGTCAGCTGAGCATGAGGAGTTCATCACTGCCCTCGTCCCGGAGGTGAGGGGTGCAGGAGGGGGCTGTGTGTGTTTCTTGAAGGGTTCCTTGGAGTGTGGCTTCTGAGGACCTGTCAGGTTCAGGGGAGAGCAGCATGGGGGTCAGGGGTGCCTCGGTTCTCTGCCTGGGAGCATGGGTGCCCCTGCCTGCCCCCTTATGCCTCAGGCCACCACCCAGTCCTGCGGTGGCCAGCTCCGGAGCACGTGTTCAAGGGGTTGTTTGGGCAGGTGATCCTGTGTACCAAGGAGGTGTCGGTGGGTGCTCGGAAGAACGCTTTTGCCCTGCTGGTGGAGATGGGCCACGCTTTCCTTCGGTTTGGCCCAAACCAAGAAGGTGAGGTGTGGGTGACACGGGGCTGGGGTAGACGCTCTGCTCACCGGCCGTGGGGAGTCACCCCTCCAAACCACTGGCCAAAGAGAAAAGGTGGGGGGAGCTGCCTGGCTTTGGAGCCGGGCAGGCTGCTCCTCTCTGGCCGGAATCCCCTTCCCTGGGCGGCCCGAGGTGCAGCGTGCAGAGTGGCTCTGCCTTCGTGTGACTGTCCTCGTCTCACCCTCCCAGAGGCCCTGCAGCGCTACCTCGTCCTGATCTACCCTGGCCTCGTGGGAGCTGTGACCATGGTCAGCTGCAGCATCCTGGCCCTGACCCACCTCCTGTTTGAGTTTAAAGGTGAATGGTGCTTCCTTGAAGGCCTGGGGAGCCATCAGGGTGGGAAAATGCCCAGAAGGTCATAACAAGGTCATCATCAGAACAGGGTAGCTACTACCTTCCTTCCTTGAGGGAGGAGGAAGAGCCAAAACCAAGCCTGGCTACCTCTTGTCCCATCTGCTGCACGTGTCATCTTTCCTGCCCACCTGCAGCTGCCTTGTGTCCCACTGTCAGAGTGGATCAGAGGAGGTCAGGTCCTGGGCCCGGATGTTAGTCCTGCTTCTGCCTCTTACCAACCATGGGAGACCTTGAGCAAGTTTATGGACCTCTTAGAACCTCAATTTCTTATCTCTAACATGGGGGAGAAAAACAGGACTTGCTTACAGGTTGGCTGTATTCTGTGGGGAGTGACTAGGACCGTGCTGGGCACACAGAAGTGCCCCAAATGTTAGTCCCAACTGATGTGACCTGACAGGGATCTTGGGTGCGGATGGGGCCCCAGGCGTCTCTGACAGTGGCCCTCTGGTCCCCCCCAGGTCTCATGGGGACCAGCACAGTAGAGCAGCTGTTGGAGAACGTGTGCTTGCTCTTGGCTTCCCGCACCCGCGACGTGGTCAAGTCGGCACTGGGCTTCATCAAGGTGGCAGTGGTCGTCATGGATGTGGCGCGCCTGGCCAAGCACGCGCCGCTGGTGGTAAGTGCCCCCCTTCCCCTCGGTGGGCGGCAGCTTGGCCTATGGCCTGCCGGCAGGGAGGCAGTGAGCCTTAAGGCCAGCAAGTTCCAAACGTGTTTAGCTGCTCACTGTCTCATGGAACAGGTCCCGCAGGAGCCCTGGAAGGGACCGGTCGGGTAATGCATACCCGGTGGGAGTGAGGAAGGGGCATGGTGCCGGGCTGCCTCTTGTGAGCCGCCCCCTCCCCCTCCACGGAAGCAAGGGCCCTGCAGGCCAAACGCCAGTAGGCAGGGCCACCTTGTTTTACAGATGGAGAAACAGAGACCAGAGAGTTTCCCAGGTCATAGTGCTAGAGAGAGTGGCCTTGGGACCAGAATGTAAAGCTCAGAACTGATTCTCAGGCTCTCCCCTGGTGGGCCCTTTTTTTTTTTTTTTTTTTTTATTATATTATGTTAGTCACCATACAGTACATCCCCGGTTTCCGATGTAAGGCTCGATGATTCATTAGTTGTGTATAACACCCAGTGCACCATGCAATACGTGCCCTCCTTACTACCCATCACCGGTCTATCCCATTCCCCCACCCTCCTCCCCTCTGAAGTCCTCAGTTTGTTTCTCATAGTCCATAGTCTCTCATGTTTCATTCCCCCTTCTGATTACCCCCCCTTTCTTTATCCCTTTCTTCCCCTACCGATCATCCTAGTTCTTATGTTCCATAGATGAGAGAAATCATATGATAGTTGTCTTTCTCTGCTTGACTTATTTCAAGGCATTATCTCCTCCAGTGCTGTCCATGTTGTAGCAAATGTTGAAAACTCGCTCTTTCTGATAGCTGAGTAATATTCCATTGTATATATGGACCACAACTTCTTAATCCAGTCATCTGTTGAAGGGCATCTCGGCTCCTTCCACGATTTAGTTGTGGACATTGCTGCTATGAACATTGTGCATATGGCCCTTCTCTTCACTACGCCTGTATCTTTAAATACCCAGTGCAATGGCTGGATCGGAGTAGCTCAATTTTTAACTTTTTAAGGGACCTCCACACTGTTTTCCAGAGTGGCTGTACCAACTTGCATTCCCACCAACAATGTAGGAGGGATCCCCTTCTCCACATCCTCTCCAACAATTGTTGTTTCTTGCCTTGTCTATTTTTGCCATTCTAACTGGCGTAAGGTGGTATCTCAGTGTGGTTTTGATTTGAATTTCCATGACAATGATTTAACATTTTTCATGGTCTGTTAGCCATTTGTATGTCTTCATTGGAAAAGTGTCTGTTCATATCTTCTGCCCATTTTTTGATTTGTTTATTTGTTTCTCGTGTATTGTTGATAAGTTCTTTGTAGATCTTGGATACCAGTCCTTTATCTGTAGTGTCATTTGCAAATATATTCTCCCATTCCGTGGGTGCCTCTTAGTTTTTCTGACTGTTTCCTTGGCTGTGCAGAAACTTTTAATCTTGAAGTCCCATAAATTCATTTTATCTTTGTTTCTCTTGCCTTTGGGGATGTGTCATGAAAAAGGTTGCTTTGGCCGATGTCGTAGAGGTTGTTGCCTATGTTCTCCTAGAATTTTGATGGATTCTTGCTCCCACATCGAGGTCTTTCATCCATTTGGAGTTTATTTTTGTGTATGGTGTGAGTCAAGTTGGTCAGTTTCTTCTTTGCATGTAGCTGTCCAATTTTCCCAGCACCATTTATTGAAGAGACTGGTCTTTTTCCCACGGATGTTTTTTCCTGCTTATCAAATATTAGTTGCCCAAAGAGCCGAGGTCCATTTCTTGGCTCTCTATTTGTTCCATTGGTCTATGTGTCTGTTTTTGTGCCAGTACCATGCTGTCTTTGTGATCACAGCTTTGTAGTACAGTCCGAAATCCGCATTGTGATGCCCCCAGCTTTGTTTTTCCTTTTCAATAGTTCCTTGAGATTCGGGCCTTTTTCTGTTCCATACAAATTTAAGGACTGTTTGTTCCAGTTCTTTGAAAAATGTCCTTGGTATTTTGATCGGGATAGCATTGAAAGTGTAGATTGCTCTGGGTAGCATGGACATTTTAACTAAGTATTCCATCCATGAGCATGGAATATCTTTCCATCTTTTTATGTCTTCCTCAATGTCTTTTAAGAGTGATTTATAGTTTCTAGAATATAGGTCCTTTACGCCTCTGGTTAAGTTAATTCCAAGGTAACGATGGTTTTTGGTGGATTGTAAATGGATGATTCCTAATTTCTCTTTCTTCGGTCTCGTTATTCGTATAGAAATGCAACTGATTTCTGAGTATTTTTTGTGATCTCGCCTACGTTACTGAATTGCTCTATAAATTCTAATAGTTTGGGAGGCTCTTCTGGGTTTTCCATATAGAGTATCATGTCATCTGCAAAGAGAGACATTTTGACTTCTTCTTTGCCAATTAATGTACCTTTGATCCCTTTTGTCGCCTTGATTGGTGTTGCTAAGGACTTCTAGTACTATGTTGAATAATAGTGAGTGGGCATCCTTGTCGAGTTCCTGATCTTAAGGAAAGCTTCCAGCTTTTCCCATTGAGAATAATATTTGCAGTGAAGCTTTTCATAGATGGCTTTTATGAGATTGAGAAATGTACCTTCTATTCCTACACTCTGAAGGGTTTTAATCAGGAAAGGATGCTGTATTTTGTCAAATGCTTTTTCGGCATCGATTGAGAGGATCATATGGTTCGAGTCTTTTCTTGTTGATATGATGTATCACGCTGATTGATTTTGCGAATATTGAACCACGCTTGCATCCCAGGTATGAATCCCACTTGATCTGGATGGATAATCCTTTAATGTACTGTTGGATCTTCATATGCTATCTTGTTGAGGATTTTGGCATCCATATTCATTAGGGAAATCGGTCTGTAATTCTCCTTTTTGATGGGGTCTTGCCTGGTTTGGGGATCAGAATATTTGCCTCTATGAATGAGTTTGGTAGCTTTCCTCTGTTTCTATTTTTGAAATAGCTTTAGGAGAATAGGTATTATTTCTTCTTTGAATGTTTGGTAGAATTCCCCAGGAAACCGTCCGGCCTGAGTTTTGTTATTTGGAAGGTTGTTTATCACTGACTCAATTTCTTCATAATTAATTGGCCTGTTTAAGGAATCAATTTCTTCCGGTTTCAATCTTGGTAGTTTATAGGTTTCCAGGAAGGATTCCATCTCTTCCAGATTGCTTAGTTTATTGGCATATAGCTGTTGATAAAAATTTCTAATAATCCTTCCAATTTCAATGGTGCTGCCGTGTACTTCCTTTTTCATTCATAATTTTAATAATCTGGGTCCTTTCTTCTTTTCTTTTTTGATAAGTCTTGCCAGTGGTCTGTCAATTTTATTGATTCTCTCAAAGAACCAGCTTCTAGTCCTGTTGATCTGCTCTACTGTACTTCTGGTTTCTGCTTGATTGATTTCAGCTCTAATTTTTCAACTGCTTCCTCGTGCGTGATTAGGCCTGTCCCTCTGTTGCTGTTCCAGCTTTTGAGGTGAGAATATAAAAACTGCATTTTAGATTTTTCTTTTTTGAGTGAGGCTTGATGGCTATGTATTTCCCCCTTAGGACTGCCTTTGCAGTATCCCATAGGTTTTGGACTGTTGTATTTTCATTCTCATTGGTCTCCATAAATTGTTTTATTTGATTTTTGATTTCCTGGTTTATCGAGTCATTCCTGAGCAGGATGGTTCTTAGTCTCCAAGTGTTGAGTTTCTTCCAAATTTTTCCTTGTGGTTGAGTTCCAATTTCAGAGCGTTGTGGTCTGAGAATATGCAGGGGATATCAATCTTTTGGTATCGGTTGAGACCTGTTTTGTGTCCCAGAACATGGTCTATTCTTGAGAATGTTCCATGGGCATTAGAATAGAATGAGTATTCTTTGCTGGGGTGTAGTGTTCTATATATATCTATGAGGTCCAACTTCGAGTATGGCATTCAAAGCCTTTGATTCTTTGCTTAGTTTTTGCCAGGGTGTTCTGTCTATTTCTGAGAGTGGAGTGTTGAGGTCCCCTACTATTAATGTTATTTTTATTTATATGTCTCTTTTATTCTGGTTAAGAGTTGGCTTGTGTATCTTGCTGCTCTGTTGGGTATATATATATTTATAATTGTCATATCCACTTGTTGAATACTTCCTTAAGAATAATATAGTGCCCTTCTGCATCTCTAACTATAGTCTGTAGTTTAAAATCCAATTTATCTGATATGAGAATTGCTACCCCAGCTTTCTTTGAGGTCCATTTTGCGTGAAAGATGGTACTCCATCCCCTTACTCTCAGTCTGAATGCACTTTGGGTTTGAAATGAGTCTCTTGTAGACAGCAAATGGATGGGTCATTTCTTTTATCCAATCTGCAACCCTGTGGCGCTTTATGGGATGGTTCAAACCATTTACATTAAGACTGATTACTGAGAGATATGATTTTAATGTTGCCATGTTGCCAGTAAAGTCTTTGTTTGTATGCTGTGACTTTCTGTTCTGTATCACTCTTGGGGCCTTTTACTTTTATAGAACCCCCCCGTAATATCTCCTGTAGGGCTGGTTTCGTGGTTACGAAATTGGTTAGTGACTCATGATTCTGAAATATCTTTATTTCTCCATCAATTCTGAATGAGAGCCTTGTCGGATAAAGGATCCTTGGCTGCATGTTTTTCTCTGAAAGAGCTTTAAATATGCTCCCCCAACCCTTTCTCTCATTCCAGGTCTGTGTAGACAGGTCTGATGTAATTCTGATGCTTTTGCCTTGGTACGTGAGAAATTCTCTTTGCCCTGGCCGCTCAGTACTGTATCCTTGCATCTAATATTTGCGTAATTGCACTATGACGTGACGTGGCGTAGGTTTGTCATGGTTGAGCTTGGGAGGGGTCCTCTCGCTCTTGACACGAATGTTTGTTTCCCTGCTAGATTAGGAAGTTTTCAGCACAATTTGTTCAAATATCTCTTCTAGACCTCTGTTTTTCTCCACTCCCTCGGGATGCCATGGATTCTAACATTGATCGCTTTCATTGAGTCAGCAATTCCCTAACCTACATTCGTGGGCGTGATTTTTTAAGACCATCTTCTATTTTCATTTTTTCCTCTATTAACCCATCCTCCAATTCACTAACCCGTTCCTCTGCTTCTCGACCCTGGCCGTCAGAGCCTCTAGTTTTGCCTGCATTTGGCTCCATAGAATTTTTAATTTCTGTCAGATTCGCGCCTCATTTCTGTCCTTAGGATTCTATATTCTCAGTAACCTTTCTGTTATAGTTTTTTCAATTCTACTCATCATTTTGACCATCGTTACTCTGAATTCCTTTCTTGATAATTTGCTACATCCATATCCATTATTTCTGTGGCAGAGGCCACAGTCTCACTGTCTTTTCTTTGCTGGGGGGCTTCTCCTTCTTGTCATTCTGATGAAGAGAGGTCATGCGGTTCAGAGCCCAAATTATTCGGGTCCCAGGCCGTGCTCCCTTGTTTTATAGGGATCTTTAGGGATGTGGGCTTCTTCTTTAAAGATTTTATTTATTTATGTGGCAGCCAATCCATGAGGGAACAGGGAGTGGAGAGGAGGGCTAGGCCCCAGCGAGAGCCCATGAGGACTCCTTTCCGGAACGCCGGATATCGCCTGCCGAAGACACAGTGATCGCCACCCAGGCGCTTCCGGGTTGTGGGCTTCTTGATTTTTCAGCCTGCCTTCTGTTGTGTTCTGTGGGAGGGGCCTGGCCCGCCGATACTCAGGCAGCCCTGTTTGGGTAGAGTCTCCTGGCCCCCCAGTAGGGGGGATGGGATATCCCCTGAGCCGGTATTTCCAGGCTTTGTTCTCGGCTTTCCTGGCGGTTTGCTGTGCCTCTTCTAGAGTCAGTGCAGCGGCCAATTCAGCCTCTGTCACAGAACAGAGGGATTGCGCCCGTTTCATTTTCTACGTGGCCACTTTAACTCTGTTCCTGTGGTGCTGCTCAACCCTGCGTCGGGATGTGCGCCACCCGGCTCCCAGCTCCCCTCACTTCCAGGGCCGGCGCGGTTCTCTGTCCTTTGTGTTTAATGCCGCCAGCCGCCAGCCGCCCTCGCGCCCCGGATCTCGTCTCAGTCTGATCCGGTGAGCGACCGGGACTCCGCGTGATCCGCGAGATGCCCGGCTGCGCGCACGGGCTCACGGTCTCAGTCTGCTGTTTTTGGTGCCGCCCGCGAGCCCGCGCCTTCCGCCCCTGCAAGTGGCTACCGCTTCCCGGCGCCCGAACACGGCGCGTCCCTCCCCTTCCGTTTATCTTCCGATATCTGTGCACGGTTTCACGGCTCCCCGCTTCGTACCTCAATACTCAGCGCTGGAGATGTTCATTTGTAGAGATCCAGATGCGTCTTCCTGCGTCTCAGGCTGGTTCCGTGGTTGTTTAGGCTGGTCTGGTACCTATCCAGCTCGACTCGGAGGACCGGCTGAAAACGGTGTCTCCTACTCCTCCGCCATCTTAACTGGTGGGCCCTTTTTTAACCCCCGCTTGCATTTTGACCTTCTGGGTTCGAGGAAGCTCCTCTGGACAGCCCCGCTGGCTCCAGAAGGGCCCACAGAGCCTCCGGGGTTGGTTCCTGGCCCCTCAGCTGGACCGAGGGTGTGCCACCGGCTGGGTCTGTCCGGCCACTACCTCCACTGCCTCAGTGTTGCCCTTCCAGCTGGGTAGGGTCCCATCAGACCTCCAGGTCCCTCTTGCCTCTCGTCTTCATATCTGGCCTTGGATCAAGGCAAGAAAGGGCAGGAGGGGGTCAAGGTAGCCTGCTTCCTCACTGGGGACCAGAGATGAGAAGGGCTAGAGCAGTAGTCTGTCATGGGGTGCCGAGAATTTACAAAAGCCTTTCAAAGGATCATTGGGGCCCTGTCTGGAGACACTGCAGAGAGTGAGATCCACCACCCAATCGTGGGTCCCAGCCAAACCCGATGAAGGTGTCCGAATAGTCCAGCCCAAGGTGAATGCGGGGTGGTGGAAGGGATGTGTGGAACCCAGAGGAGCCTGGCAGTGTTGGGGCACAGTGTGGGCCATGGCTTCAGAGAGACCTGGGCTGACTGCTGCCCCTGGCCGTGGAACAGCCACTTAACTCTCTGTGCCTCAGTTTCCTCATCTGTAAACGAGGGTCATGATTGATCTGCCTCATGGGGTGGTTCTGAGGATTCAGTGAGGTAACGCAGGTGAGATGCCAGACGCTGTCGAGACTAAAGCTGTAATCTCGGAAGGGTAGTCGTGGATTGTCACAAAGGAGGCTTTAGGGGGACGGTGGAAGTCTGCCCACGTCGCGGAAACACAGTTGGGCCAAGGGGTGGGCCAGGAACAGGGTTGCTGCTGACCCTCACCCCTTCGCTGTGTGCCTGGTCTGCATTGCTATGAGAGGGCAGATGGGGTGGAGGGCGCCCCTGAACCCTCGCTGCTCTGCCCGGCAGATGGAAGCTATCGGGAAGCTTTCAGACGACATGCGGCGGCACTTCCGCATGAAGCTTCGGAACCTGTTCACCAAGTTCATCCGCAAGTTCGGGTCTGTGCACCGGACCGAGGGGGAGTTGAGGGGCTTCCAGTCCCCGCACGGAGTCTGCAGAGAGGGCGCGGGGCTGGGGGGGGCGAGGCCCCCTGTGGCTGGAAGGGCTCTGGCCGAACCCTCCTACTTGCGGAGAGCGCTTTCTGGCCCGCGCGCCCCACCAGCCCCTCGTCGCCCTGCAGGTTTGAGCTGGTGAAGGGGCTGCTGCCTGAGGAGTACCACAGAGTCCTGGTAAACATTCGGAAAGCCGAGGCCCGCGCCAAGAGGCACCGTGCTCTGAACCAGGCTGCCATGGACGAGGAGCAGCAGGAGGAGGACGAGGAGCCTGCCCAGGGCAAAGGTGACAGGTAAGACCCGTAGTGGCGTCCTGGGGACCTGGTCTCCCTCAGCCCGCGACCTGCCCAGGTCATGCGCAGCTGCCCGCGCCTCTCCTGGGAACACCCTGACGTGCCGCTTCTCTGTGCTTAGCATCGAGGAGATTTTGGCCGACTCGGAGGAGGAGGAGGAAGAGGAGGAGGAAAGGAGCCAGGCCAAGGAGCGCCGGAGGCTGGCCCGACAGAGGAGCCAGGCGTGGCTGAAGGAGGGGGGCGGGGATGAGCCCCTCAACTTCCTGGACCCTAAGGTGGCCCAGCGGGTCCTAGGTAAGCAAGAAGCGGCTGGCACATGAGCCTGGAAAACAGGCTTGCCTTGGTGCCAAGTTCGGGGGTCAGGGGTGACGTCCACAGAGGCCAGTGGGCACCCCTTGATACCACACGCACACATCATTGAGCTGCTGGCGCCCGTCTTGTTGGTTAGGATGAGGCTGTGGGTGGGTTAAGGCTGACCTGGCACCTCCTCACTGCCCGACTCTGCCACGCCAGCCACACAGCCCGGGCCCGGCCGGGGCAGGAAGAAGGACCACGGCTTCAAGGTGAGCGCCGATGGCCGCCTCATCATCCGGGAGGAGGAGGAGGACGATGCTGCCACGGCTAAGACGGAGGAAGAGGAAGGCACGAAAGGTGGGACCATCGTCCATTCTAGGGACACAGCTCTGGCCTGGGCAGGGCTGCACTCGCTTGTTCGTTCATTCACTCCTTGTTCATTCACTCATTCATTCAGTGCCCGCTTGCTGGGGAGCGTGGGTAGCAACAGATAGAAGGAGCTTTGGAGCTAAGGTGACTTCCTCAAACTTTTTGAGTTCTCAAACTTTTTTGACCACATTAAGAAATCTTTCTATTGCAAGCTAGCCGTTTATACAATATATATATAATTCAAACAGAACTTGCAAAACGCCCAGCTTCCTCTTAAGCACGCGTGACGCACTTTGTCGGCCTGTATTCTGTTTTGCTGCTTTCCTTCTCCCCTTTCTCCCATTTTTTTCTTTTCTCTTCTTCCTTTTTTGGGGGGGGAGGTGGTTTTTTGGGGTTTTTGGGGTTTTTGTTTTTTGTTTACATTTTGTTAACGTAAACTTGGCTGAAGCCTGGAAGCTCGTTCAGAGGTAGAAAGTCCCAGGCTCAGAGAGCCTGCCCTGTACCCGACTGCGTGGTCTCCTGTAGTCTGGGAGCCATTCTGGCGGGAAGTCTCAGTCCTGGGGAGTCTTTCCTGCTCCCCCTCCCCTGTGTCATCCGTTGGATCAGAAAGCATGTCTTCTAACATTTATGTGCCTTCCTCTTTTTTTTTTTTTTTCCCACTGCCGTGATCCCTGAGCCCTTGACTCACTGCAGCCTCCTAACCAGTGTTCTCACAGTGCCCCCTGCACCCAGCTTACCTGCTGTGTGACTGGGGACAGTCACTAATCTCTCTGTGCCTTAATTTCCTCACTCCAAAATGGGCATCATACCAGTACCTACTTCAGATGGTTGTAGACGAAGTGGGTACCAGAACAGCTGTGTCTGTGTTTGGCGGAAGGGTGACCACACTCGTTCCCCATCCGGTCCCACCGCTGTCCCCTCTCACCGCTTTCTATGTTCCAGTCTCCTTGCTCCCTTCTCCTCCTGCCTCCCCGCTTCTTTAAGATCCAGGCCGAGTGCTTTTCTGTGGCCTGTGCATGGCCCTCAGCGTCTGGCCTCATCCCCCAGCGCACCTGGCAAGCCTGGGTACCAGCCCAGCATGGGGCACGTCGTCCCAGGTTGTCTTGTGACGTTATTTGCTTGTTGATTGACTTCACTTGAATGTGTCTCCTGCCCAAGCCGGTCAGTTTCATACTTTTAAGCTAATAGCTTTTTTAAACAATGGTGGGAAAGTACATGTAATATAAAACTTCCCACGTGAACCATTTTTGAGCATGCGACGGACTGGTGTTCAGTACGTTCACATTGTCTTACAACCAATCTCCACAACCCTTTTCATCCACAAAACTGGCACTCCGTGCCCGTTCAACAGCAGCTGCTCCTGGACCCCCCGCCCCGACAGTCACCATTCCAGACTCAGTCTCTAATCGTTTGAATCTGAGTACGAATCTAGGTGCCTCATGTAAGTGGAATGATGCACTGTCTGTCTGTGACCCGCGTGTTTCACTCAGCATGGTGTCTGCAAGGCTCACCCGTGCTGTAGCGTGTGGCAGAGTCCCCTTTGTCTACGCAAACCCGTGGCTCATTCTGATTGAGACGTTTGTTTTGTGTCGTTGAGTTGTGGAAGGCCCTCACGTAGTCTGCATATTAACCCTTTATCTCTTGTGTGATTTGAAAATACATTCTCTCATTCATTCACTAGAGTGCATTTTCAGTCTGCTGTGTCTATGACACACAGAAGTTCTACAATTTTGTGATAGTCAGTTTTATCTATTTTTATTTTGGTTGCCTGTGTATTTTCTTGGTTCATACTTCTTTGGCTCATTCCCTCACAGTGCTCAGCTCATAGAGGGCAAAAAAAAAAGGATTCTCAAGTAGGAAAACAAGGCTGTCTTCCTGACAAAGCGGAACGTCTGTGAGGCTGGCACGTGCCTGACTCCCCAGGAAACCCAGGGCTTTCTTAAGGTCTCAGAATAAGCTGTGTCTGTCTCGGAAGTGGGATCACCACTTACTTGAGGGGCCGTCATCCCTGGGGCCTAGGATGGGAGAGGTAAAGGGGCATTCGGTGTTCAGGGGTCTTGTCTCCCCCAGAAGGACACAGATTTTCTGGGGCCGGAGTTGCCGGCTCTGTCAGCCTGATGAGCCAGGAAGAGGTAGGATGAAGTGTGTGCGGGCCTTGGGCAGACGGGGGTGCTCCCTGCATGCTCACAGGCCTCTCTTCCTTTTGGTTCCAGGGGAAGATGAAGAGGTGGCTGACGTGATGGAAGACATGGGTGTCAGGAGTGTGAGTACTTCCTCTGCCGGGGGCTGTGCCCTTAGCTTCTCAGCCATCTTGCCCTAATTCCCCCGCTCCCACTGGCCGCACACGGACCCACCCTCCCTGCTTCCCGAATGCCCAGGAGAGCCTTGCAGGGATGTGTAGGGGGCGGGCCGGAGGCTGTAACGGGTGACTGCTCTAGGGGGCGTGGGAGGGGCTCTGAAGCACCCGATGCTTCCGTATTAGCTGAGCTTTCCAGCTGAAGGAAGAAAAGCAAAGCCCTTCTTCTCTCCACCGAGAGCACATGCAATGCGAGCTGCAAGGCAGCAGCTGGCCTGTGTGTTCCAAGGGGTAGGTTCCTGCATGGGCCAGGGGCAGCCACCACTGAGAAGTGCAAAGGGCGCCACGCGTCACCTCACCTAGTCCTCATGGGTGACGGGGACTCTTATCATCCCCATTTCCAGAGGTGGCTTACAGAAAGTAAGTAGCCTGCCCAAGGTCACAGGGGTTGTTAGGTGCAGAACAGGGATTTGAACCCTGGCCTTCCAGTCTCCTGAGCCCAAGAATTTAACCCCGTTGGTACCTCCCAGGATGGAATACAGCCTCTCACCTGCCCCACCTGAACCAGCGAGGGTGATGTGGGCTCAACCTCTCACTGTCCCTCCCAAGCCCAGCGTACAGCACTTCTGGGGGCATTTTGGAACAGTGTCTTTCCTCTCTGTTCTCTCAGACTGTAGCCAGCCCATCCAGCCTTCTTGGGTGTCCCTCTTGGGGGACAGCTGCCTAAGCAGGGAATACTGTATTAGTAGTGAAGATGCAGGTCCTGGGGTCCCATTCCAACTTCAGCCTGACCTTTCAAACTCCGTTCCTCACCTGTAAATCTTGTAGAATTATTGGGCTGGCTTGATGAGATTGGACATGTCAAGCGCTTGAGTATAGTATCTGGTGATCTTTTCCCCGAATTACTGCTTTCGTTACTATCATATTCACAAATGCCCTATTCCTGGCCAAATGTTCATCTTCCCTCCAGGGCCCAAGGAGCGACCTTGTTATCAGAGTATTGCACCCATGCAGAATTCCATTTGGAGATCTGGATGAAAATCAGACATAAAAGATCAGAGAGTTACGGGGTCATAGGGTAGCTGAGGGTCTGAGAGACCCCTGATGCAGGAGGCCCCCTCTGAACTGAAGCGTAAGCTTAGGTTAAGATGCCTGGACAGGCACTCGGAACCCTGGAACAGGAGTTCTGTGTGAAGCAGCCAGATGAGTATGCAGTCAGGGCCTTGGCTGGAACCTTGCTTCTGTGCTGTCTAGCTGTGTGATCTTGGACAGTTCCTTACCCTCTCTGAGCCTTGGTGTTCTCATCTGTAAGTGGGGGGTGGAGTGCTTGGCAGAGAACCTTTCCCGCTAACTCAGGTTCTTGCTTTTACTGTGAACATTAGTGAGGATGATTGTATACCTTTGTGAATGACCTTTGCTCACCACTTTATAGAAGAAACACCAGAAGCTTAAGCATCAGAAGGAGGCTGACGACGAGGAGCTGGAGATGCCTCCACGATACCAAGGTGAGGCCTCCACGCTTCTCTCTTGGGACACTGTGTTCCCTTTCCCCCACATTAGACAGGGGAGTTGCAGGCAGAGCCACGAGTTTGCATGGCCCCATTGCAGTCAGTCAGACCGACAAAGATTGCCTGATATGTCACCCAAGACTGGGCTGGGGCTGAGAGTGTCGGGGCCTGGGGGTCAGGAGATCTATGCACGGAACCTCCAGTCCTTCCAGGGAGCCCCTGAGCCCCATCTCTATCCCACCCACCTAGGCCTTCCATGAGGCTTGCAACACACCCCTTTTCCTGGGAGGTGTCTGCCTCTCTTGTCCACCCCTGAGTCAGGCTGGGTTTAGGGAGACCACCTTAGCCTGATTGGAGGGTGGCAGCTGGGAGGGTCTGGTTTGGGCCCACCCAGGGGGCTCCCCTACACATTTGTCTCTGGTCCCCTAAGTTGATCCTTTCCCCAGAGCAGCTGCTAGAGCTCCAACGTGGCTGCCCACGGCCAGGGGAGGTCTCTGACTCACCTCTGCCTCCTTCCCCCGAGGGCAGCCCCTGGCTTCGAGTCCCCGCAGCAGAGCCCCTGCTGTGCATCTGGAGGGACAGGGGCTTCTGTAGAGAGTCCCCAGTCCCAGGAGCAGGTGTGTCCTCGGAGCCTTACAGCACCCTAACCCAGCTAGAGAGCCTCATGACTTCTCCCTCTGTGGCCTCACAGGCCAGCGCGCAGTTCACCTCTGCTCTGAGGTGGTGTGGTGCGGAGCCGGACGGTGTGGAGGCGGCCCGGGGTCAGGACTGCTTGCTCTTAGCCATGAGGCTAACTTGGCCCAGTCCTGCTGCCTCTCTGAGCTTCTAGTTTCTCACCTGTGAAAGAAGTGGGGTTCCTGCGGATCATCTCAGAGAGTCCTCCGAGTCGTCGTTGTAGGACTCCATCCATGAGTGAAAATCCAGACTGGAAATGCTAAGGGACCTCAGAAGCACCTGGGTTTTTGTGCCCGCAGTTCTCTAGTCTGTACAGTGGGACGAGAGCTGCGTTTCTGTCTGTGTTGGTGTGAAGCCAGAGTGTGCTGAAGCCTCAAGTAACCTCGTTTTACAGACGAGGTTACAAGCGCCAGAATTCAGAGACTTGCTGAGGTTACAGCCGGTCATGGTTCAGCAGGGAGTTGAATCTGGGTCTGTGTGACCTCAAAGCCTGTGTTCTTTCTCCCAGAACAAACAGGGCACATTGAGCTGTGGACACTGGGGGGTGGTTCATATTAGTGGAGAAGGTGTATGTTCTCAGAGGTCGCTGATCGGTCTCTGCACCTTCAGGGCCGCCTGAAGAGACCACTGGTCTAAACCGTCAGCCACCGGACAGTCCCTTCTCGAGGAAGGTCTTTGTCCTTGCTTGCTAGGGGACAGAGCCGGTTGCTGGCCTTAATTTGTCTGCTCCCCGGCAGCTCTGCAAAGAGAAGGTACCCACTGCCTTCTCCTGGGAGGAAGCTGCCCTGCCTTTGCCTGATCCGTGGCCTCTGTGTTCCCCCTCTAGCTGGAGGCTCTGGCATCCATCGTCCTGTGGCCAAGAAGGCCACACCTGGGGCCGAATACAAAGCCAAGGTAAGAGGCATGGGTAGGGACAGAACCCCTGGGAAAGGACGAGGGCAGCTGTGCCCATCACCCTTCTGGAGAGGCACCCTTGTGGAGCCAGACTCAGGCCACACCGAGGGGCCCACCGGGGACTTGTCAGCATCTAAAGTCCACACCTTTGTTGGGTGGCATTCCAGGGCTACAGGGGCCCTTTGGTACCTGCCACCAAGGCACAGAGTGAAGGGGAGGACATGGGCCCTGTTAAGTCAGGAGCAGGGAGGAAGGGCAACCCTGTACTCCTAGCTGATTCTGTTTCTCCGGCTGAGCAGAAAGCAAAGGGTGACGTGAAGAAGAAAGGTCGGCTCGACCCCTATGCCTACATCCCTCTCAACAGAACCAGGCTCAACCGCAGGTACGTGCTGGGCCATGCGGGGTCGGGCTGGCATGGTAAGCATGGGGATGGGGAGCTCAGTACTCCAAATAGGGGAGGGTCTCCTTCTCATTAAACTCACAACTTAATGGCTCAAGTGTTTCCCGGTTTTTTATTTTCACTTTTCAATGTACGTCTTCACATCATTGGTACGCACGTGTGGTGTCAACTTGAACTGCTCTTCCAAGCAGGGGAGCGCCTGGTCTACGCAGACCTCATGCTGCCCACTCTCAGGCAGTGCCCTTCCCCCCCTACTCCTCCTGATGCTGGGGGAGCCATCTTTCAACATCATGGTGAGGGGGGCCGCCTGTCTTCAGGGAGACGTGACCCTTCTGTTCCTTTCCCTGCAGGAAGAAGGTGAAGCTGCAGGGACAGTTTAAAGGCCTGGTGAAAGCTGCCCAGCGGGGATCCCAGGTGGGACACAAACTCCGCAGAAAGGATCGTCGGCCCTGAACCCCAGGGCCCCCAGAGCTGCTCTGGGATCCAGCCTGGAGGTCCCTCTGCAGCTCCCAAGCTGCTTTGACATCAGCTCCAGATGCTCGAGGTTCTGGCACAGCCTGGACTCAGAATGACTTGTTGGACAGGGCTTGGCTTTCAGAGAGGCACCCAGGATTTTGGAAGCTCCAAACTGGAATCTTGTTCAGAGATGTCCCTAGGGCCTAGAGATGGGAATGGGCCCCCCCTGCCTCCAAGTAGGCCAGTGAGGCCGCTATGCTTTCTGCCCAGAGTGGCCATGTGTACCAGAGCAGTTTCCATTTCTTCCAGCCGCTTGCAGCCATGTGGCACTTAGCGTGACTGTGGTCTGGGTGTGTAAGATGTGCTGTGACCAGATGTAGAATAAACATGCACCACCATGCATTATCCCTAGAAACACTGTGTTTATCACCTACCCCTCCAGGGCCAAAAACCGCTTCCAGCTATTGGCAACAGTAGCTTGACCGCTTCTTGGCCAGGCCCGGCATCTGGTCTAAGGCATTGCCAGTAGCCCTGGGTCAGGCCTTAGAACTTGCCCAGGGACACCCACCTGTGTCAGGAGATCTCCCTGGCTTCACTTTACAGCCCCAGTCAGAAGGTGACATTTGTGAATGCTCTGGGCCGGTCTGTAGCGCGGCTGAGAGTGGCTTAGAGCTACGGCACTGGCTGCCCCAGGCTGTCCCGTGCACAGCTTTCTCCCAGCGGCCTTGTTCGCTGATTCACTGAAGTGTTTACTGAGCCCCCCCCTGAGCACCGAGCGCAGCTGGATCACCTGCCTCCCTGATCGTCATGTCCTGTTTTTCCTGCCAGGTGGACAGTTGTGCAAAGAGCAGCATGATTCTCGCTATCAAGCTTTGTTGGTCTGGAGCAGAGGGAGTAGTGCTGACCTCCCACTGCCCCTGAGGTCACTTTATCGGCCAGGGGACCCCTGTGTGTGCTTTCCCAACAGGCGTCAAGAAGCAAGGAACCCCAGGGCTATTCCCAACAGGAGGACTTGTACCCTGGCATTTGATCCATAGCTTTACTCATGTCAAATTCTCCCCCCCCGCCACATACTCAATAGTTTCCATTCTAGTTTCATGCCCTCGGCTCTGATAATGCTCCCAGGAGGCCCTGTGCACAGTTCTGTTCGTCCTCTAAGGGAGCTCCAGTCTTGATTTGATCCATTGACCCCTAAATGAGGGCATTTCCTCTTAGTGATTTGGGGGCTAGGAAGTGGAGAGGAACCACACTTCACCCAGAGGTGGCGCTCTTTACATGCCTGTTCACAGAAAGTCTGGGCTTGGAGAGCAAGGAAGGTGGTTGCAAGAGGTGGCTATTAGAGATTTGCAGAGGTGGTCTAACTGAGACCCCCTTGTAGTTACACTTTGGGACAAATTAGGCCTATCGCAGCCCTTTCCTATTTCCTTTCTCGGAAAATTAGCCATATGCAGTAGGACGCTCCGTGAGAGTAGGAATGGGGATGAGCCGATCGCCCAATGTTGATGTACGAAAAGTTTGAAGCCAACTTGCTTACTATACCGTGCTTCTCAAGGACCTTCGTTTTCTTTCAAAGGTGGGGCTGGAGCAGGTGACTACAAAGCTTGGTGTTGCTGATATGCTGAATTCCAGATTCTTGTAGAAGTAGACTTCAAATGCAAATTATCTTAAAGTGGAGGCAAGCATTAATCTGCCCCAGAAACTGAAGGTGCTTGAAACATTTGTTGTGAAAGTCAGTGCTGCTTTTGTTCCAATTGTGGGGGTGAAGGGGAACTGGGGGTACTTAACACAAGGCTCACTGAGTTTCCGGACAACTAAAAAAGCTGAGGGCCTCCGCCAAGATCCAAATCTACTACTTTAAGTTTGTTACGCTTTTGGCGAAGTCTAAATCAGACTTCTGGCTTTTCTGGGGTCCCTCCTCTATTCCTTCTCAGAAGTGGAAGGCAGAACACAGCCTGCCTGACTGCACCAAAACAGCAACCCTTGTGTTGGCCAAGGAGGCGTGCGGCCGCGGGGTTTACAGAGGCAGTCCGTTCGTGTCCCCCCATCCTGACGCCTGTGGACACAGGCGTGTCTGGTTAAACCGACCTCAGCCCTTTCTGGGAAATGCAGCTTCTCGGGACGGTGGCAGTGGGCCTGGCGGCGAAGGCTCTTGAACTTCACTCCTGGCAGGGGCCGCCGTCTTGGGTCCGCTGTTGTCTTTGCACGCCTGCCCCAGTCCGCATGCTTCATCGTGTTTCCTGTACTATTTGCAACATGTGAGAAAGTCACGTGCGATGATCAGGTGGTCTCCGTGTTCATTCTTCTTCGTGCTTGCTTATGTTTGTCATACGGTAACTTAGGAAATTGAATGTATTCTCTATTTCACTGTAAAAGTTATAAAGATTCACAGAACATTTAGAAAAAATAGAAGAGTAAAAGCAGGAGCTAGAAAATCCTTCCACCAAATTCTCACTGTGAATCCTAGTACAGTTGACCCTGGAGCAACACAGATTTGAAATGCACAGGTCCGCTTAGACGTGGATTTTTTTTTTAAATATTTATTTATTTTTTGAGAGAGAGAACGAGAGAGCAGGAGTGGGGGGAGGGGCAGAGGGAGACAGAATCTTCAAGCAGACTCACCGCGATTGCAGAGCTTGATCTCACAACCCATGAGGTCATGACCCCAGCCGAAACCAAGAGTCAGATGCTTAACTGACTGCCACCCAGGCGCCCGGATTGTTTTTGATAAATATAGCACGATACTATATATGTGCTTTCTCTTCCTTATGATGTTCTTTTTTTTTTAAGATTTATTTATTTATTTGAGAGAGAGAGCACAGGTGAGGGAGGGCCAGAGGGAGAAGCAGACTCTCCACTGAGCAGCGAGCTAGACGCGGGGCTCAAACCCAGGACCCCGAGATCACAACCCGAGCCAAAGGCAGACGCTTAGCCAGCTGAGCCACCCAGGCGCCCCTTCCTTATGATGTTCTTACTAGCATTTTCTTTAGCTTGCTTTATTGTACTACAGTGTATAACCCTGGCAGTACTGTATGTGTTATTCAGCTGTGTTATCAGTAAGTCTCTGGTCAACGGTAGGCTGTTAGTGGTTAAGTTTTAAAGGAGTCAAAAATTGTATGTGGATTTTGGACTGAACAGGGGTTAGTACCCCTAACCCCCATATTCTTTGGGGATCAGCTGTATCAACTATATATTTCATTCCTGTTTTTTAATACATGAGGGTTTTTTTTTTTAATGATTTTTTATTATATTATGTTAGTCACCATACAGTACATCCCCGGTTTCCGATGTAAGGCTCGATGATTCATTAGTTGTGTATAACACCCAGTGCACCATGCAATACGTGCCCTCCTTACTACCCATCACCGGTCTATCCCATTCCCCCACCCCCCTCCCCTCTGAGGCCCACATGAGGGTTTTTTTGATACAAAAATAGAGTTTTTAAAATACAAGTTTAGTTGCACTTGACTATCACGAACTTTTTACTCTACCGGTATAAGCACCTGATAAACACTGTTTTCGGTGGCCCAGTTTAAACGTCTTCCCAGTGGACGTAGGTCAGTTTGTTTACAAAGAATCTTTGAGCCCAGAAGTATGTTGCTCCTTGACATACACAGGAGTGTAAGGCCATCACTCGATGCTGGATCATGTGCAAAGCAGTATTTAGAAAGTGACGTGATGACTGCTCTTTGTTCTACTTTTGCTATACATTATTTTGAATAGATAAGTGTACTTCAGAAAATAAGCCTGATTTGGGGCACTGTAAGCTGACTTGCCATTTCCGGAAATCATGCTGAACTGTAGCTTCTGCCATTAGAACCATTTACCACACTGTCAGAGAGGCTGGCCACGTTGTCCAGGACCAGGGCTACAGTAGCGGCAGGTGTTCTCCACTGATTGGTCGTGGAAGTGCCTAGAACAGGATTTTGAGGCTGTGGTCAATAATGGGTAAAAACTGATGAAGAATGTGGGGGTGGGGAGGGCGTCTGGGTGGCTCTGTCAGTTAAACTTTAAAAAATGTGGGTGGGGAGTATGGTGGCACACTCAGGCTGGGCTGAGGTCTGGGTATCAGCTTTACAAGTCTAAAGTCAGTTGATCGTGTTCAGAGAGGAGTAAAGAGACTCTCAAGAGGCCTAGTGAAAATGATGGTTTATTAATTTGTAATGAGAAATATAAGTGCCAAGGGGCCTGAGACTGGTGTCATGGCGACTGCTCGGCACACGCTCCCCCGCACAGGAAGTCAGAATCAGGCTTCAGTGAGCACGGAACAGGGCCCCGCGAATCATGTGCGTGAAAGCGGTGGTCATGGTGCTGAGGTAGGACGGCGTTCTCTCTGTGGGATATACCTGTCCACCGGGTCCCCCTCTGTTCTGAGCCCGCTCAGAGCCCGTTACCTGCTGTGCAGAAGCTTTTCTGAGCTTTCCTTCGGCTCCTGCTTCCTTCACACGCAGGCACGCCTGCGCTGAATTTCCAAGGCCAACTCTTTGGGCTTTCGCCGGGGAGACATCCTGTTCTCTCTGGGGCCTTGGGCACATAACTAATCCTACCTGTCGTGTGTGGACTTGAAGGGTTTAACTCCTAGAGGGCAGCTTGATTTCCAGATTCCAGGGATGTTACCCTGTAGGCCCAAAGGTGGCAATTACCGGAGCTGATGGCATTTGGGGCAGGATCCCAGGGAGGGCCCGAGGCCCTGAGGACGGGCGGATGGATTTGTGAATGGTGCCGGGAGAAGACGGCGCCTCCGTCGGTTTACATGCTCTTCAAGAGCCTCGCTTTGAGCCAGAACTGTTGCTAGGCCATAGATCTTGGACTTGAGCCTGAAATACAAACACAGCTGATAACGTGGGACCAGGCCTCCGTTGTAAATAAGCTCATAAAAATGACGAGGTGCGGCAATCCCTGAGAAGATGTGACACGGCTGCGCAGTGATCGGGTCCTTGGGTGGTGACATCTCAAAACGCCTTCCTCAGCCATTCCAGCAGCCAGGTCAACTCCTCGCAGGGAGGTGGAGTAAACCTCCTGAGCAGGTAACCGGCTCGCAGAGCTGCCATCCCACACGAGGACTGTCACAGGGGTCACGTGGATCCCGTCCCTCAGGACTTCACTCAGGGACACACAGCTGCGCAGGCACAGAGCCGGCCCATTTACCGCCAGCCGCATCCACAGGCACTATCTCCCGGTCCCGAGACGGTGGCCTTCTGATTATGGCTGCCATTGTCGTGATCCTTCACGGCCGGGAGCCCAGAGGCAGAGCTGAGTCGTTGCCATAAGGTAGAGCCCAGGCCCCCAGGGTTCAAGCCGACACTGCTGCGCCCTGCGTAACTTAGCCCCGGGGAGAACACGGTGTTGCAAGCAGGCTTAGCTGGGCCTTTCCAAACCCGCCTGCGGTTGGGACACCAGAGTCTGTCTCCTTTCCCTTCATCCCCTTGCAGGCTTTTTACTCCCAAAGCCCTGCCACTCTGGGATTAAAACCAATTACAGAACAGGTTTCTTTGTACTTGGCGAGAAGAGGGTGGAGTTGTAGCAGGACTGCAGTTCCTGAAAACTGAGGGCCGGGGGCGGGGCTGCTTGCTGGGCATTCCTTCCTCTCCCTCCTCGTCCCCTTTCAGAGGGCGCTGGAGCTGGTCTGCAGGTCTTTCCTTTCTTTCTGCCATTCTGTTCTACCACATTCCTTGTCCTCTTCCTCACCTCTCCCTCCCTCCCTGTCTGTCTGTCACGGTGTATCTCTCCCTCTCTCTCTCTGTCTCTCTCTCTCTCTCTCTCTCTCTCTCTCACACACACACACACACACACACACACACACACACACACACGTTGGCTTTGTGCCTTTATTCTGAGCAAAGGACTTCTTTCCAAAAAAGCATTTTGTGAGACAGGAGATACAGTAGTAAGCCAGATAGACAGGATCTTTGCCTTCATGAACCGTATGAGGAAGGGACAGGTCAAGAAAGAATAAACACACGTCACTGGAATAGTGCTCCGCGGGTGCCTTGAATGGACCTGGTTTGGGTGAGGAGGCTGTGGGGGCCTCTTGGGATAAATGATGTTTATGTAAGGCCGGAAGGGTGAGCAGGCTTTAGGTTAAGTCGTTTGCCTCCATGACCAAGGCTCCCCAATTTCCAGATCGTGGGGCCTATGGGCAGCAATAGGATTGAAAGGTGGGCTTGGGCAAGACCTGTCTTGAAGCTGTGCTCCATACCAGGCTCACTGTTCCGTTGAGAGAGAGAGAGAGAGAGAGAGAGAGAGTGTGTGTGTGTGTGTGTGTGTGTGTGTGTGGTGAGGGATGGGGGGTGGTGCAGCGAAAGCTCCTCTCACCCACTTTTGGCTCATGCTCCACACAGAGGAATAGCATGTGCGGAGGCCCTGGAGCCAAGAAGAGTTTGGCCCCTTCAAAGAACTGAAAAGAAGCCAGGGTTGCCAGACCAGGGGAGCAGGTTGGTGCGTGGGACGTGCACAAACTGGAGAAGCTGCTGCTGGGGCTCCACAGGGTCTTGGACGAAGCTGACTCAGATGTGAGGCAGTGGCAGTGGCAGTGGCAGTGGCGAGGTAGGGGCTGACCTGATCTGACTTGCTTTTTTTTTTAAAGATCACTGGCTGCCGTGTGAGTCACAGATTGGAACAGGGCAAGAGGACACAAGGAGGTCTGTTAGGAAGCTGCTGTCAGAAGGGGGGGGGGTGGGTGGGGGGGGGGGGGGGGGGGGGGGGTGCCAGTGGTGGAGATGGCGGGAAGGGGCTATAGGTGCAAGATGAAGTCCAGTGCTCTTAGTGGAGGGACCTTCAGCTTCGGGAGAGGGCAGCCGGGCCCCTTGTTTACTGGACCACAAAGGGTGGACAAACTTCATTCAATCTTTCAAGCCCTTTTTAGTTGTTGCCCCCTGTGTGTCAGGCACTGTCCTAGGAACTGTAGATACACCAGAGAACAAAACAACAACTCCAGCTTCATGGGAAGATCAAACAAAATAAATATGAAATTTTGGCGGCACCTGGATGGCTCAGTCGGTCTGCCTTCAGCTCAGGTCATGATCCCAGGGTCCTGGTTGGGCGCCCTGTTCAGCGGGGAGTCTGCTTCTCCCTCTCTCTCTGCCCTTCCCCCTGGCTCATGGGCGTGCTCTGTTTCTCAAGTAAATAAATAAAATCTTTAAAAAAAAATTTTTTTTAGCGTGTTAGATAGCGGTAAGTATTCTAGAGAATTATAAAGCAGAAAAGGGGATAGGAAAAACTGGATGGAAGGGAGGGATGGTGTCAACTTTAAATTGGCAAATCAGAGAAGGTGGTTAAAGCCTTGAGGAATTGAGCCTTTAGATAACTCCTCAAAATGGAGAAAACAGCAAGTGCAAAGGCCCTGAGGTATGCATGTGCATGTGGTGTTCAAAGAAAAACAGCTGGAGCTGAGAGATTGAGAGGGAGATGAGATCAGGATGTGAACTGGGGCCAGAAGGCATTGCATCTTATAGGCCATTGTGAGGACTTTGACTTTTCTTCCCAATGGAAGGAGGAACCATTGGAAGATTGTGAATATAGGGGTCACATGATCTGAAAAGGCCATCATCTGAGATGGGAAAGACTGCAGATGGAGCATTTGGGGGCAGGACAGATAGGAGTTCAGTTTTAGACATACTGAGTTTGAGATGGTGTTAGACATTTAAATGAAGATGGGGCAGCTGGAGATAGGAATCTGGAACTCAGGATGGTTCCAGCATGGCTGTACACACTTGAGAGTTGTGTGTGTACGTGTGTGTGTTTCGAGCAGATAGACTGGGATATCAACAAGTGGGTGGATACAGATAGAGAAGAGAACATGTCTAAGGTCTGAACTTGGGATACCCCAATATTAAAAGCAGATAGATAAGGAAGAACAGCCAATGAGGTAGAAAAAAAAAAAAAAGGACAAAAGTTAAGAGAACACAGTATTCTGGAAACTAAGTCAAGGTAATATGTCAAGGAAAAAGAGGTTATCAGCTGCATCAGGTCTACTGAGAGGTCACGTAAGCTGAGGATTGCTGGATTTGGTAACACGAAGGTTGCTGGTGAGAAGTTCTGGGAATCAGCAGTTCAGCCCAAACTGCTTTCAAGTTCAACTAAAAAGTAGGATGAAACATTTATTTTTTAAAAAAGTTTATTCATTTATTTGAGAGAGAGAGCACAAGCAGGGGGAGGGGCAGAGGCAGACTCCTTGCTGAGCAGGGAGCCCAACAATGCGGGGCTCCCTCCCATGACCCCCAAGATCGTCACCAGAGCTGAAATGAGTCAAATGCTTAACCAACTGAGCCACCCAGGCGCCCCAAAATAAGCTTCTTAAAAGCAACAAAGAGCTAGCTGGAGAGTGAAGTATTACCAACCAAGCCCCAAGAGTAGACAGGAGCTGGAAAGGGAAGCCCAGCAAAAGGGGAACTTAAGCTTGGGCGGGTGAGTGGTGGTGCAAAGTAGGAAGAGTCTGTTGTAAGGCCGAAGTGCATTTCTGGAGGCCTCATGGGATTAAGGGGACAGAAGTTGGAGTTTGAGAACCACCAAGAGCAGAAACTCAAATAAATTACACACTCACACCTTAGTCTGGGACCCTAATAGGTGACAACCTAGGTGTAAGGGTAAATCTAAAGCATATCACACATGCTTGCAAACTACCGTCATGTCGTCTGGGTGGTCCAGGGAATGTTGAGGCTAGGACTTGGATTTAGGTAATTCTGGACTGTTAGTGTCCCCAGGAATTTTGCAGAAATAAACATGACAACATCAACCTAGGTTCCAAATTATTCCTATAAATAAGTTTTCAAATATAATATCTGATATTCAACAAAAATAACCAGGCATACTAGGAGACAGTAAAGCATGAGTGAGAAAAAAACACAAGTAATATTAACAACAAGAATATACCACAGGCAAGCTGTTCACAGCTCTATGATCTCACTGGTCACATTGCGTTATTATTTTTTTGTGACTCTTTTCCGATGTGGAACATTTCTTGGTTGCTTCTTCAGCATCCATTCCATCCTTTTCCCTTCCCAACACTCTTAATTTCAGTTCTGGTAAGACTTTGGTACTGGAGAGGCTGACCTGTGACCAGCTCTAGGAGTTGGGCATGTGAGCTATCCACTGAGTCTATCTTTTTGTCCTCAGGACTGATTCAGGAGTGAGCATGTCAGCTAAGCTAATGGGTGAATCCTAGCCCTTTTGAATAATGCTGATACACAGACTCTGCCCTTGGATAAGGAAGCCTGCCCCTCTAAGAGCCGCTGGCCATAGGATTAAACCCGTCCCACAGAAGACCAAATAGAGAACTGGAAAGAAATTAGGTCTTTGGTGACATCGTTAAGCTGCTAGATCAAGGTCCATCTGAAGGTAGACCGGCCTCTAGGGAAGCACTGTCCAACAGAAATATAATGTAGGTCCTCTATTAAATTATCTTGTAGCCACATTAAAAAGAAGTGAAATAATTTTAATAATATATTTTATTTAATCTAATATCCAAAATAGTATCATTTTAACATATAATAATGTAAAGTACCATTAATGAACTATCTTATATTCTGTTATTCACGCTAAGTCTGGAATCCATGTGTACCCTGCACATGTCTGTAGCTGGACTGCCTGTACTTCAAGCGTGCCGTACCCTGTGTGGCTGGGGATTGCCAAACTGACACCACAGCTCTGGACCGATAAATTCCCTTACAACCATTTTTTTTTAAGATTTTATTTATTTATTTCTTCGACAGAGATAGAGACAGCCAGCGAGAGAGGGAACACAAGCAGGGGGAGTGGGAGAGGAAGAAGCAGGCTCCTAGCGGAGGAGCCTGATGCGGGGCTCGATCCCAGAACGCTGGGATCACGCCCTGAGCTGAAGGCAGACGCCTAACGACTGAGCCACCCAGGCGCCCCCCCTTACAACCATTTTTTTTTTTTTAAAGATTTTATTTATTTATTTGACAGAGATAGAGACAGCCAGCGAGAGAGGGAACACAGCAGGGGAGTGGGAGAGGAAGAAGCAGGCTCATAGCGGAGGAGCCTGATGCGGGGCTCGATCCCATAACGCCGGGATCACGCCCTGAGCCGAAGGCAGACGCTTAACCGCTGTGCCACCCAGGCGCCCCCCTTACAACCATTTTTAACAGCTTTATTGAGATATAATTTCTTCTTCTCTCTTTTTTTTTTAACATTTTATTCATTTATTTGAGAGAGACGCTTCACCAACTGAGCCACCTAGGCGCTCCTGACAGAGAGAGCACAAGCAGGGAGAGCAGCCGGCAGAGGGAGAAGCAGGCTCCCCGCTGAGCAAGGAGCCCGAGTCTGGGATCATGACCCAAGCCGAAGGCCGATGCTTAACTGACTGAGCCACCCAGACACCCCTGAGATATAATTTCTTTACCATAAAATTTACCCATTGTAAGTATACAGGTCTATGGTTTTTAGTAAATTTATAGATTGTGCAACCGTTCCCCATCTCTAATTTTGGAACATTTCCATCACCCCAGAAAGTTCCCTCCTGCCCCTTCGGTGTTACTCTCTGTTCCCATGCACAGCCCCAGGCAATCACTGGTCTTCTTTCTGTCTCTATTAATTGTCCTTTCCTGGCTATTTCACGTAAATGAAATCGTGTAATACGTAGTCTTTGGCTTCCGGCTTCTTTCACTTGGCATAGCGTTTTTGAGATCCGTGCATGTTTCGGCACGTGTCAGTACTCCGTTTCCTTCTATTGCTGACTAGTATTCCAGTGTATGGCTACACACACATTTTGTTTATCTACTCACCAGTTGATAGACATGTGGATTGTTTCCAACTTGGAGTTATGACTAATGCTGCTATGAACATTGACGTCCAACTCTTTGTGTGGACATATGTTTCCATTTCTCTTGAGTAGAGTCTTAGGAGTGGAATTCCTTGGTCATACGCTAAGTTTATGTTTAATCTTTTAAGAAACTGCTGAACAGGGGCTCCTGGCCAGTTCAGTCGGTAGAGCATGTGACTCTTGATCTCGGGGTCATGAGTTTGAGTTCCATGTTGGGTGTAGGGATTACTTAAAAAAAAAAAAAAAAAAAGTTAAGCGGTGCCTGGGTAGCGCAGTCGTTAAGCGTCTGCCTTCAGCTCAGGGCGTGATACCGGTGTTCCGGGATCAAGTCCCACATCGGGCTCCTCGGCTGGGAGCCTGCTTCTTCCTCTCCCACTCCCCTGCTGTGTTCCCTCTCTTGCTGGCTGTCTCTCTGTCACATAAATAAATAAAATCTTAAAAAAAAAAAGTTAAGAAACTGCCAAACTGTTTTCCAAAGTAGCTGACTATTTTGCGTTCCCACCAGCATGTCTGGGGACTTCTGTCTTTCCACATCCCTGCCAACAGTTGGCATTGTCTGTCTCCTTTAATAGCCTTCTAGTGGCTGTACACCGGAATCTCATTGTGGTTTTAAGTTGCATTTTCCTAATGACTAACGACATCAAGCATCTTTTTATGTACTTATTGGCCATTTGTGTTTCTTTAGTGAAATGTCTATTCAAATCTTTTGCCCAATTTTTCATTAATGTGTGGTATTTTATTTTCTTAGTGATATCTTTTTTATAACAGCTGTATCGAGATAGAATTCACATACCATAAAACTCACCCTTTTATCTATCATCTATCTATCTATCTATTTATTTTTAAAATATTTTATTTATTTGAGAGTGAGAGACCACAAGCAGGGGGAGTGGCACAGAGAAAGGGAGAGGTAGAAGCAGGGTCCCCACTGAGCAGGGAGCCCAATGTGAGGCTTGATCCCAGGACCCTGGGATCACAACCTGAGCTGAAGGCAGATGCTTAAGGCACCCCCAAACTCACCCTTTTAAAGAATACAACTTAGTGTTTTTTTAGCATATTCACAATGTTGCACAACCATCCCCACTATCTAATTCCACAAATTTCTATCACCTTAAAAAGAAAACCTATACTGGGCACCTGGTGGCTCAGTCGGTTAAGCAGCTGGCTTGATTTTGGCTCAGGTCATGATGTCAGGGTGCTGGGATGGAGCCCCATGTCGGGTTCCACACTCAGCAGGGAGTCTGCTTGAGATTCACTCTCTCCCTCTGCCCCTCCTTCCCTCAAATAAGTAAATCTTAAAAAAAAAAAAAAAAAGGAAACCTGTACCCATTAAGGATTCATTCCCCACGCCGTACTTCCCTTTTCGCCATCGCTTCCTATCTACTTTGTCTCTTTGGATGTGCCTGTCTGCACATGTCCTATAAATTGAATTGGCCTTTTTGTCTGGCTCTTTCACTGAGCATGATATTTTCGAGTTTCATTCATGTTATAGCACGTATCGGTCCTTTGTTCCTTTCTATGGCCAAAGAACCTTCCATGTGTGGCTATATACTGCATGTCGTTGATTCATGCATCAGTTGGTAGGCATTTGGGTTGCTTGCACTTCACGGCTGTAATCAGTATGTTGCTACGAACACGTGTACAAGTGTTTGTGTGTACAAATGTATGCTTTCAGCTCTCCCGGGTGTATATCCAGGAGTGGAAGTGCTGGGTCCTATGCTAACTTCATGTCTAGCGTTTTGAGGAACTGCCAGACCATTTTCCAAAGCAGTTACACTGTTTTACATTCCCACCAGCAGGGTATGAGGAAGGGCTCCAGTCTCTCTGTGTCCCTGCCGACACACCAGCCCCGCAGCTCCTCCTCCTCCCTCTTCTCTGCAGCTGGCACTCCTTTCCTCTTTTCTTTCTGGTAAAATATGCATAACCTAAAATTCACCATCTTAACCATATTAAACGTACAGTTCAGTGGCATGAAGTACATTCACCCTGTTTTGCCACCATCACCACCATCCAGCTCCAGAACTTTTTATCATCCCAAACTGAAACCTCATACCCACTGTACCCTAACTCCCCATCCCGCTCCCCCAGCCCCTGGAAGCCACCATCTCACTGCCCGTCTCTAGGAATGTGATTCCTTGGCATCCCTCCTACAAATGGCATCATGCTGTATTTGTCCTTTTGTGACTGGCTTATTTCACTGAGCAGAAGGTTCTCACATTCTACCCACGTTGTAGCGTGTGTCAGAATTTCCATCCTTTTTGAGGCTGCATAATATTCCACAGTATGTATACACACCTGTTTATCCATTTATCTGTTGATGGACATTTGTGTCGTCTCCACCTTTTGGCTCTTGAGAATAATGCTGTTGTGAACATGGGTGTCCAAGTATCTATTTGGGTCCCTGCTTTCCACTTTCCCGATTTGGGGTATGTGCCCAGAATTGGAACTGCAGGATCGTAGGATAAATTCTGTTTACTTTGTGTGAGGCTTAGAGCCACTTCTGCAGGGCAGTGGCCACCACTTTAGGACATGGGGCCCCCAAAGTTCCTACCTTACACTTGTGTTGGGCTGTCTAGCTTTTGGAGGATTTCTCCTTTGTATGGAAACCACTAATCAACCATGTTTTTAAAATGGCTTTATTTGCAATGTACTTTCATTGTTCAGAAAGGAGAAAGGGCCTGTCCCCTTTAAGGATCCAGGTTTAGGGGACAACACTAAGGAGCTCAGGGGTCGCTCACTGATTTGTTCTTTGTCTTCACTCTTCCAGTGCAGCCGCCGTTCTGAAGTCTGCACAGGACCCAGCAGGCCCTGAGCTCTTGCAAACCGTGAGTAACAAACTCTCATTTCAGTGGTTGGAGTTTACTGATCTGTTGGCTTCACTGCACCTGTATAAAACCAATATCCCAGGTAACATTTTAAAACACCCAGCCCTGTCCTCAGAACCCAGAGAAATGGGCCAGTTGATTTTCTTTTTTTTATAAAGATTTTATTTATTTGAGAGAGAGAGAGGGAGGGAGGGAGAGCACAAGCAGGGGGGAGGGGCAGAGGGAGAGGGAGAAGCAGACTCCCTGCTGAGCAGGGACCCCAATGCAGGGCTCCATGCCAGGACCCTGGGATCATGACCTAAGCTGAAGGCAGACGCTTACCTGACTGAGCCACCCACGCGCCCCTGGGCCAGTTGATTTTCAAAGCAGGAGGTTCCAGGGAGCCCTGTCTTGCCAGAAAACTCAGTTCTGGTTAAAAGTAAGACATAGGCACCCTTCACCCTCGGTACTCTGAAATCAACTCCTTTCCTCCTCCTATAAGCATGGGAAGGGGTTTGGCAGAGCTAATACTTCCTTAGGGATATTATGGTGGAAAGGAGAGGGAGAGGTGAAAAAGTTATACCTGGTAATAATTCTAATACAAATAATAATGACTGCCATTATCATAACAACTTGCAGAATGTCCCCTGAGACAATATGTTGAGAAGCCCTGAGTTGTGACCAACTGTCCTGGCTTGCCTGGGTCTAGGGGGGTTTCCCAGGACACCAGACTTCTGATGCTAAAACCAAGAGAGGCCCAGCCACACTGTGATAATTGGTCATCTAAATCCAGTCTCCCACTTGTGAGCTGTGTGACCTCAGCTGATTCTCCTACTTCTCTGTTCCCCAGAGATAATATTCTCAGAGACAATATCTAACTCGTACATTTGTTTTAAGGATAAAATAAAACCTATGTAAAGCATTAAGCTCAGTACATGGCATATATTAACTACAAATAACTGTTAGATATCATTACCTAAACTCCTGTCTAATGTAACCTTACAAGTTTTGTTTGTCCTTTTGGAGAGACAGCAGTGTTTATTTAAGTGTATAGACCATCTACATCCACAAATTTATACAATAAAAGCCAAAAAAAAAAAAAAAAGCCAAATATACAGCAAGACTGCTAGAAAAGAAAATATTAAAACCACATAGTAGGGACGCCTGGGTGGCTCAGTCCGTTAAAATCTGCCTTCGGCTCAGGTCATGATCCCAGGATCGAGTCCCACATTGGGCTCCCTGCTCAGTGGGGAGTCTGCTTCTCCCTTTGCCTGCTGCTCCCCTTGCTTGTGCACTCTATCTCTGACAAATAAATAAATAAAATCTAAAAAAAAAAGAATTCCATTTAAAAAATAAAATAAAACCACATAGTAGAAGAGAGAGAAGAACGAACCCCAAAGCCAGGCTAATAGGTATCTAGAAGTATGCGTCTGGTGGGCCTGGATGATGGGGGAAGGGCCATCGTTTACTTGGGGCTGGGAAGCAGACCACAAAGTGCAAGCTGACTCTTCCTTCCCTGCTTAAAACATCCTGAGTTAGATTTTTTTTTTTTTTAAGATTTTATTTATTTATTTGACAGAGATAGAGACAGCCAGAGAGAGAGGGAACACAAGCAGGGGGAGTGGGAGAGGAAGAAGCAGGCTCATAGCGGAGGAGCCTGATGTGGGGCTTGATCCCATAACGCCGGGATCACGCCCTGAGCTGAAGGCAGACGCCTAACCACTGTGCCACCCAGGCGCCCCATAGATGTTTTTGTTATGTCTATTTTACGGAGTTGGAAACAGAGGAAAAAGCACAGAGAAATCCATTTGTCCCCTCATCATCTTTTTTGGGACTAGCTTCTGGCCATCCTAATTTTGTAAGAGGAATATGAGGGAGCTCGAGAAATTATGAGCCTGGATATCACAGCCAAGCTGCCCACCCAGCCTCCTAGAGCCAGAGAAGTCTCCAGCATTTGAGTCCAGACCCCTTGCTTTGCAAATGGGGCCACTGAAGCCCAGAGCAGGGACTGCCCTTCTCAGCATCCAGGTACTGGAAGAACCAGGACTAGAACCCAGGTCACCAACTCCCAACCCGGGGTCCTCTGCTAAAGGTGGTCAGGACTCCACAGGGAAGCTGGAAGCCACGCACAGCTTACTAGGCCTACGAATGTAGGCCCACAACAGCTAAGGATGAATTTAGACACACGCCTCAAGTCTACATTTCCAAATGGGCAGGTAGGGGGGTGGGATTTATGTTTTCCAAATGAGGTTGTGTGGTTCTGTGGATGAGACCAGCAATGTCTCTAAAAAGGTCCTGAGATCTGCAGGCAGGAATCTGAGATGGGAAAGACAAGTCCTCAAGTGTCCTTACAGGTTGGGGTCTACAGATGCATGGAATCACCCATCCTTCCCCCTGCCCCCCCCCCCCACCAACCAGAAGCAAAGCTACTGGGGAGGGAAACTCAAAACGGCCTACTTGAAGCGACCTTTCTAGGACAAACTCACCAAGATTCTGTGACACACAGGGCCTGTGAGACTTGGGAAATGGAACTTGTGTTCCTGGGAGGGAGGCCAGGGTGACACGGGCTGCGGCATGGGAGAGGAAGGTGTTGGGCTCAGACCGTGGTGCCCTTCCTCACACAGGGAGGCCTCTACTTGCCATCAGTCTGAACTGGCATGTGGCCTTCGTGTTCACTTCTTTGGGGTTTGCCTCTGGCGGGGGGAGTACTGCTCTCTTCAAAATGCACATCCGGTCCCCCTACGCACCTGTGCCCACAAGTGGACCCGGCGCTCTGCAGCACAGCATCCCTGTCCCTCACATGTCCCCTTTCTCACCTCTGTCCCTCAGTTCCAGCCACCCTGAGCTTTTCCAGCTTGCTTCGGTGTGCTACTCTCCCCGCTTCTCTCTCCCCCTTAGCCTTTCCCCATCTCTATTGGTTAGGGTGAATCATTTGCTGTAACAAATCTCAGAACTTCCACGCTTAACACAGTCGTTTTCAGGTACTAACAATCTGGATTGAAGTTTGTGGCTGTCGGCTGGCTGGCTGTGATGGTGGTGAGGGCAAGGCCTCCAAGATTGCCCCAGGCATCCACAGGCTGCAGCACCACAGGAGGGACCCCCGGGGGATCCTTTTTCCGGGTCAGCACCATAAATGTATTTGCTCACATTTCACGAGCTAGAACTCAGTCATTTGGCCACACTTCACTGCGAGGGGGTCTGGGCAACATTCTAGCTGTGTTCCCAGCGAAGCAGGGTTTCTTGAACATGGACACACTGTCCTTGAGTGTCAGCCTGAGTCACTTTCACAGAAGGTATTTCCTACCGCATTGTGACTGGGTTGAGCTGCTCCCTTGGGGTTGCCGCAGTACCCTTGGAAGCCAATCCTTTCATAACCCATATGGAAGGTAGAGTACGATCATGGTTTCTTTACACATTTTCCTGCGTTAGAATGTGCATTAGTTTCCAATTGTTTCAGTAACAGATTACCACACACTTAGTGGCTTAAAAAACAATATAAATTCATTTTCTTACAGTTCTAGGGTCAGAGGCCTGAAGTGGGTCTTACTGGATTAAAACCAAGGTGTCGGCAGGGCTGTGCTCTTTTCTGGAGGCTCTGGGGTGGGGGTGGGGGGGTGTCTGTTTCCTTGCTTTTTCCAGCATGGTGGGGGGGGGTCCTGCACTTCTTGGCTCACAGACCCTTCCATCTTCAAAGCCAACCATCACAGCCCTCCAACCTCTACGTCTCCTTCTCTGCCTCTGACCCTTCTTCCTCCGTCTTATAAGGACCCTGTGATTACATTGGGCCCACCTGGATAATCCGGGCTAAACTCCCCATCTCAAGCTCTTCGACTCAACCACATCTGCCATGTAAGGTAACACATTCACAGGGCCCCCAGGGATTAGACCATAGACATCTCTGGAAGGCCATTATTTTGACCACCACACACCGTTAAGCTTTGTAAGGACTGCCTCTAGTGTTTGTTGCTATGTGGCCTTAGAAATAGGCACTGTACCTGGGACACTGTAGATGTTCTTCAGTGTGTCAGGTGATGGAATGGGTAGGGTTACAGCCTCCCAAAGTGAGCCCCAGGCCGTGGCAAACCTGCCCATTTCTCTCTCCCCATGAGGCCTGGGCTGGCGCATGGCCAGCAGCCTATTTGTCATGGTTCCTACTTCCCCATACGACGTGGTTGATAGAGAATTCATAGGGCCTATGGCCTTCGTGTTCCAAGACAAATTTTTAAAAATCAACCTTTTTGGGGCACCTGGGAGGCTTAGTCAGTTAAGCGTCTGACTTCAGCTCTGGTCATGATCTCCAGGTCCTGGGATCGAGCCCCACGTCAAGCCCCATGTCAGTCTCCATGCCCAGTGGGGTTTCTCTCTCTGCTTGTCCTCCCATTCGTGGTCTCTCTAATAAACAAATAAATAATATAAAAATCAACCTTATTGAGGTATAATTTATATATGATTAATTCATCCATCTTAAGTGTTCATTGAGTTTTGACACTTGTATATCCCCATGCGACCACCACCATAAGGTGCGTGTGTGTTTACGGTTTCTTTCGTTGTTTCGACGTACAGCTCTGAGTTTTAAGACCTATATACAGATGTATGTAACTGTCATCCCAATCAGGATCTCCCCTCGGCCTCCCCTCAACCGCTGTCTTAACCCTTGGTAACCGCTGTTCTGTTATCTGAACTTACAGTTTTGTCCAAAGCAAATTTTTTTAAAGATTTATTTATCTATTTTAGAGAGAGCAAGAGTGTGCAATTCAGTGACATTTAGTACACCCACAGTGTTGTGCAGCTACCATCTCTATCAAGTTCCAAAACTTCTTCAGCTTCCCAAACAAAACCTTGTACCCATTAGCAGCCATCTCTATGCACCCCCTCACATTTCCACCCCCCAGACCTAAGCAACCACCAGTCTGCTTTCTGGCTCTATGAATTACCTATTCTGGATGTTTCCTAGAGCTGGATCATATGCAACCTTCTGTGTCTGGTTCTTTTACTTAGCATAATGTACCGTATCAGCGTTTCATTCCTTTTCATAGCCGACGAATATGCCATTGTATGGGCATGCCACAATTTGTCTACCCATTCGCTTGCTGATGGCCCACAGAATTTGCCTTATTTTTTTTTTTTTAAGATTTTTTATTTATTTATTTGACAGAGATAGAGACAGCCAGTGAGAGAGGGAACACAAGCAGGGGGAGTGGGAGAGGAAGAAGCAGGCTCATAGCGGAGGAGCCTGATGTGGGGCTCGAACCCGGAACGCCGGGATCACGCCCTGAGCCGAAGGCAGACGCTTTAACCGCTGTGCCACCCAGGCGCCCCTTGCCTTATTTTTAATTGGAACATCGCTAAGATTATTTCTACCCCCCAGAGCCTAACTCCGATGTCACCCCTATGGGCCCATGTGCTCAGCCTTTCCATACATGTTCTCATGCCATATAACATTTTTGTAAAGAAGGGATCATCCCCCATTTTACACATTCAGAATCTGAGGCACGGAAGGACGGAGTTTCTGGATCCAGGTGGGATTATAAGCCTGGTGTCCATCCCACTGCACCCCCGCTGGTATCTTTGAGTGCAGGTAACTGAAAGCAAAGTCCGTGTGGAAAGCAAATCCTTGGGGAAGATTTCAATGCAGTGTGGACTACTGCAGAAAACCCTTGAATTCTGTGTCCTTCCACGGGGGCTTCTGAATACCCTCCACGAGCATCTCTCTCTAGGCGGGCAGCCACCATGCCCAGTGCACAGCTCTCATCACATCCCTTCTTGATGCCCTCTCATTACTTTTAATTGCATCGGAGCCTCTCTAGCATCTTGTATTTTGATTCCTAATCCGGGGCGTTTCTCTGCCTCCCACTGGTCCAGCACAGCACTTCCTTTTCTCAGAGCTCCCCAGAGAAGTGCCCCCAGAAACTGGAGCTGGTCTTCTCTAATGAATTCATCTCTATAATGGAGAGTATAATAACCAAGCCCCGCATATTTACGTAGCAATCTCCATACAAAAGCAATGTTACAAAGGGAAGATTTTTAAAAGAATGTCATCTCAAAGCTCTATTTCCTGTAGTACTAAGAATACTATGGGAATTACCCTCACAAGAAGACAGAACTTCCAGGGATGCTGGGTTAGAGACAATAGCCGGCCCCATTAATGTTTAAAGTCAATGGAGCATAAAACTGCTTTTCTCTACTTACAGGCAGGCATCATCTTACAGAGAGGAGGGGGGAAATTACCATTTAACTCTAGTGAAATCCTTAAACCCTCCCCTAATTTTTATTCCCATTGAAATTCTCCAGTAAGTACCATCAGAATGAAAATGAGAATCACTCTCTCTGGGGCGAATGGCTTCCAATCCTCATCAGTGTGTGAAGAGCCCTCCACAGAGACGGAGGAGGAAGGCTGCCAGTTGGGAAAGGATCTGTCACCAAAACCTGCAAAACTAGCTGTGGTGACATACCTCAGGACTTGGGAACCTCTGGGCTGACTTCAGAAGGCCTCAAAGAAGCGCAGGTCAGGGTAGACAGGAGGCAGGATTCAAGGGTAAATCCAAGGAAGTCATGCCTTCAGGGTCCATTTTACTTAGTGGGCTGCAAGGGGGAACATTTATCATTAATATACTAGCCGTTTCCCTGGGGGATCGCTGGACTTGAGCCAGGCCTCTGTTAGTAAATCATTGGACCTAATCCCACATTACATTTGTGTAATGCCTGACAAAGCCTGTTCCCATTATCTCATTTGATCCTGAAAACAATCCTCAGAGGGAGGCAGGGCGGGGATTATTTTTCCATTTTACAAGTGAAAACACTTGTAAACTGATTTGCCAGGAGCCACACACCCAGGACGTGGCAGGAATGAGAGACTTCAATCTAGATCTTTGTGCAACCTGTTCAGGGTTCTTTTGACTCCACACAGCAGACTGATCAAAATATTCCCGGCCCCACCCAATCTTCACAGCCGCCGCTTAACCAGCAATGAGGCGCTCAGGAGGACAGAGCTTGTGTTCACACTGCCCACACACCTCTCTTCTAATGAAGACATACAGCCTGGACCAGCAAACTCTCTGGGGAAAAAAAAATTCATATCCTCTCCCTACACCAAAGACCAAACAAAATTAATCCCAGATGGATTTGAAAAACAAACAAAACAAAACATAACACAACCCAACCGGAAGACATTAAAAAAAAAACAACAGGAAAATAGAACTGAATATTTAATAACTTTCTGGAGACAAGAAGACTCTAAATTTAGCCTTGTGTTAAAAGTCTCAGAGAAAGGGATTTTGTAGATTTGGCTACATTAAATTTTGTTAAGTTTTAGTAGAGGAAAAAAATGACTACAGGGCCAACAAAAACCTGAAGAAATAGCAAAATGTGAAAGAAAAGGGTTAACTTAACTTCTGGTGTGGGGAGTCGTCCTGCAAATACATAAGAAAAACTCAAGAGGAAAAACTTACTAGGAAACAGACAATCCACCAAAAAAGGAAGTACAGTTGCTTAACATTTAGAAAACCGCTCTACCTAACTAAAAATCAAAGGTATGAAAACACAAAGGAGATGTCAGTCTCACCTATGAAATCAGAACAAAAAAAATTTTTTTTAACTAATACTCAACACTAATGATGGGAGAGTAAATGTACTCAACTCTTGGAAAGCAGTTTGGTAGTTTATCAGAAACCTTAAAATATCCGTATCATTTGACCTAAAATTCTACTCCTGGGAATATGGTCTTAGGAAAAGAATCATGAACATTGAAAAAGTTTTACGAAAAGAAATGTTAGTCACACACTTAGAGTGGTGAAATTTGGTAAACAGGAAACGCTAAAGGAATTGTTAAATAATTTATGGAACAGCAACTTGATGGAAACTTATGTAATAATAGGTTGTCAAAGTGCATGTAACAACGCGAACACCATTTATGGTGTAATGAGAAATGGAAAAGCGTGTAACACTATGTGTGGTTGTTTGTATAACACTTTGCTAGAGAAAGGCTGGAAAGGAAAAACAATTTTAATGTGAACATGTTTGAGTCCTATGATTATGAGAGATTTTTTCCACCGTCCTATATTTCTAGTTAACTTTTTTTTTTTAAATAAACAAAAGCTCTTCTTTAGCCCTGCGGTGGCGCGTCCTTCCCTTCCAGTGTCCCTGGGACTTGAGGACAAGGCAGAGGGGAAGTCTCAGAGACCCGACCCCGTAACGAACCTGCCCTCCTTTGCAATGTCCCCTCTGCACCCCAATTTCCTCCTTCTTTCCCCGCCCCCACCGCGGCGAAGCCGGACCGCCGGCGGAGCCCACCCCTCCCCCACTACGCCAGGTCCGGGTGACTGCGGGTGCGCGGGGGAGGAGCGGGGCGGGCCCAAGCGCTTCTGACACGTGGGGAGCGAGGAAGCGTCGGAGGAGGAGGGGTTGGGTGTGTGGGTGGGTGTGTCCGCGAGTGGGAGAAACCAACCCAGACCACCTCAGAGTCGGCGTTTTCTCGTGCTGCTTACCGGGCCGAGGAAGTTCGCAGCTCTCCCAACTCCCGGGATCCCCTCTTAGTAGGTACCGAAAGCAAACGCCAGCAGGCTCCGGCCGCGGCCTTGCACTGCCCGCGACGACCCGCAACCCGGCCCCTGCTCGCGCGTCCCCCTCCCTTGCCCGGCGCGGTGGTAGGGCCCGGCGGCGACGTCACCCATTGTTTACAAATCAACCCGAGCCGGTAGGATTCCGGCTCCCGCGGCTGCAGGCGCGCGGCGCGAGTGCCTGGCGGGCTCCCGCTTCCGCGTCCGCCCCGGCCCCCCGCCCCGGCCCCCGCCCCCGCCCCCGCTTCGGCCTCAGTCCCACGCCCCGCTCCGCCGCGCCCCACCGAGCCCCGCCGGCCGCAGAGCTCCGGGTGCCCGGACAGGGGGCCATGCCGTGCCGGAGGGAGGAGGAAGAGGAAGCCGGCGAGGAAGCGGAGGGGGAGGCGGAGGAGGAGGAGGAGGACAGCTTCCTCCTGCTGGAGCAGTCGGTGACGCTGGGCGGCTCGGGCGAGGTGGACCTGCTGGTGGCCCAGATCAGCGAGACGCTGCAGCTGGACGCGGCGCAGGACAGCCCGGCCTCCCCGTGCGCGCCCCCGGGGCCGCCGCTGCAGCCCCCGCGACCCCCGGCGGCCGTGCGGGCGGACAAGGCCCGGCCCCCCGCGCTGCCGTTGCTTCTGCCGCCGGCGCCGGCCGAGGCGGTGGGCCCGGCGCCTCCGGGGGCCCTGCGCTGCGCCCTCGGGGACCGCGGCCGCGTGCGGGGCCGGGCTGCGCCCTACTTCGTGGCCGAGCTCGCCGCAGGCCCCAGCGCGCTGCCCGGGCCGTGCCGACGAGGATGGCTGCGGGGCGCCGTTGCCTCCCGCCGCCTGCAACAGCGACGATGGCCCCCAGCCGGGACGCGCGCCCGCGACGACGACCCGCACCGGCTCCTGCAGCAGCTGGTGCTCTCGGGGAACCTCATCAAAGAGGCCGTGCGGAGGCTTCAGCGAGCCGTCGCCGCTGTGGCAGCCACGAGCCCCGCGGGCGCCTCTGGGCCCGGAGGCGGCCGCAGCGGACCGGACCCTGTCGCCCTGCAGCCCTCCGGCGCCTTGCACTGACCCGGGGCGCCTTGCACTGACCCGGGGCCCCTGGAGGAGGAAGAGGACGCCGCTGCGCAGACCCTACAGCGTCCTGCCCTCCCCAACCCTGAGCTGAAGCCGCCGTCGCGGTCCTGGGAGCGACCGCCCGGGCTGCGGGGAGACGCGTGGGGGAGAGACCGCAAGGCGAGAAGTTAACTGGCCCCAGCGAGGCTGTCGGAGAACAAGAGCGTGGAGAAATGCACCGGCCAGGGCGCAGACGTGCCGCGTGAGAATTTCCCCGGCCACCTCGGGGCCAAGGACCTGGGATAAACTGGGAGAACTAAGGCAGCTACTTGCATCGACTTGTACCTGACTTAACCCTTGGGGGCGTCGTGTGCTTGGATTGTTTAAAGATTGGGCTCCAAGGGGCGGGTATCGCCAGGGCTTTATAACAATACTTGAAAACTAATGATACGCATACATTTTCTTTATTTTCCGGTGGAAGAGCTTAGTGGAAATGGTGCTACAACTGCTGTGCAAAGAAATTCCGGAGGGAAGAAGAATGTAAAAGCTTGTTGGTGGGTGGGTTGCCATCACCCCCTTCTTCCCACTTAATTGATGTTTGGTGGTGGTGGGAGATGTGAGCTCCTGTTAGGGGTTAGAGGGAGGTGGAGAATTTTGAAGGTGGGTAGAGTTGGAGTTGAATGTGGACTTTTTAACTGACTTGACCTTGCCACCTGTGGTTCAAGGTCACAGTTTGCTGTGCACAAAAGGCTGTGGGGTTCCTGGGAGAGCTAAATTCACCCCTGTGTCTTTTCTTTTTCCTGCTCCAAGAAGAGCTGTGTCTGTGCTTTGCTATGTCGTGGAGTCTGCCCAGGACACACACAGGCAGAGAGGGACAAATGGGGATAGTTATTTGTTTTTTCTGTGCTTTCCTCTTTCTAGAACTCCTCCTCCTCTCTTGGGGCCATTCTTCGCCTTGCCATGAGCTTTCTGAGAAACAGTCATAAACAGTCTCCCCTGTCCTCCCAGCCAGACTTTCTTACTCCACCCTTTCTGGTGTCTGCATGGGGTAGATGAGACCCCGGCCGTTTTTCCGCTCCGTCCTGGCCGTCTGTGGAGCCGTGGGCCTGAGACTTCGTGAGTCTTCATCTCTCACAGTTTCCTCCTGTCACCAGCTCTTCTTGTGAGTGACTGAAACCGTGTTTAAAATGTGACTCTCCGAGAGGAGAACCCGCTGGCTTTACCCTTGTGAAACTTGACGGCGCTTTAAGTAAAGTGCCACCCCCAAACTTAAGGTAGCTAAACCAATTTTAAAAACAGATTCAATGGCTTGTTCATCCTCCAGATGTAGCTGTTGACGTACACTTCGCACCGGAGTGTCAGAAATCGCGGTGGTCCTGATTTATAGGATTTCTTAATTACAATGTCTGCTGAATAAATTCGGTTTTGTTTTGGAGCGTGGTTTGGCTTTTTGGTGGAATGTGGGGGAGAGAAACACACAGAGGGGATATGATACCTTCATAATTGAGTGTGTCCTTGGGGGCACCTGGGCAAATGGTTGGAGCCAGCTTTGCTCAGCATAGAATATCGGTAGGGCTGCCGTCCTTCATTGTTTCTGGGTTGATGTTCCAGGAGAACAGCAGATTAAGTCCAGGTTTTTGAAACCTGCTAGATGGGCTTCCATTCCCTTTGTGAAATAAGAACATATTCCAGAAATGTTTTCTAGGCTGGAGGGCAGAGGCCAAGTGACTTGCTGTGTCTGGAGGGGGTGGGGGAAGGTGATTTTCATCTGGATTTTTGTGTGTGAAGAATGGGGAGGGCAGAGGTGAAGCCATCCTTTTCTCCTCTCTCGCCAGTGACCCAGTCTTGAGCTATGGGCTAGAAAAGGAAAAATAGTTTCATAGCCATGCATTTGGTAGTTATAAATGGCTTGGTTAGAGCAGGCAGGGGTTAGATTAACTGAAGGTTTCCTGTCCTCAGGCCCATCTTGCCCGGGCGTGGAACTCTTGTTGAGTCCCTTCCTACTTGGCCCAGCCCAGAGGTCTGCCAGGCAGCCGCCCCAGGTCCTCTCCTGCTTAGCACCTCTTCCTGGCCTGCCCACCACTCACCCACGCTGGGGCTGCAGGAGAAAGCTGGCCCTCAGTGACTGGGTTTGACTCAGCTCTGCGACTCATCAGCTGTGTCATAATGAGCGAGTCACTGCTCTGTGCTTTTTCTTTCTCGTTAATAAAACAATACTACCTAATAGGGTGGTTGGGAGGATTAAATGAAGATCTGGATGTCTGAGATAACTTAAATGTTCAAAAAACGATAGCGGCTAATTCTTGGCACCACCACGGTCCCTTCCTCCCAGGGGACCCATATCTGTCTCATAAATGTGCCACTTGCCCTAACTTCAGCCCCCATGAGCACAAGGTGCCCTAGCCTTTTGCTACTGTACCTTACAAGTCCCTCTAACTCCCAGAAGGCTGCTTCCACATAACCTTGTAAACCAGTCTGTCCCTCTGCTTTCATCATTCTGGGGGTCGTATTCCCTGGGCACACGTGCTAAGTACTATTCTGGGTGCCTTAAATCACTGTCATTTCATTATGTCATGGTTTTATGGGCCATGAGGTAGGCACTGTTTCCTTCATTGTATAGATGAGGACACAGGCCCAGGAGACTGAGTGATTTGCTGGAAGTCACCACCTTTTAAGTGGACGAGCTGGGATTTGAACCCAGGCAGCCTGGTTCTGGGATCTCCTGTTCCTCAACCAGAACTTCCAGTATACTGTGCCACCCGTGTGAGACTTTCTTGACACCATTTTCTCCCATGTTGGATTTATTAAGATTTCTTAAGAGCATCCCACAGACCTTGACCCACTAAGTACTTAACACAGTAGCATCACTGTTGTCAAACTTCTCTTGAATGCCAGCCTCATGTGCAAGGTCCTGGGGGATCTGGGTTTGAGACATCCTGGAAGAATTCACAAGCAGATTTGGGGCCAAGGCCTTCCTGTAAGGTAGTAGGAATTGCATAAGAGAGGCATGGATAACAAACCTCAGGTTGTCTGTAAGATGAGGACGTAGGGCCACGGTGGTGCGGTGTCTGGCACGATGACCGGAAAGGCCCTCGGGAATGAAGGCCCTCGGGAATGAAGTTAGGATGGCGTCTGCAGACAAGGAGGGAGGGTCTACAGGACCTGGGAAGCCAGGTAGAGAGAGGGAAAGAGACACGATACCTGTTAAGGGCAGGTACTCTGCTGGCACATTTTATAAGACGTGACTTTGCACTTTATAATGGGGAGAGGTAGGAATTATTGGTGGTAGAGCGGGATCTGAACTCGGCTCTGAAGCTGATCCTCTTGCCTCCTGCCTGAACCTACCGCACAGCTCGTGAACGGCCTCTGCTACTGATTCAGCCATTTGCAAAGACCATCCAGAGCCTGGACCTGAGCTGGGGCAAGTGTGTCTGTGTTGAGGCAATGACCATTTCCAAGGGCTTGCAGCTTGCGATAGCCCATTCCTAGTACTTGGCCCACGAATGACTGTGGCTGGGATAGCCCTAGCCGTCCGGAGTGGCTAGGCACAGAACCGGGGGTGTGGGAGCCGGCAGAATTGAGGCAACTCTCATCTGAAGGAGCTGGGGCCTAGGTTTCCCTGGTAACATTCTGCCAGTCGTGCCCAGAAGGTCCTGAACAATAGGGAAGTGGCAAGCAGAAGCTGGTTGTTGGAGTGGGGGATGGGGCTTGATTGGGAGTTTCATATGGGAAGTTACAGGGACAACAGCCTAGGGCCTCAGGCTGGAGAGGAGAGAGCAGGGCTGAAGCTAAGGATTCGGCTGTTGGAACTAAGGGGGGTGGATGGAGCCCGGGAGACACTGGCCCTTGAGAAGCAGCACTCACACCAGCGAATGTACCCAGTGCCTACAAGGTGCTAGGCTCCAAGTACCTTACGAAGACAACTCATCACATCTACGTGGGAGGAAGAAAAGTAAATAATAGGAGCGCACGTAGGAGTAGAACCAAGGGAGGCCGAAGGTGGGCCGTAAGGGCTGGCTGGTGTGCGAGTGTGTCTACACAGGCGCATGGGCGTTTGCACACGCACGCAGAGCTTATCTACATTATCTCTGCGTACATCCTCTGTGGTTAGGTCCAGGGTATATGGAATCGGAACGTGCTCAGTGACTTTCACTATCTTTTTTGCACCTGAAGTCCCTCAATTTCCCCCCTTGGCACCATCAAGCCTGTGTTTTGAATATCTGCGCTGTGGGTTCTTCACCTCCTTAACCCCGCTGAAGCAAAGTACGATGCCTGGTGCATCTGGAGAAAGGCGAGATGACTCCAGTCCGGGGAAGGTTTTTGGGAAAACCTAGGAAATCAATTTTTAACCAAGTTAGGTTGTGGAATCTAATTTAGTAAAAAAGAAACAGGCAAAAGGCAGGCCAAAGGTAACAAGATGATAACAAGCTTGTGATTTTTTTTTAACCCACCCAAATCAATAAATCAAACAAACTGCCTGCGCAGGCCATCAGGTGGGGGTTGTGAATTTTACCTCCTTATGAGTCAGTTACTTGATAAGGGGGAGCAATTAATAAACTCCTCGATAGCAGATTTAGCTTCGATTCTGTTCTGGCGTAAGTCGCAGAGAAGGATTCCTTCACGTAAGCACGACAGAAGCCTGCGCAGGGATCCCGGGCACGAAGGGTTATACACAGTGGTTCCAACGGCCAACGGTCAGGTCCCCAGCCCACCGTGGCAGGACAGTTTGTGACATAAGGCGCTGTCAGGTGGGACAGCCACCCCTATGACCCCTCCTGAACCCTGCCGTTCAAACGTGTCCAGACTGGGCACCCTGTCCTTCTTGCCTCCCCAGGCGGGCTTGTCCCCTTGGAGCGTCTTCCCTTCAGTTTCCCCTTCAGCACGTCCTCCGTGGCAGTCAGGCAAACACAGTTCTCTCCTGGTTGAGCAGATCCTTCCCCGGTTTTTCCCTTTTGAATGCTGTCCTTTCTTTTCCATCTCCTTTGAACTTCTAGGAACCACAACTCCTCACCCCAAGCACCCCACTTCCCTGGCTCTACAAGTCTGTTGAAATCGCCCCATTTGTTTGCTCTGCAAATATTACTAAATGCCAATACCCAGGCAGCGTTACTAAATGCAGCTACGTTTTGGGCAGTGGCCTCGGCATTTTTACTAGCAGTAGCCCGGTGAATCCTCACAACCCTGTGAGGCAGGGACTTGATTACTATCGGCATTCACAGATGAGGAACTCGAGGTTAGGTTAGGTGACATGACCTGCCCAAGTCACAGGAAGGAGCTTTGAAGGAAAGAGCCAGAACTGGCCACATAGGCCGTTTGGCTCCAGAACTGACATCTTCGATGCCACAAGGTACTGCATGGAGGCCCATGGTTTTGGTTTTTGTTTTCTTTTCAAAGTGTGTCTTGTCTTTTCCTCTCTCTTCCCACCAAGGCCCTTATCACCTAGTGCCTGGATGTTATAACAGCCATTCAACTGCTCTGGCTGACCATAAATGTTCTCCCCAACCTCAGACCATCCCTCATGCTGAGTGGCCTGATAATCTGCCCAACACATCCTCCTCATCTTGTCCTCTGCCATCAAAGACTATTTGATCTTTTGGGGAAAAGAAGACATTCACATATGAGCTCCTGAGATAACCCTATAATCACAGTAAATAAAATGAAGGGTAAGAACACAAGGAACTCCAAGACACTCCCTGTGAAGAAATTGCATGATTTCCTCAGTACAAACTAGGAACACGAGTGGACGGGGTGGGCACGCAGAACTTCGGCTGAGCGTTGAATTTGAATTAGAAGGGGATGGTTTTTCTGATGGGGGCATTAAGAGCTGTGGTCCCAGGCTGTCCTCAGCACAAACCCTCCCCTTTGTAATATTCCCTGCTGCTCCTACTCTATCAGTCCCAATCCTGATCTGCTCTCAAGGTTTGGGATAAAGGGGATTGCCACCCTTTGAGATTAAACCTCTTCTCGACTGAATATTCCCTTCCTCTATACTTGCCTTAACACCTGTACAGCAGAAGCGTATGCTCAAACAACTAATCTTCAGAGGAAACAGGTTTGTGCTTTTTTTTTTTTTTTAAAGATTTTATTTATTTATTTGAGAAAGAGAGAGAGCACAAGCAGGGGGAGTGGCAGGCAGAGGGAGAAGCAGACTCCCCGCTGAGCAGGGAGCCCAATGCGGGGCTCAATCCCAGACCCTGGGATCATGACCTGAGGGGAAGGCAGACCGAGCCACCCAGGTGCCCAGGTTGATGCTTTTTAAGAAACAGATTGAAGAAGCCTTTAAAAGGATTTTTCACAGAAAATAAAGTAGTGGCCTTTCTGCAATAGCTTCCAGATTTGATGTTTTATTATTTGAGTGTTTACTGTTGCTTCTCCTACGTGACCTAATTGACTACTCACACGACTTTTCAAGGCAGGCTCTGTTCTTACCCCATTTTGCAGATGAGTCATTGAGATCATTGAGATTAAGGACCCTGCCCCCAATCCCACCGCCGCCTGTGTGGAGGCAGTGGAAGCCTGCCTGCAGAGCCCGCGCTCTTATCTCTCATGCCTTCTGGGAAACTGTGAAGGGCAGGTCACTTGGTCTCCTTTCAGTTACGGACAGACCAGGAAGATGCGCTCCATGGGAAAGGTTTTGCTCCTTTGCCTGAACCAGCCTGCACGGTGTTCCAACGAGTGCACCTCTGAGTGGAAACCTCTCTGGGCTTCCATCACTAAACGAGGCAATAGCATGGGACCGCCTAAGGCTCAGCTCTCCCTGCGCTGACATTCTGTGATTACTGAGCATTGGTGGAAGAGGGGGGAGCTAATTGAGTGAGTTAGTAATTTGGTTGCCAGGGTAACTCTTTCCTGATTGGAAGGAAGGGATCACAGGGTTCAACACAGACTTTGCTGGATAGGAAAGTGGTGTCTGATCTTCGTTCCATGTCTCTGCTTATGAGCTGAAAAAGGAAGGGTGAAAATTGAATCCAAATATTGTAGCATTTGCGCCTAATTTAGAATGAAATCTTGGGGCGGCAGACTCTGCAGTCCTCCGTGAGGTGTGCCATTGTTTTCCTCACAGCACTTGTCGTTTGCCGCTTTCTGTGTTTTAATTTATTTTGGATTTTTTTCATTGACTTTATAGCTTGGTCTTTTATCTCATCCAGGCCATTTTCTGTGGCCAGCTAGCTGTCTTCATAGGATGCTGAACATTTTGTAAGAAAAGGGTTGTGGTGTACCTGGTGGAATCTGGGGTAGGGTTTTCCGGGTTCCAGGGACAGGGCTGGCATGTTCGACGACCGCAGGCAGGGGTGTCATTCATGTGTGGAGTTGTGCGGTGAACAATATTGGACTATGCGTAATGGTGTTAGGCTACTGGAAAGAGGCCTGAGCTGGGAGCCCAGAGACCTGGGTTCTAGACTCTGATAGGCCTTTGACTTCATAAGTGACTTCAGTAGGTCACTCTGCCCTGTCCCCTTCCGGGACTATTTTTCCATCTATAAAATGGTCTAATAACTTAAAACCATTTGTGTAAACCTTGACTTATTCTGGAAAAGGATTTTGGGGTGACTACTAAGAGCTGCAGGATTTTTAAAAAGAGGGACAGTTAGGGTTATAGTATATTTAAAGTGCCTGATAGTAGGCATTCGTTTTCTCCAGTCTTCCTTCTTTAAGGAGGGAGTAGTACTGCACGAGCCCCATGGTTGAGTCTAGCCTTAATCAATCCTTACAAGAAGTCAGCTCAGTTTGTGCAGTGGCATGGATCATGGCCAGTTTAGCCCTGGATTGCTCCTAACCCTTTGACCTCCAGGAAATCCCATCCCCACTAAAGTAGTGGGGCTGAGGAGCTCAGGGCTGCTCCAATGCCAGGGGAAGCCAGCACTCGACCACTTTCCTCCTGCTCAGTGCCCAGGGGTGGCAGCCACCTGCCCGGCTGGAGCCCCCCCCCACGTTTGTGTTAGAGCCCCCGTAATCACGCCTCCATTGCTGAGTGGCACTGGACAAGACTCCCACAACACTTCCTGGACAGGTTGTGGGAAATAGCGGGCTTGGTGTGCCCTGGAGGTACCTCTCACAGACCATCAGGGGCTGTGTGTGCATTTGAGAGAATGGGGTGGTTATAGATGCCAGGCATTGAGTCCCAAAGGGTGTTAGAAAATCAGGATGGTGTCATACAGCAGTCAATCCAGAAAGCATTGTTTCTTTCATGAGAAACTGAGGACCCAGTCGTTTGGCTACTAAGGGGGCAGTCCTGGGAAGGAAGGAATAGGGACTAGAGACTGTCATCTCCAGTACATGCCAGTCACCATGAACATTTTCCTCATCTCACTTCTCATCTGTTGTACGGATGAGGAAACCAAAGCCCACAGAGGTTGAGCACCTTGACCAAGGACCCCATTTAATAAGTGGCCTTGAACCTGGGATCATCTGTTGCCTACTGTGGCTCCTTCAGAATAGACTGAAATAAATCAGAAAGGGAGGGACAGAGAATGGCTGTTAGGTCACCATTTAGGGAGAGCATGGCAGCAAACATTCCAAGGGCAAAGAGAGGAGTCCTTTCAGACGCTGCCAGCCAGCTTTCCCACTGTGGGTTTGTATCCTGATCAGCCCCTAACCAAGAGCTGCCCCAGCCTTAAGGACTGCCTTGTGAAACAAGTCCACCTAACGACCACAGTAGAAAGAAAGAAAAAAAACTGATGAGCCTCCCAGTCTGCAGTGATGGGCTGATCTGATGTCCTCTGCTAATACAGTCAGAGGCAGCTTCATAAAAAAGCTCTATCACGGACTAGGAATCCAAAAGGCTCTAAGGTTTTAGTGAATGGGATTGGTCCAAAACCTGACCTCACTTTCATTTAATTTCATGCCAGCACCAATACACACCCAGCCACGCAGACCCTGCTTAACTAGTGAGCTGCTCAGACACAAAGACGCTCTAATTACCATCCACAAGCCAGGCTGACAAGGATGTCAAGTGTTTTTAGGTTTATGGATTAGAGAAACGTGTTCTGCGCATCTTTCCTACCGAAGGCAAGAATAAGATAAAACCAACCAACCAACCAAACAAACAAAAACCCAACAAAAATCCCAGTGCATTTATTAAAAACAAGTATTTCAGTTAAGTTAAAATCCTATAATCAGGATAGTCACAATTCCAGACACTCCGGTGCGAAGTGTAGATATGTCAATAGCCACATCCGGATGATGAACAGCCATTGAATCTTTTACAACTAAAACACCAACAAAACGGTTTTCGATCCCTCAGAGTAAGTGAACGGTATGCTAAAAACACTTCACCACGCTTCACAATGGCAAAGCCTGCAGCTTCTCCGTTTGGAGGGTCACATTTTCTACTCGGTTTCCTTCACTTACAAAGGCGAGCTGGCATGGCTGGGGGAGGGGCAGAAGGAGGAAATCAACTCCGTCTATCCAGGGAATTGCAGCTGTTATTGCAAATGGCCCCGGAGAGTCCATTATAAGCTGCTGTGCGAGGCTGTGTCCCCGGAGTGCCCGTCACGTGGCACCTCCCCAGCCCCCAGCCCGGGCCCCAAGGAGCGCCAGCGCCACCCGCTTGGAGTAGGACAGAAGAGTCGAGGGGGAGTGCCGGGACCCGAGGCTAAGACTCTGGGCAGTTTCTATGTAAGCCCAGGGCGCGGTCGCCCGCGGAAGGCACCGGCGCCCGGCACGTCTCCGCCTCCCCACACCGCGGTGGCCGCGGTGCGCGTGTCCTTAGGAGACTCCGGTACTTGCAAAACACCGAGCACTTCTCCCGAGTACAGGCGGAACCCGGCAACCCTTCTGCTCTACTAGAGCCCCGTAACTCCGCGGGCGCTGAGGAAACAGTGACCTTGAACCCGAGGAGGAGGGGGCCGGCTGTGAACGTATTTTAGAGAGGAAGGAGGGTTCGCTCCGCGTCTCACCTTACCCTTTCCGCAGCACCGTCCGCCCCCGCCTCCCATCCCCATCGCGCGCAGGACCTTCCCCCGCCACTCTGAGACCCGCAGCCAGTTGCAAAGCGGAGGCAGAGCAAACGTTACTTCTATTCAACTCCCCAAAGGTCCTTTCCTGGTACCGCGTGTTTTGTATTAAGAACCTCACCCACAAGACACGAGATGGGTTTTTTAAAGAGTCGTAAATTTTCAAGTCTGGCAGTTGGAGGTTCTCCCTGAAATGATGGTCTACTCATGTTCCCCTCCCCCAAAGTGGATCAGGAACCAGCCCTGAAAAGGTAAAGCAAGTAACTGGGATCATCCTCGTTCTTTGGGCGCTCGGCGATCCTGAGACGCGTGGAGTGTGGCCACATGGTCGCCGGGCTGGAGGACCCCGAGAGGCTGCGTGGAACCGCACGCTACAGCGCTGGGGCTGGGCACGCCAAATAAGGAGTACTAATGAATGTGAGCTTGGGGTGCATTCTGTAATCCGCCTCAAATAGGGCCAAGTTCTTCTGTTTTTCAAACCCATCGGGGCCCTCCATTAGTTCCCCGCGAAAATATTCGCGGTTTTTCCATTCCTCGTGTGCATTAGCTTATTTTCCCGCTTCCAAAAACGCGAGTTCACCAGTCTGAGGAGGGATGCAGCCCTCAGGGGAATCCCTTGCCCTCCAGGCAGAGGCTGGCCCTGTGGCCACTGCCGGGGTGTTAGCTGCCAGGGACCAGAACGCCGTCGCCAGTTCGGAGCTGCGCCCTCCTCCCGGACGCTGCTGGGTCGCTGCAGGCCGCGCGAGGGCTGCGGGGCGAAGGGGGCTCATGCACTGGGGCCGACAGAGGCCCGGTGAGCGGGCGTTGGGGAAGCTTTGCGTGTAACTGCAGCCGTCTCGAATGAAGCCTCCGCACGGCCTCCTTGATGAGGTTCCCCGAGAGCACCAGCTGCTGCAGGAGCCGGTGCGGGTCGTCGTCGCCGGTGCGGGATTCGGGCTGGGGCCCGCGGCGCTGTTGCAGGCGGCGGGAGGCGGCGGCGCCCCGCAGCCAACCTCGCCGGCACGGGCCCGACAGTGGCTGCGGGGCGCCCAGTTTGTCCGCTCCCGAAGGCCCGTCAAGGCCGGGCTGAGGGGCCAGTGGAGACAGCGCGCTGGGGCCTGCGGCGAGCTCGGCCACGAAGTAGGGCGCAGCCCGGCCCCGCACGCGGCCGCGGTCCCCGAGGGCGCAGCGCAGGGCTCCCGGGGGCGCCGGGCCCACCGCCTCGGCCGGCGCCGGCGGCAGAAGCAACGGCAGCGCGGGGGGCCGGGCCTTGTCCGCCCGCACGGCCGCCGGGGGTCGCGGGGGCTGCAGTAGCGGCCCCGGGGGCACGCACGGGGAGGCCGGGCTGTCCTGCGCCGCGTCCAGCTGCAGCGTCTCGCCGATCTGGGCCACCAGCAGGTCCACCTCGCCCGAGCTGCCCAGCGTCACCGACTGCTCCAGCAGGAGGAAGCTGTCCTCCTCCTCCTCCTCCGCCTCCCCCTCCGCTTCCTCGCCGGCTTCCTCTTCCTCCTCCCTCCGGCACGGCATGGCCCCCTGCCCGGGCACCCGGAGCTCTGCGGCCGGCGCTGGCGGCTCGGCGGCCGGCGGGGCTCGGTGGGGCGCGGCGGAGCTGGGCGCGGGGCTGAGGCCGAAGCGGGGGCGGGGGCCCGGGCGGGGGGCCGGGGCCGGGGCGGACGCGGAAGCGGGAGCCCGCCAGGCACTCGCGCCGCGCGCCTGCAGCCGCGGGAGCCGGAATCCTACCGGCTCGGGTTGATTTGTAAACAATGGGTGACGTCGCCGCCGGGCCCTACCACCGCGCCGGGCAAGGGGTGCGCCGTACGGTTGGGGGGCGGGGCGCCCGCTGGGCCCGTGTGCAGGGTGAAGCCTAGCTGCTTCTGAGCTCCCCAGCCCGGAGTGGTGTGTGCGGGAGGGCGCTGGGGTGCGGATACTCGCTCTGTCAGCGGGCGTGGTTGGCATTTCCCGAAAATGAACACCGGCGTGGACCGGTTGGTTTCTTCCACACACAAGCACAGACACTTACACCCACACACTCCCCTCCTCCGGGCGCGTCAACTCGTCTGGTTTTGGCATTTGCTCTTTAGAGGTCCGGGTGCCAGCGTCTGGAAAGTGATGACCCCGCGAGTGAGGCGAGGATGGAGAGCTCAGGCTAGGGATCTGTCTGGAGATTAGGGAAACGAGGCTGATAGGGATGGAAAGGAAGACCCCGACCTTGTGGTTTGATAGGGGTGGGGGCGGGGGAGCGGTGGCAGAGTTAGAACTGGCGAAGGAAGGCCAGATGGGTGTTTCTTGACCAGGAGCATGGGTATGTGCGGGCCTGGACGGGGGCTGGCATTCCCGGAGAGGAGGAGGTCGTTGGTTTTTAAGAGTGCCTCAGACCGGCAGGGGAGTATCCTCTCAGAGGGGTAAGCCGGAGAGGAAAATGAGCTGTTTGGGTGATAATGGAGATATGGATCAGCTTAACCCTTCAAGATATCATGGCTGGCTTAAGGATTAACCAAGACTTCATTTTTTAAAAGGAGGAGGGATGGAAAAATGAGCCTGTACTGTTTTGTTGCCTGGAGGTATTAGACCTCTATTCAAAATCCCAAATCCCTCAGGCCTAACTTCCAAATTCTACCCTTGTAGGTAGACTTTTGGCGGCCCAGTCTTTACCAGCCATCCAGGGGAGGTATACTATGGGGGTGAGAGAAATATTCAAAAACCGGATTATGATGATGGTTGAATAATTTAGTAAATTTGCTGGAAGTCATTGAACGTTCTTTTAAAATGAGCGAATTTCATACGTAAATTACGTCAATAACGCTGTTTTAAAAAGTAATCGCAATACATGTACATACAAATACAGAAGCAACGGAGCAGGACTGTAGTCTAATTCAGAAAGGGAATGCAAGAGGTACTCTAGGGTCCAGATAAAGAGAAGCAACGGTCTTGGTGGGCAGTTTCAAGATGGGTAGTTACAGGAGCAAACCTTCAAGGAGGAATGGGATGGAGGTAATAGGTGGGTAGTTGTTTAAAAAACGTTGGGGTTATTCTTGCCAAGTATGGAGAGAAGAATGTGGGGATAAAGGAAGAGGCAGTTTGAAGAAAGCCTGTGAATTTGTAAATCTTGGAAATCTGGGCTTCCACAGGGTGTCATAAAATTCATTGCTTCTTTTTAGTAGATGCCTTAGGGTTTTCTGTGTATATGATCATAACATCTACAAATAGAGATAGTTTTACTTCTTTCTTTCTTGTCTGGATGCCTTTTATCTTTCTTGCCTAGTTGCCCAGCTAGAACCCCTAGAACAATGTGGAGTAGAAATGGTGAGAGCAGACATCCATGTCTTGCTCCTGATCTTAGGGGAAAGCATTCAGTCTTTCATCATCAAGTATGATGTTGGCTGTGGGTTTTTATAAAAAGATGGCTTCATCTGGTTGAGGACATTCCCTTCTACTCCTGGTTTGTTGAGCATTTTTTTTTTTTTTTTTTTAAAGATTTTTTTTATTTATTTATTTGACAGAGATAGAGACAGCCAGCGAGAGAGGGAACACAAGCAGGGGGAGTGGGAGAGGAAGAAGCAGGCTCCCAGAGGAGGAGCCTGATGTGGGGCTCGATCCCGGAACGCCAGGATCACGCCCTGAGCCGAAGGCAGGCACTTAACCGCTGTGCCACCCAGGCGCCCCTGTTGAGCATTTTTAAAAAAAGATATTTATTTATTTGAGAGAGAGAGAAAATGAATGAGCAGGTAGGAGGGCAGGGAGAGAGAGAGAGAAAGAGAGAGAAGCAGACTCCCCGCTGAGCAGGGAGCCTGACCTGGGGCTCCATCCCAGGACCTGAGATCATGAGTTGAGCCGAAGGCAGGTGCTTAACTGACTGAGCCACCCAGGTGCCCCTGTTGAGCATTTTTAGTCATGAAAGGGCCATCCTCATTTTAAGTCATTATTCATTTGAAAGTATGGTCAAGACAGACATTTATTAGCTACAATATTCTGCTACAATATTCTGGACCTAATTACTTAAAAATTTAAGATGGAAATAATTTGTAGCAGTTTACAATCTCTGTTTTTATTCTTTGGTTCAAAATTTGTAAGCCTCATACATTGTTTCGGGCATGAAGAATAATACATCCACTTTGGGACGAGGTCTGGTGGTTTCTTACACAGCTGAACATACACTTACCCCATGAAAGTATTTCAATCCTAGGCATTTACCTAAGAGAAATCAAAGTTTAGGTTCACATCGTGGCCTATGGCTGATGATGAGCATAGCAGCTTTATTCGTAAGAGCTGGAAACAGCATAAGAACAGCAGCTCAAGTGTTGATTAGCAGGTGAATGGGTAAATGGTGGCACATTCGCAGGATGATGGTGGCAGAATATTCTTCAGCAACCAAAATGACTGGAGTATTGCTACATGCAGTAACATGGGTGCCTCTCGAAAACAGTATGCTGAGTGACAAGGAGCCCAGACTGTATGGTTCTGTTTATATGAAGTTCCAGAACAGGCAAAATTAATTTTTGGGGGGAAAAAATCAGAAGATAGATTGCCTTTGGAGAGGGTGTGGTGGGGACAAGGACTGACTTGGAAGAGGCCTGATGGTGGGGTTTCACAGGCGTTAAAACTCATTGAATCGTACACTTAGAATTCAATTGGATGTAAATTTTACCTGCAAAGAAAAAAACTAAACACATATTCAAATTCTAGGTAATAGATGTGCTGATGAGTTTAGGGGTGAGGTGTACTGATGTTTGCAATTCTCCGGTGCACGCAAACCTGAGAGGTATTAATATATGGTTAGGAGGATGGTTAAGACAGGAGTCAGGTAGATACATGGTAAAGCATGAATAGTGAAATGTAACATTAGTTACAATATGACCCAGCAATTCCACCTGTTAGATATGTACCTGAGAGAATTAGAAACCTATGTCCACACGAAAAATCGCACAGAAACATTCATGGCATTATTTGCAATAGCCAAAAACAACCCAAATGTTCATTAGCTAATTAATGGAAGAATGAAATGTTGTCTATTCATACAATGGAATATTATTCGTCATAAAAAGGAATGAAGTACTGTTCTATACTACAACATGAGTGAACCCTGAAGACCTATGCTAAATGAAAGAAACGAAACACAAAAGGCCACATGTTGTATGATTCTATTTATACGAAATGTCCAGAAAAGACAAATCCGTAGAGACAGAAAGTAGATTAATGGTTGACAGGGGATGGGAGGAGAAGGGAATTAAGACTAATTGCTAATGGGTAGGGGGTTTCTTTTGGGGTGATGAAAATGTTTTGGAATTAGTGGTAATGTTTGTACAATGTAGTGAATATACTAAAAGCCACAAGTGGACACTTCAAAAGTATATGTCAATTCCTTAAATGCTAAAAAATACTAACGGTAGAATCTGGGTGCTGGGTAATAGGATAGTTCATGGTCAAATTCTTTCAATTCTGTTGACTGAAAATGTTTAGAATCAAATGCTAGGAAAAAATTAGCCGTGAAAAAGAGCTGATTAATTTATGACTTTCCTTTAGAACTGCCCAGGGCCTGGGGGACTCAGGGCTGGTGACCCGGGAAGGAAGAGAGCAAGGAGACACCCGGCTGGTGGGTTGCCTGTTGCCCGGCCTGGGAACTGTGTAGACTCATTCTCCAGTGCAGAAAGGATGTAGGCAGTCTGCTGCAGGTTAAGTTCTTGCCCCCACTGTGCAGGATTTCAAACTGTATGGCAGGAATGAGGCTTGACACAGTTTTCAGAGGTCAGCGGCATCCCTGAGTGCTGAGCGATGGGCCTCTGCAGCAGCGACCCAGACAAAGGCTCACCTCTTTACCAGTCCCTTCGTTGCTGCCCAGCGCCCAGACCCTGGGGCTGTGGGAGCTGAGCTGGTTGGGGAGGAGGGATTTGTACACAGAGAATTTAAGAGATTAGGGGATTCACACTGAGATGCAAAGAGGTGCTAATGAGATATTAAACACCTCTCGGTAGAGTAGCAGCTGAGGAAGCTGGAAACCAAGAAATTAGAAGTTGAAAATGTGGGGCGCCTGGGTGGCACAGCGGTTAAACGTCTGCCTTCACGCTCAGGGCGTGATCCCGGCGTTCTGGGATCGAGCCCCACATCAGGCTCCTCCGCTGTGAGCCTGCTTCTTCCTCTCCCACTCCCCCTGCTTGTGTTCCCTCTCTCGCTGGCTGTCTCTATCTCTGTCAAATAAATAAATAAAATCTTTAAAAAAAAGAAGTTGAAAATGTCTTGAAGCTCCTGACAGGACGGGAAAGATAACTGGCCAATGGTTAAACGGGGTACTAGGAATAGTGGGGTCTGTACCTCGGTAGTTAAACCGGATAAATGGCTTTGGACTAACACTGAGTCACGAGTGTGAAATATATTGCCATTTATAAAAGTAGAAAGGACTCAAGATGGGATGAGGTTGAGAGGGACGCAGCCGGGCAGGTGGAGACTTGAGTAGTGCACTGAGTTGAATGGTGTTCCCTCCAAATTCCTGTCTGCCGGGAACCTGTCAATGGAACCTTATTTGGAAAGAGAGTCTTTGCCGATGTAATCAAGTTAAGATGAGGTCAGACTGGATTAGGGTAGGGTCTAATGCAGTGGCTGGCATCCTTATAAAAGAGGGAAATTTGGACCCAGAGATACACGGGGAGAATGCTGTGTGTCCGCAGAGGCAGAGATGCGAGCGATGCTGCCACAAGCCAGGGAACGGTAAGGATTGCCAGCAATCACTAGAAGCTTACAGAGAGCACAGAGCAGCTTCTCCCCCTGAGTCCCAAGAAGGAACCAGCCCTACTAACTGACACCTTGATATTCAACTTTTGGCCTCCAAAACTGTGAGAGAATCAATTTCTATTATTTTACGGCACCAAGTTTTTGGAAATTTGTTAGAGCAGTGCTAGAGAACTAAAGCAAGTAATTTCCAGAGATTGTGTAACATGTGTAAGCCATGGAGAAGTTTACCGAGGTTCTGGGGGAGTTCTGAGAATCAATGGAAAAACAGAAGGGCTGAGGGCTTCTCTGCTAGCTGTTGGGTTATGCTAGGCTCAGGGACATCTACCATTGGAACAGGAATAAAGAATGAAGAGATAAAAAAGACAAGGGCCCAATAAACCCTTACTGTGTGTTCGTCATAGGTAAACAGTGGCCCTATCAGGATTACATTTCCACAGGGACTATCAGATTGACCCCATATAGGCCGATGCCGTTATCACTCCAACTTCTGGAACTACAGAAAAGATTGCGCTGCCCTTGCCAAATGAATGACAGCAGGAAGGGAAAAGCAGGTGTCAAGCTAGGCGGTCTTGGATCTGCAGACGTTTTGTGCCTGTCTGGATGCCTGGGGCAGCAGTGGAATCCCCAGAATTGGAAATCAGGAGACACAAGATCAGGTAGCATAATTCAGTATTTTCAAAAAAAGACTCTAGTTTTATTTATTTGAATAGGTAAAACAGCCACATGGTTCAAAATTCTAAATGTCAAATGAGCCAGGTGAAAAGTCCTGCCCCCATCCCTGTCTCCAGCCACCCAGTTTCCCTCCCTGGAGGCAAACTATACAATCATGTATTCTTTTCAAAAATAGATCTATCTATCTATCTATTATCTATCTATCTATCTATCTATCTATCTATCTATCTATCTATCATCTATCATCTATCTATCATCTATCATCTATCATCTATCTATCTATCTATCTATCTATCTATCTATCTATCTATCATCTATCTTTGTATTCTGCCTCCCTTTGTTAAATAGAAGCTATAACAGAAGCTGCTGTTTACTTCCCAGGTACCACTCTCCCTTTCAATGAACCCCATGTTGCAGCAGCACCAGAGCCCCGATATCATAAGTTTCAGCTTTTCTGGCAGCTAAATGGGGACATGTGCTTAAGTTCTGGCCAGTGAGATATGTCAGAAGTCTCCCTAGTACAAAGCGGGCCAAACCTTTCTTTTTTCCTTTCATCTTGTTGCCTGGAGTGTGGATGTGATAGTTAGAGCTCCAGGAGCCATTCTGAACTTTGCAAGAGCAGTGCATTTGAAGGAATCTCAAACAATGTCTGAAGACACAAAGGCAGTCCTAGACTACCTACTTCTGGATCTCTTTTATGTGAGGAAGAAATAACATTCTCCCTTGTCGATGCCAACCAGAAACTTAACGATAATGCTACTATAATCAGAAAATCTGCAGGGATGCCTGGGTGGCTCAGTCAGTTAAGCATCCAACTCTTGAGTTCGGCTCAGGTCATGATCTCAGGGTGGTGAGATCGAGCCCCGTGTTGTGCTCTGCGCTGGGTGTGGAACCTGCTTAATATTCTCTCTCTCCCTCTCCCTTCGCCCCTCCCCACCCTGCTCTCTTGCGTGCCTCTCTCTCTCTCTAAAACAACGACAACAGCAACAACAAGAGTGAAATCTGCAGCGGTGGTCTGGAGAGCAATTGCAGTCAGACAGGCCTATGAGAAGTACTCAGATCAGGAGCTGAAACATCATAATAGCAGCTACCACATACTCATTATCCTTTTTAACAGTTTTGAGATATAATTTACATACCATAAAATTCACCCGTCTAAATTGTACAGTTCAGTAGCTTTTAGTATATTTCTAGAATTTTGCAGCCACCACCATAATCTAACTTAAGAACATTTGCATCACCCCCAAAAGAAACTTCATACCTATTAGCTATACCGAGAAGTGCTTTACAGATATTATTTCCTTTGCTTCCAATAACCTCTGAGTTTGGTTTTATCCTCTTGATGGATAAGAAAACCAAGGCCCACAGATAGGAAACCTTGCCCAAGATCACACAGACTACCAGTGCCAGAACCAGGATTCAAAGTCAGTTTTGGATGATGCCAAAACCTGCCTTTCTGAAACCACTATCCACATGCTGTTACCCAGGCTCTGCAATCTGGTCTTTTAACTCTGCCTAGTTATTATTCTGGAAGGCCTTCAGTACCTATGCCAGTAGTCAGGCCTTATTTCTGGTCCCATTGCCAACTTCCTTCATGTTTCTTTGGCTGAGCTCATGCAACTTGTGTCTGGACCGCAGCCTCTTTCCCTNTAATCGGCTCTTCTGGTAGATCAACTTCCTGATGCCCAACCCTGCTCAGGTCACCCACTACTGCTACTCTGAATATGTCCACATTGGCTCCCCAGGAAAACCCTCAGCTCCTTAAAACAGTATCCAGAACTCTCAGAGACCTGGCCTTGATCCACTCTTCCAACCTTCTCTTGTCTTCCACTCCCACAGAAGCCTGTTGCTACTGTCAGACTGGGCCCTTGCCAACTTCCAAATGCACTTCATATGTTCCTGTCTCCCATGTTTGGTCCTGTTCTTTGTGCAGAGAATGTTTTCTTCCAAATCTCCAACCATCTAAGTCTTGCTCAGTTCATGAAGCTCCTTTGTGAAGCTGTCTCTGCTCTCCCTAGTAGGTGGTGGTTCCTCTGCCCTTGGCTCTCCCATCCCATTCAGTTCTCTCGGTGGGACTCTTGAAGCATTCTTCATCTCAGTAGTTACTTGGGCTGGTCTAGATTGTAAGATCCTTGAGAAGGCTAGGCCTGAGTTGTTTGCCCATCTCTCTAGCCAGAGATAGGGTCAGTCATACCCCAAACTCATGGACTGAGATAAGGAAGCAGAGAACCCCTTAAGAGATGCTGGGTACATCAAAACAAAAACCTATGTCCAGTATTGGCAGGATGTACTTTTTCCATAAGACCTGAGTAACCTCATTGTTTCATTTATTACTTCCTTGATTTAATTGATTCATTTGATCCTTTATTCATTCAACATGCATAGTTGGATAAACAAAACCAAATATAGTCCTTAACTCACAGAGCTTACAGTCTAGTGGGGTAAGCCAAAACTAATCAAACAATCTAGAAACAAATATAGAAATGCAGCGATGGTAATCTGAGACACAACTGAGTCCCCAGAAGCTTTTCATGTTTCCTCATCCAAATGGCTGTGTGAAGTCATTTTAGCTGGGCAGCCAGCCCTTTATTCCACAATTAGAAGTGTTCCTTTGTAGTCACGTGTTCCAAAAGAAGTATCCTTGCGTTTAATTCACACTGAAGTGTGAATGAATGAATGAATGAATGAATGAATGAATGAGCAAGGCAATTCTCTCTTCCTACATCCTTGAAAGAAGCTGGATCATGTGGGTGGGGATGACCGTACAGGCCTACAGGGCCTTGTAGGACAATTTCCTTTACTTTCTGATTTTGAAGGGGTGACTCTTGGAAGCTGACTCTGCAGGCTCCTGTCTAGAGAACAAATAGGTAGGGGAAGGCTTGGGGACTTTTCTGACCTTCACCCTGCCTCCTAATAACTATATAGACTTTATGAGCAAAATTCTCTCCGTACCAAAACAGTCTCCGTGAGTATGAGTTAATAGTGGCAGAAAAAAGGATCCATCCAGGCCTCAGCTCACATGACTGAGGAGATAACACGCCACACGGTGAGTTCATGACGTACCTGCCGACTCCTGAACATCACATATATGCTACTGCTTTGAAACTTGTCATCAGCGCCTGGGGCCTCCTGACCTGGGGCCTGGGTGTTTTTGATGAGAGGGCCAGAAAGATTCCGCCTCAAAATGATTTGGTCAGTGTTCAACTCACCCTGCAAGACTCAGGACCTGCTCAAGCCTCCCTCAGCTCCAGCTCCTGCGCTGGCCTGGCTGCTTGCCATACTTTCAGGTTTTCAGAGGGTTTGTTCCCTGCCTCTCTTGAGACCCAGGCAGCCTGGCCTCCTTACCCCCCAGCACCAGTCTGAGCTTTTGGAGGTAGGATTCATGGCTCAGTGCTCAACACTGAGCTCAGTGCCTGACAGATGGTGGATCCCAGTTACAAATGCTCTGTGACTGAGTGTGCTTCCAGTGTTTCTCCCCGCCAGCCTTTTGCCTGTGACCTGACTGTTTCCCAGCTCGTTATCCTGGCTGGGGAAAATGACCTCCAGAGTTCTTCCCCTGGGGTTTTAGCCCTGACCTGGGGCGTTTTTAGCTGCACAGAATGGGTTCCGCTTCTCTCCACCTCATTGAGTTCCCTCCTTCACGCACCCTGTGGCCAGTCTTGAAGGGGATTCCACAGCAAAGCTGAGGTAGTTTCTTTCTTTCTCTCTTTTTCTTTCTTTCTTCCTTCCTTTCTTTCTTTCTTTCTTTCTTTCTTTCTTTCTTTCTTTCTCTTTCTTTCTTTCTTTTTCTTTTCTTCTTTCTTTCTTTCTTTCTTTCTTTCTTTCTTTCTTTCTTTCTTCTCTGTCTTAAGTCTTGTCTTTTTTTGGCATATGGAATAATGTAGGTGTTAGTCTTTGGTGTGTCTGAAGGACACTGAATGGTTAAGCTTTGCCCCAGCCCACAGTAAACAGGTGTCCCAGGAAGCAAGAAGTTGGGAATGATTTGTATCCCACAGTTGTCCTTTAATTTTTTTCCCCTTTTGTGGGTAATTCCCCACTGGGAGAACTTTGGTGGGAGACAGGGCTCTAGTCAAGGCAGAAGAGTATAGGCAGGTGACTGTGGTGCAGCCAATCAGATGTTCTCACCCATGACTCTTCCTCTCCATGGAGTGATGCAGAGACCCAAGGATAGATAGGAAATCAGTGCAGGGGTGACTGTGCTGAGTCAAGTGGCCCTGAATGGTGTGACCTTGGCTGTGTTTTTGGCTCCCCAGCCCCCTCCCTGCCATCTTTTCAACCTAGCATCCTCCCAACAAATCCAGGTTCTGTTATGTTAGCCAAAGTCAGTTTCTAGTACTTGCAATCCAGATTGACATAAACCTATTTTATGTCTGGAGGAGGTAGTTGACATAAACTGGGGAGCATCTGTAAGGTGGAATACTACACAGCAGGTCAAAAGGGTAATGGCAGATCTACGTGTACTGACACGGATCTCCGACATGCACTTACAAAGGTAATATGTACATCACAATTTATTTCAAAATCAAGGGGCGTGTGTCTGGCTCAGTTGGTAGAGCATGTGACTCTTGATCTTGGGGTCATGAATTCAAGCCCCATGTTGGGCATAGAGATTACTAAAAAAAGATTAACTTGAAAAAAAGAAAAGGAAAGAAATGACTCAAGAGAAGGACTTTGCTTGGTTCACCCTTATATTTCCAGACCTGGAATAGTGCCTAGCACATAGTAAACATTTAATAAATATTTTTTGAATGAATGTACTGTAATAGAAAAAGATCTGGAAGGACACATACTAAACTGAAAATGGTATTTTCTTAGAGGAGGGACTAGAATACAGGGATGGTTGACAAGGGAGCTTTTATCTGTATTATTTAAATTTTTTTTTTTACAAGGGCAACGTCTTCATGTGTTATTTGTGTAATTAATATAAAAAGGTGTTTGAAGTTCGTTGGAGGTAGATAGATGGATATGCAATGACATTTGTGGCAGACTCAAATCCATGTCCTGGATTCTTTGGAGACCTGATCGTCTTCCCTTCTCCATACTTCTGAATTCCTAGGAGTCTTTTCTCTGCTTTATTATTTTGTCCTCGGTAATTCTAATCTGCCTTCCGTTGTATGTGACTTATATGTGTTCATTTTATCTCCCCGAGTCTGTAACTCCTTGAGGGCTGGGGCCACTTTTCTGTGACCTTTTGTTCAGCCAGACCGTTGGAAACAAGGTGACTTTCTGAACTTTTCATGATGACCTGCAGGACAGCCATGCTTATCGGCAGACTGGCAATCCGTACCTCGATGGAGTAAGGGTGATTTCAGGGGAGCCAGGACGCCCTTGCAGAAGCAGGGCAGGCTTGCTGGCTGGGGAGTACTTCGACAGCACTTGGCAACAATACTTGCTTAGTGGAATAGTTGGTTTTGAGGAGGAACGCTCTCCTCTCCAGGGTAACTGATTAAACTGTAACTATGTGTCATGTATGGTCCTTATCACACGGCAGTGGAGATAGAAGTGTTATCTGTGAAGGGAGTTTAGCGTTCTTAACATTCATCACATTACCTTCAATATATATCTCGTTTTAGTATGTGCCAGACACTGCTGCCAAGCAGCGTTTCAGAGATTATCTCATTTAAATCTTCACAATACTGCTCTGAGAGTTATTTTTATCCTCATTTTACAGAGGGGGAAAAGGAATCCGAAGTTAAGTAAGTTGTCGGTCACACAGTTAGAAGTACTGGAGCTAGGATTTGAAAGTCTTACTGACTCCAGAACCCGTGCCCGTAACGACTGGGCCGCATTTCTCCAAACATTAAGGGCTTTGTATAAAAATGTCATCCAAACAGATAAGCCAGAAATAGCATTGTGTGTTGTTCTATTTGGTTGTAGCAGTAATACTTTACAGTTTTGAACATTTCTTCTGTGTGAAAGCATCAATTTAATCCAATCAGTCAGTCAGTTGGTGCTGGGTATGGGGGGGGAGCTGGACAAAAACTTGTTTGTACTTTGGAGAAAGTCTTTGCAGAATTTGAGCCTTGTATTCCTTGCTTTGTATATATACCAAATATGCAGCCTGGATTTTCCAAGGCTGTCTTGGGTTCAATGAATAATTTCACCAATACATGTTCGTTGAATTTTGTGTTTCTTTTTATGTATTTGCTCAATAAAGAAAATCTGTTAACCATAAAACACAGAATACACATAAAATAAAGCAATTTTATTTTTACACTTTCATCAAACTTTTAATATGAATTCATCAATTGAAATAACCTATTAGAACATCTGATTCAACTTTTATTTTGGATCATATAATCTGAGGACTTGTTTATTCATTTGTTCAAAAACTATTTATTGAAAGGTCACTATGTGCCAGAGCCATAGGGAGCAAAATAGATGTCGTCTCTGCCCATATGTGGTAGGAAGTCTAGCTGGGAACCCTCACATGAAATAAATAGTCACACAAACAACTATAATTTTGTTATAAGAGCTATGAAGGGCTAGTACGGAGTGCACTGTGAAAGCCTAGTAAGCAAACTGATTTATACAGTGGGGGCCACATGGATGGGAAGCCGTCCCAACCAGTGACATTTAAGCTGAGATCTGACCAATAATAAAGGGAAAAATGGGCCGGCCAGAAAAAGCAAGTGCAAAGGCTTGAGGCAGGGAAGAGTTTGTTGAGAAACTGAAACACACATAGAGCTTAGTGGAGGAGGAGAACGCTGGGCGAGCCTCAGGCGAAAGCATGTCAGAAGGAACCGCAGGAAAAATATCCCTAGAAAAACCGACATGGTAAACTAGTACAGAAAAAAACCTTAACGCTTGAAGTTTACAGCGTTCTCACATCTGTTGCCTCTGTTAATCCTTGCAAGAAGCCCATGAATCAGGGAGGGCAAGCATAATTATCATTATTTCTATCACGGAGCATTAAAGCTCAGTCAGGGACAAAGTTAGGGAGCTTTTGGTTCCTTGTTTCAGACCAGAGAGGCAAAGCCTGTGGGTTCTCTGCGTAGCCGGAAGGGAGCGTGTGGAAAAAAGCAGAAGTGACCCACCGCTATGCTGTGCGGCTGTCTGAAGAAAGCTGGCTGTGGACGAAATGCAATAGTTAAGTACTTCTTGATTGCCGCGTTGTACCTACTCTTATAGGTACCTCTCTTTGTGTCAAGACAGAAAATGAATCTTGCATTTTAGAGTTGTTCTTAAAATCGATTTCAAATTCGGCAGTTCTGCAATTCTGAGATTTCTCATCCGGACTTAATTTGAGCGTAGGCTGGGGATTTCTGTCCAGAACCTTCAAAAGTAGGTGGAATCGGAAAAGTTCATCAAAACACGAAACTACAACTCCCAGCAGGCCTCGGGGCTGGGTCTCCTCCCCCCCAACCCTTTTCCGCCGGGGCTGGGGGCGACCAATGACCGTTAGGTATTTGAATAGACCAATAATATCATGAAACTGTTTAGTCATCCAGTCGCACGGAAGAGGGGGAAACACCTTAGCCAATCCAAAGGCGTGGGGGCGGGGCCGGAGATGGGGGCGGTGAAAGAAGTTAGCTGACTAAGATGGCGACTGAAGCGCAGAGTGAAGGGGAGGTGCCAGCCCGCGATTCCCGCCCGAGGTGAGCCGAGTTCTTAGTCCAGCTGCCTAGGAAACGAGGCCGTGGGCTGGTCGTACTGACGCTTTTCCTTTGGGTCATAGTGACCCAGCGGGGCCAGGCTTTGTTCTTTCCTCCTACGGCGTTTCACCCATTCAGGCCTGCGGTCTGGCTCAGGAGCTGAGATCCAGCCTCACCTCCGCTTGGTCCAGCTGATGCTCGTGTGAGGTCGGTCCGTGGCGCTGGCTGCAGACCGACCTGCGCTGAGACTCATTTTGGTGGTGAGGAAACTCAAGTCCAGAGCTGTTAAGCGAATTTCCTAACGTCACACAGTGCTGGAGAGAGCTCTGTTAGTACCTTCAAATCAGCTTCGAGGCAGTTTATTGTGTTAAAGTCGGAGCAAGGAAGTGTCCGTTAGAAATGGGTTTGAGTTCTTGGGCCAATTAAAAAAAATTTTTTTTTAAGTTGTGGTTTAGAATACTTAACATACCCTCTTAGCAAATTTTTAAGTGTGCAAGACAGTATTTTGACTGTAGGTACAATGTTGTACAGCACATCTCAAGAGCTTATTCATCTTGCTTAACTAGAACTTGATGCCTATTAATTAGTAACTCCCCATTCCCCCTCTCCTGGCTCCTGGCAACCAGCATTCCACTCTTTCAGTCTATGAATTTGACTATTTTGGATAAGCTCATATCAGTGGATACCTCATATATATAAGTGAAAAATCATTTGTCTTCCTGTAACTGGCTTATTTCACTTAGCATAATGTCGGTGAGGTTCATCCATGTTGTCACCTGTTGCAGAATTTTCTTTTAAAAGCTGAGTAATATTCCATTCTACGCATATACCACATTTTGCCATTCCATTCATCTGTCCATGGACATTAATAATCTTGGTGATTATTAATTGTGCCTCAGTGAACATGAGAGTGCTAGTAATTCTTCGAGATCCTGATTTCAGTACTTTTGGATAAATACACAGAAGCAGGATTGCTAGATCATACAGTAATTCTATTTTGAAATTTTTGAGGAACCTCCATACTATTTTCCATAGCAGTTGCATCATTTTGCATTCCCATCAGCAGTGTACAGAGGTTCCAGTTTTCTACAGCCTTACCAACACTTGTTGTCCTTTGTTTTTGTTTTTGTTTTTGATAATAGCCATCCTGACAGCTGTGAGGTGAAAACCCACTGTGATAAGGAATAATGCAAATAGTCCTAGCCAGAGCAGTTAGGCAAGAAAAGGGATTAAAAACGCTTCAAAATTGGAAAGGAAGGACTAAAATTGTTCCTGTTTGCAGACAACATGATCTTACATATAGAAAACCCTAAAGACAGACTGTTAGAACTAATAAATTTAGTAAAGTTGCAAGATACTCAACATACAAAAATCAGTTGCATTTCTCTATATACTAAAAATGAGCTATCTGAAAAGGAAATAAGGAAAACAATTCCATTTACAATAGCACCAAAAAGAGTAAAGTACTCAGGCCAATTTTTAAACCTCTCTCTGTTTCAATTTCTTTACCTTTAAATGGATGTAATAATGTCTACTCCGGAGAATGTCAGGATTAAATTAGACAGTCTTTAGCGTAGCGCTGAGCCTAGCAGATAATCACCAGTTCTACATGATAGATTTTCTTTTTCCTTATAGAACTAAAGAATAGATCAGAGGGATCTGCAGTTTAGGAAATCATAATTTTTATGATTGGCCCAAGAACTCAAACCCATTTCTAACGGACACTTCCTTGCTCCGACTTTAACACAATAAACTGCCTCGAAGCAGATTAGAAGGTACTAACAGAGCTCTCTCCAGCACTGTGTGACGTTAGGAAATTCGCTTAACAGCTCTGGACTTGAGTTTCCTCACCACCAAAATGAGTCTCAGCGCAAAGGCAACTGGTTGGTCTGCAGCCAGCGCCACGGGCCGACCTCACATGAGCATCAGCTGGACCAAGCGGAGGTGAGGCTGGATCTCAGCTCCTAAGCCAGACCGCAGGCATGAATGGGTGAAACGCTGTAGCACACCAAAATGTGGCTTTTTCCAGAAAGAATTTCCAGGTGGTCTTGCCACAGTCTTGAGACTGTCATGTCTTTTTTTTTTTTTTTTTTTTAAGATTTTATTTATTTGTCAGAGAGGGAGAGAGAGAACACAAGCAGGGGGAGCGGCAGGCAGAGGGAGAAGCAGGCTCCCTGCTGAGCAAGGAGCCCTGTGCGGGACTCCATCCCAGGATCCTGGGATCATGACCTGAGCTGAAGGCAGAAGCTGAACCAACTGAGCCATCCAGGCGTCCTGAGACCTTACATGTCTTAACTGATTACATATATATTAGAATTTAGTAAAGTGAGCTTGTTTACATTGTCTCAGTGTAAAGCGTAAATCCTTTGGTTTGGTGTCACTTGGTGCCATTTGTATCAAATGGGAGATTCCAAGTCTTGGGAAGCTGGATTTATGAGTGGGCACTGGATTCCTTCCCTAGCTGAGATAGACATGTTTGAATGTGTTAATATCTTATAGGGAAGAGTTTTTCACTCTCAGAGGTGCCTATAAATGGTTGATCATTTTTGCCTGGAAACTGTAGAGGGGGTTGATAAATTCGATCAGCTCATCTGTCATCCTGCTCTAAGATCTTGAATTGTGATGAACACGCTGAAGGCAAACATTATTCTGTAGCAGGAGTAGTTTGAATTCCTTTCAAGAATGTCGCCAATTCAATTTAAATTTTAAGTGGCAGTATTAGTTACACGATCAACAGGTATTCACAGAATCTTATCTGAATTTGAAACTATTTTATTAATTTCATATTGTAAAAGAGAATTTGGGTTTCTGTAAGGCTTTTTGAGGGCAGGACACATGTATATTTTTATTACATATTCCCAACGCTTAGCTTTGTGTAGATGGTCAATACTGAATGAATAATAGTCCTATCTAAGACATAAAATACTCCTTGTGGTGATAAATACCATACATATTATGTTTTTCCCTGCAGATATTAATCTTTCTAAAGTTCTGTTGGTGGTGGGGCCCTTTGTATTTATTCAGTAAAGAGGAAAGAATTGTCTGATTTGCGCAGATCAGTATATATTTGCACATTGAATGGAGAATATGTGATCGTGCGTTAAGAACTAGCTTTCTATTTCTTCATCATTATTTTAAGCCTGCTTCTAATAGTTAGCAATGCTTTAAATTGTTTTAATCAAAGAATTAAATAAGAAAAAGTTGCTCTGGGGGCGCTTGGGTGGTGCAGTTGTTTAAGTGCCCGACTCTTGATTTCCGCTCAGGTCGTGTCTCAGGGTCCTGAGATCGAGCCCTGCATCTGGCTCCACGTCTGCCTGAGATTCTCTCTCCTTTCCCCTGACCCTCCTGCTGTGTGCTCTCTCTCTCAAATAAATAAATAAATCTTAAAAAAAAAAATTGCTCTGCCTTTTAAGAATTTTGTTTTGACCTGTTGATGGTAGCCACCTTTCCCCCTCTCTTTCTGGTCTTTATCAGGTAGAATAACACTTTAAAATTTAACTAACTTTAATTATACCTTCAAGTTACTCTTAAGTGGGCAATTCTAAAGGGGAATCCACAAATAGAAACTATCCACTTTACCAATAGCGATATAAAAATAGTTAAGACTCTGAAAGGCCAAAGAGAGAAAAAGCTAAAGCAGGAAAGGAATTATAGCCACCTCCCCACATAATTGGCAGTAGGGAAATACAGCTCGGTACTTTTTGAATTGAAAAGATATATAAAAAAAGTGGTAACTATTATTAGATGAAGAGGGGAAATTGATGACAAAGAGTCACAGGCTTTTTAACCTCAATATTCAAAGGAAAAAAGAAACCTGCTGTGAACCAGGAAAAGCAAATGGGAATATACAGGGTTGGAGGGAAGCAAAGCAAGCTGTGGTAGTGATAACATTTGTCATAAGTTGTCATTACTATGCCAGCAGTGTCCAAGTTGTGGGGCCAAAGCCTGCTCCTAGAACTTAGGAACAGCAGGAATAGGAGCAGACTACTGGATGCTTGCATCCCATTTTGGAAATGGTTTTGGAGGATTAGGAAGGTGCCCATAGATGGGGAATGGGTCCTGTATTCTGCTAATTGGATATGGAATATTAGTTACTAAACACATAATTTCCTGAAGACTTTTTTGTTATATTGTTTTTTTTTTTAATAAGATAGCAGTGTGGCCCTAAAAGAAAGGTAATAGATGGAACCTTTACTGATCTTAGGAAGACTTGCCTGTTCTCACATGCACAAGTGGGAAACCATGATTTAATATATCTGAATCCAGTTTTGTATTTGTGCTGTCAAATCCTATCTGAAGGGTAATGATGAAGAGATTCTTCAGTGGTCTTTTCTTGAATCTGAATAATTTTATATTTTTATCAATTACCTGGCTTAGAGAGTTTGGTCATTATACTTGTAGACAGTGCCAGTCTTGGTGGAAGGAGAGGGGAAGAAGAAATAGAATTTTAAAATTCGGGGGCCTGGGTGGCTCGGTTGAGCGTCTGCCTTCAACTTGGGTCATGATCCTGGGGTCCTGGGATCAAGCCCCAGGTCCAGCTCCCTCAGGGGGAGTCTGCTTCTCTCTCTGCCCCCCACCCCTGCCCGTGCTCTCTCTCAAAAAAATAAGTAAAGTCTTTAAAATTGATCCACATAAACCAGTAAGTGGCTTACTTTTCTTTGCTTCTAATCTTTGGTAGAGTTTGTGAAATTAACAGATGTTAAAGGTGGAGGTTGCTGGTTGGTTGTGTGGTCATCAGAGAGTGACAGTCTGTTTTTGTTGTTATTGCAAGTCCAGACACTATTTTATCCATTAGATGGGTTTGAGGATACTAACTCCTTTAAGGCTCACAAGAAGCCAGTTGATAAATGCAAATTTGGTAATTTGCACGAAGAATATACAAGGTAGGTATATCAGTTTGCCTCATTTTTTTTTTTTTTAAGATTTTATTCATTTATTTGAGAGAGAGAGCGCGCTCAAGCGCGCTCACTGCACTGGGTGGGGGGGGGGCAGAAGGAGAGGGAGAAGCAGACTCCCCGCTGAGCAGGGAGCCCAACTTGGTGCTCCATCTGCTTGATCCTAGGACCGTGAGAGCACAACCTGAGCTGAAGGCGGATGCTTAATGGACTGAGCCACCCAGGCACACGGAGGGTTTTGCTATTTTTTTAAAAGAACTTTTGAATAATGTAGAACAATGAAAATTGCTGAAATGAGTTGAGCTGAAGAACCAAAGGCTGCATGCTGTGTGCTGTGTTTGGTGCATTTGGCTGAACAGAAGTTCACATCTGTAAGGAAAACCAAGACTGGCTTCTGAAAAACTGAGCATTGGAAAGATGGTACAGAAGGGAGAAGCACAAGAGATAAGAGAAAAATTAAAAAAGGAAAATATGGAGAAGAGTGGGTGACTTTCTAGTAGAGGCTGCCAGCCACAGCCACAGGGGCAGGCTTTGGAGGCAGTGGTGGTAATGAAGCCAGCGAGAAGTGATCTCGGAGAACAGAGGTTTCCCAAGGAGGAGGTAGGGAGGCAGAATAACCAGAATGACCAGAGGGGCTGGGATTTATACTCGCAGCTGACATTTTTAACATTTTTGTTAGGATTCTTTCAGTTATATGTGACAGCAACTTTAACTTAAGCAAAGAGATGCTATTGATTGGCTCAAGAAACTGTGAAGTCTGGGGGGTAGATCAAGCATGGCTTAATCTGTACTGAAATTCTCAATTTCAATGTCACTAGGCATCTGTCTCTTACTTTCTTAGATCTGATTTCCTCTGTATTTCCTTTTTGAAAAAGCAAGTTCTTCACCAAAGATGGCAGTAATGGACCACCAGCTGCTTCAGTCTGGCATTCCACAGGGTTAGCAATCTTAGCATCCAGCAAGAGTCTTGGAGCTGTCTTTTTTCCCCTGGTTTGACTTTGTGGGCCTTTGCCTCAATCAATGAGGATAGAATGTTTCGATTAGTTAAGCATGGGTCTTGTATCTCATATCACACTTGCTGCCCAGGGAGTAGGGTCAATCCACTAAACCACATATACTGAAAGGTGGGGAGAAGTTATTGCCCAAAGGAAAATTGGGGTGCTGTTACCAGAGAAAGGGGAAGATAGATGTTGGGCATGCAAAAATAACAGATGTCCACTGCATTATTTTAGTAATCCCTCTGTACACCCCCCCTTTATTTATTTATTTATTTATTTATTTTTATTTTTTAAAGATTTTATTTATTTATTCGACAGGATAGAGACAGCCAGCGAGAGAGGGAACACAAGCAGGGGGAGTGGGAGAGGAAGAAGCAGGCTCATAGCGGAGGAGCCTGATGTGGGGCTCGATCCCAGAACGCTGGGATCACGCCCTGAGCCGAAGGCAGACACTTAACTGCTGTGCCACCCAGGCGCCCCACAGCCCCCCTTTATTTAAGCTTATGTTTTGAAAAGGGCTTGCCACTAATATGTAGAGAGCATATTTTATGTTTCTTAAAAAACCAACCAAGCAAAAAAAAAAAAAAAAATCAAACAAAAAGCCCCTTTATTTAAGTACTACTTATTTATTTTTTCCACTATCCGAGCCCTGTTCATCTTTAAGACCTACCTCAAATCTCAACTTTTGTCTAAGGGTGAAAGTTTCTCTTTTCCTTCTAAATTTGTACATCTTTTATTGTCTGTACCATGGATTTGGCAATTAATGATCTTGTATTATCTTTTGTGCTGTGGTCTTTAGCTACTACTTAAAATCTTGTAGGGAAACTATTATCTTTTCTATAATTAAGTATGAAACTATAGTGATACAGTGGGGGGGGGGAATTTTGTCAGATGCTCACAAGTTTTGTGATCTATCTTATAAATAATTATTCAAGTATGAAGTGGGTTAATAGTATATTTTATAATGGGAAGTGTGTTAGTGTCAAATTCATAACTATAACACTATATAAAGCCATAGCTTTTAAGATAATCAGATGAAAACGTAATAAATAACAGTATCAGTTGCCAGATTAAATACAGGTGATTTGTCAAGCTGAATTATTACCTGAAAGCTAGACACCAGTTTTTTGTTACTTCAAGAATGATATAGAACCACAGAAAAATTCAGTCACCTGCCTGCTGATTTAGTTGTGCTGAAGTATTAACCCTTTGGTTTTTGAAAAATTAATATGTAACTAAAATATTGCTTATATACACAAGTATGGAAATGAGATGTTTCCTTTAAAGGCATATAGATCAGTTTCAAATAAATTTAATCAACTTTGGACTTTATTTCTCTTGCTTACTGACCAGAGTGTATTACATAGCATAAAACTAATTTCTTGGGACTCAGTAAGATTACAGAAACACTGTAATAGGGGTATTGGGGTGGTTCAGTAAGTTGAGGGTCCAACTCTTGATTTTGGCTCAGGTCATGATCTTGGGGTTGTGAGATTGAGCCCCACGTTGGGCTCCCCAGTAGGCAGGGAGTCTGCTTGAAATTCCCTCTGCCCCTCCTTCTGCTCATGCTTGCTCTCTCTCTTGCTCTCTCTCTCCCTCTCAAATAAATAAATCTTTTAAAAAACCCTCAATAATAATCTGAGCCAATCTATAACAAATCAATATCTCCCAATGTAACAGAAAATGTCCAAGGTATCACGTAGAGCTATATCCACTTCAGAAATGTTCCTGATTATATGATTCCAATTTTCTCTTTTTGTTGTTCTTATTTTTTCCCATAGAAAATTAAAATAGTTTGGTTGATCTTTGTTCAAATTTCTGAGATGTGTCATAATAAGGAAGTAAAACATTATTTGACAGCTTTAAGATAATATGTCATCTGATTAGAGATAAAGGCATCTTAGCTGGGTTCTATCTGTATCAATAAAAAGAAAAAATTCATGAATGAAATATAGAAATCACATAGTTCTTAATATTAAATTTATAATTGCATGCCACAATAATGAGAGCTACATTTGCTAAATGTGTCTTAATCATACCTTTGGAGAGGGGAGAAACTCGTTAATTTAAAAACTAACCTAAAGATACTGGGATAATATAATTAAAAAGTTCTTCACTGGTTTTAATGCTGAACACAATTACAAAGTTAAACTGAGTAAGTAATAGCAATGAAACTGAAGAATAAATCACTAAATAACAGGAAACTTAAGAATTAGGGGAAGATCAGAAACCAGGAAAGTATACAGTGATACAATTTAGTAATGTTATACTTGACGTTATCATCAAATACTTTCCTTTATACTTTAATTGGAGATCACTACATGCACTATAGGCTGTGCTTTGAAGTATGGCTCTTTTTTGTATACTTAAGTCTACTTACCATTTTAAATTTTTTTGCATTTTGAAATCCCTACAATCCCTCCATTGGTTGCAATAATAGTTTCTTCACTAAAGTACCAAGGCCTACTTTGTTTTTTTTTCTTTGGGTAAGGTCATTTTGTGGCAGCTATCCTTGTGACCAAGCTCTCTCAAAGTCCACCGATGTGAAATGTATACTTACATCATTGTGTTAACAGTTTTTATTGGCAATTTAAATACAGGATATGTATATTAAGATTGTACAGAGGATAAAGCCTAAATTTTATTAAAGCGTAAAGATTTTAACCAACACAATACGTTCTTTTTAGGTGTTGAGAAAGAAGTGTTGAAAAGATGGTAGAATATATAAATTTTAAAAAGTATTTTCTGAAATACTTCAAAAATATTCAGAAGTATTATATACTTGATGCACCATAAAATCTCATATATTAGAATGCCATCTTTTCAGCATTACATCATCTCAACAGTTGGTATCGTTCAGACTGAATGGGAAAGCATATTGTGTTTCCCCAAAGTGGAGGTTGCTTAAGACTCACTACAGTGAAAAAGTCTTGTAATCGCTTCCAATTTCAAAGGATTTTTAGCAGTTGCCCTAAGATCTCTTTAAAATAGTGATGCTTCAAAGGCTAACGTGTGTGTGTGTGTGTGTGTGTATGCAAATGCAATGAAACAAAACTTGTTTGCATCCTAATTTTCAAAGTCATCTCATTGGGCCTCCTAGGTGCTCATGTGCTAATTGTATCTGCAATTGGCTACTTGTATTTTTGAAAATAGAGGTAGTGGGGGAAAAAAGAATAAAAGCTTAGTGAATTTTAAGCATCCAGAGGTGAAACTTAGCTTAGTATCTTGTCCCTATATCTTAGAATTTCTTAAAATTACAGAACACTCAGTAGATCGTGGTTAGTTTGATTTTAAATGACCCATGAGTAACTAGGATTTCACCTTCTTATGCTAGTTGATGAAGAGACTTATGATTAGGTTTGTAGAATATTGATAAGGTAATAGAAGCTCTGTTTTAAGAACTTGTGTGAGATATGACTGTCACATGCCAGAGCAGAAGCACTTGCTGTCTGTCTCTCTTGGATAGGCTCACTCTGGACTTTGGAACAAATGGATTTAGAAGTAGTCTTTTGGAACCTAATCTGACCATACATAGAAGTACTCTGTGTATTAGTTGCCTGAGGCTCATGTCATCTAAAGTCCGTCGGAAAAGAGTCTCCTGAAGTTTGGATTATACTTTTCTGAGTGATAAACAACTTTTAGATAATGGTAAGAGAGACACCGAATTGTCAACAAAGCATTTTATAGAACTTACTCCAAATAAATAGGGAATTTTGATGTTATTTTTCGAATACAAATAAACTTTCTTATTGTACACCTGCCTGAGGGAGAAAAATTAAGAGAGGTGATGGCAACAGAATTAATACCAATTCTTGGGACACCGGGGTGGCTCAGTTGGTTAAGTGTCTGTCTTTGGCTCAGGTCGTGATCCAGGGGTCCTGGGATTGAGTCCTGTATCAGGCTCCCTGCTACGTGGGGAACCTGCTTCTCCCTCTGCCGGCTGCTCCCTCTGCTTGGGCTCTGTCTCTCTCTCTGGCAAATAAATAAAACCTTAAAAAAAATACCAATTCTTGTGACACCCAGAAGAATAAGAATTGACAAGTAAATACATGTCAGTAAATTTGTGTTATCGATACTCGGAGGAAGTATAATTTGCTTTCTTGACTGAGAAATGGCATGATATTGCGTTGTCATGCCATAGGTCAAAATCTTAGGTCAGGTTTCCAAAAAATGTTAAGATTAAGAAGATAAGCAATCAGGAATTCTATAACTTCTAACTAGTTTAATTCAGATTAAGTTGCTCTAGTATTTTGAAATTAGTTTGAGATCAAATATAGGGGTCAGATAGGGTTTTGCAGACTTTCGGAGTCTAAATTAGAGATAACAGGTCCTAATTACAAAATCTTGGACAAAAACTCTAAGGGCAGCCCTTAGGATGTGAATGTTTCAAAATTTTTGTCTAAGAAATTGAATATAATTTCCTGAAGTCTTGTGGTACTAGTTACCAACTTTGAACTGCTACTGTTATTTAAAAATCCTGCCAGCTTGGGCACACGGGGCCTGTTATATCCTTTCTCTATATATACAGCTTTCATGATACCAGTTTAAATTTGATATATAGAAAAAGGGAAGAATAATAACTTCTTGTTTAATATTTATATGTATTCTTATCTAGCAACTCTCCCAGAAGGCGACACAATGAAAGTCATGTTTCAAAGCCAGAGGGTTGAAAAAGTAGTAGGAGAGTGCATACTTCTCTTAGGGTGGTAAGTGAGATTTAGACAACTTTAAATATAGCTCGTATTTTGATAGATGTTGCCAAGGTTGTGGTTCTTGGAGAACAAATCAAGTTAAGCAATTCACTAGGGAGGAAACATTTCGTTTTGTGGGTATGCAGTTTTGGTAGCAGTCAGCCAAAAGATACATCTGCAGGATAAATTTTTTATTTTTTCCCACTGCCTTGAATTTTGCAGATTCATGAGTTTAACATGCTTGAAAAGCACTTGCATTTCATTATTTTGTAATTGATTTTTCAGCTGAGGATTCTGTTTCTAGTCCTGTCACTAAGCAGATCGCCTTACATGTAGAGTTCCATCTAGTGGTAAGAGTAATCATAGCAGATGATAAGTAGGTAATACAATTTACCCTTTTTTCTTTTTTCCCTCCCCTCCTCTCCCCTCCCTTCCCCTACCCAACGTGGGGCTTGAACTCATAATCCTGAGATCAAGAGTCGCATGTTCTACTGACTGAGCCAGTCAGGTGCCCCCAAATTATCCTTTTTGATAAGCTTTGCCTCTTATCCTTCTTTGGGATGGTTGCCTAATACATGCATTTAAATACTAGGGTCGCGGGGCGCCTGGGTGGCTCAGCCGTTAAGGGTCTGCCTTCGGCTCAGGTCGTGATCCCAGGGTCCTGGGATTGAGAAGCCTGCTTCTCCCTCTCCCTCCACTTGCTTGTGTTCCCTCACTCGCTGTCTCTCTCTGCCAAATAAATAAGTAAAATCTTAAAAAAAAATAATTTAAATACTAGGGTCCTTGCTATTTCTGTGTGCCTGCATACCTAACTACTAATTCTCCTGGTTCTGGTCATCTATGCAAAAACTTTTGTGATGAGGAAATTAACCTTTACTATTAACTCTGATTTTCTATGATATTTACATCAAGTAGTAGCAAGATTTAGGTCAAAGCTACTTTTTTTTTTTTTAATTTGTCTCGAAAGATGTGATTCTAGATACAGTATGTAGAATAATATAATCAATATTTTCCTATTGCCCGGCATCAACAAACCTTAACATTTGCCATATTTACTTCAAATGAATCTCCCTTTTTCCATAGCTCAGTGACTTATCACAAGAAAATTGCTATCACCTTGGAAATTCCCCTCATGCCCTGTTGCCTCCTCTTAGTCACTATCCCCCAAAGGTAGCCATTATCCTGAATTTATGGTAACTATATCTTTGCTTCTCTTTATAATTTTACCACTTAAGCAAGTATTGCTAAACAATATGCTTTTGTCTATTCTTAAAATTTGATGTAAATGTCATTGCATCCTCAGTCAGTAGTGTGTGGGTGGGTGTGTGTGTGAGACTTCTTTTGCTCATCATTATATGTGATTCATCCATGATGGTGCATATGACTGGAGTTTGTCCATTTTCGTTGCTGTAAAATATACCATTATATACACCACAACTTAAAAAATAATTCTGCTGGATATTTTGGCTCTTTAGAAATTAATGTTTCAGTGAAAATTCTTTTTTTTTAAAGATTCCATTTATTTATTTATTTATTAGAGAATGAGAGAGAAGGAGTGCACATGAGTGTCCGCAAGCATGAGTGGTGGGGAGGGGCAGAGGGAGAGAGAATCTCAATCACACCCCATGCTGACCCTGAGATCATGACTTGAGCTGAAACCAAGAGTTGGATTCTGAACCTGGTGAGCCACCCAGGTGCCCCTTGGCTACTCTTTTTTTTTGAGATTTTATTGAAATTTCATGTCTGTTTTTCTATTGGGTCATTTGTTTTTTCTTATCGATTAGTAGGAATTCTTAGTATATTCAGGCGAGCCCTTTTTTGCTATATATTACAGATATATTTTCCTACTGGCTTTCTTAATGATGTCTTTTGATAAGCACAAGTTCTTATTTTATTTATTTATTTATTTATTTATTTTAATTAATTAATTTTTTTTTTAAGATTTTATTTATTTATTCGACAGAGATAGAGACAGCCAGCGAGAGAGGGAACACAAGCAGGAGGAGTGGGAGAGGAAGAAGCAGGCTCATAGCGGAGGAGCCTGATGTGGGGCTCGATCCCAGAACGCCGGGATCACGCCCTGAGCCGAAGGCAGACGCTTAACCGCTGTGCCACCCAGGCGCCCCACAAGTTCTTATTTTAATGAACTCAAATGTATTAATCTTTTTTTGTGGTTAATATTTTTAATGTTATTTGAAAGATTTTATTTATTTATTTGTCAGAGAGAGGACGAGTGGTAGGCAGAGGGAGAAGCAGGTTCCCTGCTGAGCAAGGAGCCTGATGTGGGACTCAATCCCAGGACTCTGGGATCATGACCTGAGCGGAAGGCAGACGCTTAACCAACTGAGCCACCCAGGCGTCCCTTAATGTGTTATTTTAAAGTTATTTAAAAAATCTCCCCATCCTCCATTCAAGAGTATATTTTTGTATGTTACCTTCTAGTAGGTTCATCATTCTGCTGTTCACCTTTAGATGTGCCATTTACCTGGAATTGATGATCTTTGTGTATAGTGTGAGATAGATATCAATTTTCACTTTTCCCCTCTATAGATATCCAAGTGTTCCAGCACCACTTAGTGAAAAGGTCATCCATTCCCCACTGATTTGCAGCACCACCTTTACCCTGAATCCAGTAAAGAAAGGAAGTAATAAAGATAAGAGCAGAAATTAATGAAATAAACAGCAAACATGTAATAGAGGGATACAGCAAAATCAAAAGCTGGAACCTTGACAAAGCTAATAAAATTGATAAACCTCTAGTAAGATTCATAAATTAAAAAAGAGAAAACATAAATTATCAACATCGGGAACAAAGAGGAAGACATCACTATGTGACTTTTTTTTTTAAAGATTATTTATTTATTTATTTGATAGAGAGACCTCGTGCAAGCACCAGCAGGGGAGCAGCAGGCAGAGGGAGAGGGAGAAGCAGGCTCCCCGAGCTGGGAACCGGACTTTGAGGCTCCATCCTAGGACACTAAGCTGAAGACAGATTGGGATCATGACCTGAGCCAAAGGCAGAAGCTTAACGGACTGAGCTACCCAGGCACCCGTCTTAGGAACTTTTTAATTGTTCCTCTTAAGAACTACAAAGTTACATAGTGAGGGGCGCCTGGGTGGCTCAGTCGGTTAAGTGTCTGTCTTCGGCTCAGGTCATGATTCCAGGGTCCTGGAATTGAGCCCTGTGTCGGGTTCCTTGCTCAGCGGGAGCATGCTTCTCCCTCTGCCTCTGCCCCTCCACCTGCTTGTGATCTCTCTCACTCGAGCCCTCCTCTCTCATGAATACATAAAATCTTTAAAAAAAAAAGTTCCTAAGAGAATCTTAAAAACAAATTTATGCCAATAAAATATGAAAATTTATATGAAATAGACAAATTCCTAGAAATGTCCAACTTACCAAAATTAATATAAGAAGAAATAGAAAATTTGAATAGTCTGTACCATCAATTGAATATATAGTTAAAAACCTCACAAAGAAAACTCTAGGTTTAGATGGCTTCTTCAGCCAATTTGAGCAAGCATTTAAAGAGGAAATAACACCAATCTCACCTAAACTTTTTCAGAAAGTAGAAAAATAAGACCTACTTCCCAACTAATTTTATAAGGCCAGCACAACCTTGATGTAAAACCTAATGAATACAATATGGTAGTCCCCCTCTGTCCGTGGGGGTATGTTCCAAGACTCCGCTGTGGATGGCTGAACCTGTGGATAGTACTGAACCCCATATATACTTTTTTCCTATACATGCACAGCTATGATAAAGTTTCATTTATAAATTAGGCACATTAAGAGGTTAATAAGAGATCTCTTATCTAATAACTAGGTATAATAGAAGTCTCTTATCTAATAACCAGATAAAAGGGAGCAATAAATAATGTTAAAATAGAACAATAATAATATAATGAAAGCTGGGTGAATGTGGTCTTTCAAAATACCTTTTGTGCTATACTCACTCTTCTTGTGGTTATGTGAACTGATAAAATGCTTATGTAATCAGATAAAGTGAGGTGAGTGGTGTAGGCACCCTTGATAGTTGTTAGACTATTGTTGACCTTCTGATAGGTCAAGAGGGGGATTATCTGCTTGTGGACCACAGAAAGTGAAACTGTGGAGGGGGGCGTCGCACGACTGTACAGGTATCCCCTGCTTTTTGAACGTTTGTGTTAGGCCTCTTTGCTTTTAGGCAGGACCTACATTAGTGCCTGTTTTCACTAACCCAAAGAAATTGAAAGATTTCCACTTTTACAAAACAAGACGAAAAGTGACAATAGCATTTAGAGTTTGTTTTCCAGCGAGCCATTATAGAGGCCGCTGAGACCCTGATCAATGAGAGTGGCTCTCAGCAGCAAGCTGCTGTAACTTTGAACTGTGTCTGTGGGCATCTGTGCTTTGTCTTGATTTATTTTGTGCATCCACCAGCAAAATAGGTCCTAAGGGATCAAAAAGGGCTAAGAAGGGCTATTTTTGGGGTCTGGGGATGCTAAAAAAATTTTCCATGTAAGTTAACGGTAATTGCTTCTTCACTCTATGCCATTTTGGCTTATGAAAGATTTCATAGGAACTTTCTACTTTCAGAAAACAGTTCCATGACACTCTCACTTATGAATGTATGTGGAGAAACCCAGACTATTAGCAAACCAAATTCAGCAATATATAAAAAGGATAATATAACAACATTCTAGAAATGCAAGGTTGGTTTAACATTAATCAGTGTCATTCACCACATTAACAAAATAAAGGAGAAAAATCATATCAATAAATGCACAACAAATAGATAAAATTAAGCACTGACTCATGATAATAGATAAATAACCCTTAGCAAACTAGGAATTAAAGGATATTGCCTGAATCTGATAGTTTTTGCCAAAATGATGGATGGGGAAAGATACCATTCTTCAATTTGCTTACCCTTGTAACTTTTTTTTTTTTTACAGAGAGAGAGAGAGAGAGAGAGGGTGTGTGCTTGCATGAGTAGGGCAGGTGGGGGGGGGGTGCAAAGGGAGAAGGAGAGAGAGAATGGTAAGCAGGCTTCCATGCCCAGCATGGAGCCCATCACAGGGCTCAGTCTCACAACCCTGAGATCATGACCTGAGCTGAAATCAAGTCAGAGTCTTAATCTACTGAGCCACCCAGGTGCCCCTACCCTTGTAACTTTTAAAGTTAAGATTCTTTTCATGTTTATTAGTTACTTAGGGCCCCTCCTTTATGAATTATTTGATCATATCTTTTGTCTAATTTTCTTTGAGTGTATTTTTCTTATAATTTTTAGACGTAAAATTTTAGACTGATAAATTCTGAATGCTAATCCTTTTATATGCATGACAATTTTTTCCAGTTTATGGCTTTCTATTTTAAGGTTTTAAATCTATTTATGTATTTATTTTGAATGGGTAATATGTTCATATGAATAAAAAATCCAGAAAGTACAAAAGAACATACAGTGAAAAGTTTTTCTCCCAATCCTGTTCTTTCATCCAGTTCCTCTCTCCAGATGCATTTTGACTTCATTTTTAAAAAACTTTGTTCATAATGTCATTTGTTGTACACGCATTTAAAATTTTAATGTAGTTAAATGTATCAGTCTTTCTTTGTGGATTGTGCTTTTTTATGCCTTGTTTAAGACACATTTCCTCTGCCTCATTTATTATTCTTCGTTCTTTTCTAAACTATTTAAAGTTTGGCTTTTCCTATTTAGATCTTTTTTCTTTTTTTTTGTGTATGATGTGAGGTAGGGATCATCCTTCCCTCCATACTATACAAGTACTTGTCCTTATAGTCTTACATTATATGATTGTTTTGTCTAATACAGCTTTCAGTGTGATGGGAGACTACTGTTGAGCTTTATCTACACATTGGCAAATACAATGAACTGGTCCAGTTTTTTATTTCTGTTTTGTTCCTACTCGCAAATGAGTGCTTAGAGTCGTGATAAGTACTGCCTTTCAGGCCCCATAATGTGTCCTTGTGTCCTCTAACATGTCTGGAATTTATGTAGGCTGTGATGGGGCAGGGAAAGGAGGTTCCTTTGTCATGAAAAACAAGGAGAAAGCTTTTTTTCCTGTCTCTTCGATTTACCAATGCCTCATCAGAAGCTTTCAGCACTTATGTAAGAAATTAATTTTTTTTCTTGAACTTGAGCAAACTTAGACTGTTTTAAAATAAGATACTGTAGAGTAAGAAGTTGTTTTTGTTTAATTCTTGTCTTTAGTCCTAGAAATCTCTTAGGTTATTAACCATGTTCCTTGATATTCTCAGCTTTATATTGTGATATTATGTATTCTGTAGAAAGGGATTAGCAGGCCGTGTCGTATTCGGTAATTAAAAAATGTAACCCACTGTATCTGTCTTTTCTGTCTCCCATCTTCCATTTTACTTCTTTTTAAATCATTTCTCTCTTATATCCTGTCTTACCAGATAGATGCTCCATTCAGAAAAAGTGAAAAAGGAGAAAAAAACCCCCTCGGTTAAAGACATTCAAATGGGGTAAAACAAGAGTGAATGATCATGGGAAGGAAGGGGAGAAAAAGCAGGAGAAAAGAGACTGAGATTGGTTATTACCTGTGGGTTAGGACTTCAAGGGAACTTTTCCTGGTATTCTTTGTGAATAGGTAGAGGGAGCCTTGAACTTACTTATTCTTCTGCCTGTTCTACCTATTTAGGAGAGGGGCAGACTTGGGGGTGATGGCCAGGTAGGAAGGACTCTATTGAGAAACTGTGAAGCTAGGGCTTTGGGCTTCTAGAGCCTTTCTCACTTTTGTTTTTGATCCAGTTTAGTGCTGGAGGGTCATCTGTGATGGAAGTTTTAGGATCTTAACTGAATATTGCTCCGGATATTAAGAAAATAAAGGTCTGAAGGTTGTATGTCTGTATGTGTTTCTACTTCAGGAATGTAACGGATGCTCTTCATGCGTATTTATATGTTAGAACTAATTTGATCTGAAATCTGTTTTTCAGAATTAAAAGGGATGTGAAGTCCATAAAATGATAGTTTAGACTCAGTAAATTATAAGACTCTTTTTAGTGCTAACACATTTCATGATTTTTCTGGCTCTCTCAGAGTAGTGATTTCTCATTGGCAGTGATTATAAACGGTAGTTTTATATTGACTCATGTTTCTAAACTGAAATAAGCTGACATTTAAAAAATGAGGTTTTGTCAATGGTTTAGGATACACTTGCTTTTGATTTTAATTGCCTTATAATCATTTGCACCTTTACAGGAAAAATAACCTTACCTTGTGTATAAAAAGGTCAAGTCGATAAGCAGTTTTAGATTTCTTTCTTTAATGACTTTTTGGCTTGAGAATACATGTTCGTAATTTTAAATTTTTATGTGAATTCTCTTTTATCATTTCAGAGAAAAGAAGGAATTTAGTAGCTACCAATTGAAGATTTGGACTATTGATTAAAATGATGTAGTAATTTTTCAAGGAGGAAGTGATGAACTTTGAAATTTTCCCATGCCTTGTTTTAATTATACCATTATTAGAAATTATCCATGTAGTGTTGACAAAGTAGATTATAGATTACTAATATTTAATATTAGAGTGTCATTTTTCCTGGAACAGTTTTTTGGTACCTAGGATGTTGTGGAAGACTTTTAAGTTGTAATTGTTTTTTTTTGTTTGTTTGTTTTTATCGTGGGAATGTTTATATGTGTCAGATGAATTTCAGTTTTGCCTGACAGATGTGATGACTTGTTCTTTTGGTTTGTGTTTTATCTACTCATTAGTTATATAATATATGACTGTTTATATAATAAGGATTAGAACAAGCCATTAGAGATGATTGATAATGGATACAAACAAGTAGTATTGTGTCTGCTATCGGAGATGGAATAATATAGGTCTTATATGTAACATGTTAAAAGTACAAAGGAGTATAGTAAGGCATTGGAAAACAATGAATAGGGAAGAAAATATTTCTTTTTTTTTTAAAGATTTTTTATTTTTATTTATTTGACAGAAATAGAGACAGCCAGCGAGAGAGGGAACACAAGCAGGGGGAGTGGGAGAGGAAGAAGCAGGCTCCCAGCGGAGGAGCCTGATGTGGGGCTCGATCCCACAACGCCGGGATCACGCCCTGAGCCGAAGGCAGGCGCCCAACCGCTGTGCCACCCAGGCGCCCCTGGAAGAAAATATTTCTTGAGAGTCAAAGGAGCTTTGCCAGGAATATAGCCTGAGTAATGTGGGAGTGGAAAATGAGCTAAGATCGGGGCCAACAGAATGTATCTGCTTAGTATTATTCAATGACAGAAAAGTGAAATTAGGAGCAAGTGCTCCTTAGATCTAAAAACAAGAATTTTTCCAAGTGCCCTAGAGAGAAGAACCTGTCTGAACAAAGATTGGACTTAGATGATGGGCAGAGGCATCCAGAGTTGAAGGATTTTAAAATAAAACCTATTTCTGGACCTGGATAAGGTGGTATTAATATCTATTTTATATACTTGTAAATGCCTTCCATTCTGGTGAAGGCTTTCGATTATGAGGAACAGAATCCAAGGGCAGCTGTTTCAGTTAAAGTGGGCTGATTATTAGAAAACGCCTGTGTAGGCTCCCTGCTTGGCGGAGGGATCTGCTTCTTCCTCTCCCTCTCTTTCTCTCTCAAATAAATACAATCTTAAAAAAAAAAAAAAAGAAAAATAAAGAAGACACCTGTGTAGGGACCAAAGAACCCTATGGGCAGAGTAAATGTCTCCAAAATGTCTACTACACTATTTAGATGTAGTTTTAGCTCTTTTTTTTTTTTTTTTAATTTTTTTTTTTAAGATTTTATTTACTTATTCGACAGAGATAGAGACAGCCAGCGAGAGAGGGAACACAAGCAGGGGGAGTGGGAGAGGAAGAAGCAGGCTCATAGCGGAGGAGCCTGATGTGGGGCTCGATCCCATAACGCCAGGATCACGCCCTGAGCCGAAGGCAGACGCTTAACCGCTGTGCCACCCAGGCGCCCCACATTTAGCTCTTAAATAGGTTCATGCTTACTGTCATGTGGTTTCTGTGGCATATGAGACTGGCCTAAACGTGCTGTCAACAGTTGGGACACCGCATGTACAGTACTGGCTGTAGTCCCAAGAAGGCCTTAATTTAATATTACCCATTGCTGTGTTAGGAAGAACAGCTGCAGGTCTGGTGTCTTACAAGTGTTTAACAGTAAAAATTCAGGGTTTGGCTGTTTTAAGGAAATGTGCTCTATGTGACTAGCAAATTTAATATACTGTTGGGCTTGGGAGGCTGGAAGGATCTATATCTTCTTATGGCATATGCCTGAAATTAAGGGGCAAATTCGGGTCTTATTAATTAATTAATTAATTAAGATTTTATTTATTAGAGCCCGAATGAGCACTAGCAGAGAGGGTAGGGGCAGAGAGCTCAGTGGACTCTCCACTGAGCAGGGAGTTGGGTCATATTTAGAGGTTATTTGGTATCTTTTCATGAAATGAAATTCCTGCGTATCTAGGGGGGTGTAACCTAAATAGCAACAAGCTCAAATTGTCTTCTTTTGTATAGTGAGCAGATTAAAGATTAGGTTTTTCAAAAGACCAGTATGTAGACTAACCCATAGAAAGAGCGAATACTTGTATGGCTAAGAGAGCGTGAGAAACATGCAAAAATGATCACTCTGAAGTGTCTTCTGTTTCGTTTTTTTCAGTGATGCCATCTGTAATTTTGTTATCTGCAATGACTCTTCCCTTCGAGGGCAGCCCATCATCTTCAATCCTGACTTTTTTGTGGAGAAACTCCGACATGAGAACCCTGAAGTGTTCACCGAGTTGGTGGTCAGCAATATCACAAGGCTCATTGACTTACCTGGAACGGAGTTGGCTCAGCTGATGGGGGAAGTGGACCTTAAATTGCCTGGCGGGGCTGGCCCAGCAGCGGGATTCTTCCGGTCTCTAATGTCTCTCAAACGAAAGGGTAGGGCATATGTCTGTGAAGGGTGGGCAGGTCTCTTCACCTCCTAACATCTGTACATTCACTGAGTTGCTATTATGTAAAGTATTTTTTTTTTTTTGTCATTCTCATTTTCTTAAGTAGTAAAATCTTAAGTTAGCAATAAAAATTTTAAAAAGTAGCTAAACTAAAGCAAGCATATCAGTCCCTGAGAGAGATGACATAATTTAGTTGATTTTCATACCCTATGACATAGCTAGAGAGTACAGTAAAGAAAGTTTGAACATTTTTTATTGCAGTTCTCGAATTTTTTCATTCTATGGACTGCTTTGATAAGGCAAATACCTATGAGTCACACAAAATAAAAGCCTTCCCAGAAAGTAAATTGTGGCACGGCTTTTGATAAGATATTAAGGAGGTACTGTTTTATTAAGTATAAGAAAATCATTTATGGTAGAAAAAAAGTTTAAATATTATAACAGATCAGGCCCTATACCAGCGCTAGGGGATAATCTGTCATACTTCGACAATCATGATTCTAAATTCTGTTTATTTATTTATCTATTTTAAAGGTTTTATTTATTTATCTTAGCGTGTGAGCTCGAGTGGGGGAAGGGCAGAGGGAGAGGGAAAGAGAGAATCTTATACAGACCCTGTCCGAGCTTGGAGCCCAACGCGGGGCTTCGTCTCAGGGCATGATCTTCAGCCCTGAGCTGAAACCAAGAGTTGGATGCTCAACCGACTCAGCCACCCAGGTGACTCCCTGTTTTTCTTTTAAGTTAAATATCAACATGCTAGGTATTGTTACTTAAATAAGAAGATGGTCTTTGTCTTTAAGGAACCTATAGTCTAATATTAAACTTGCAGAGAGTTGATCGAGAGTTGTTGTTGCATTTTTGGGTGTACTTCCAGCTTTAAGGTTTTGTTTACTAACCTGTGAAAGCATTTGCTCAACTGTAACATAGGATGCTTGAGTGGCTTTAAGAATGATGACTTTGTACTATTTATGGAAAATATAACTCTGTCCTGTCATATGGTTTTTTAGAAAAAGGAGTGGTGTTTGGATCCCCATTGACGGAGGAAGGCATTGCCCAGATATACCAACTGATTGAGTATCTACACAAAAGTAAGACTTCTCAAGAGTTTGTTGTTCTTTGTTAATGAAGAGTTGTCAGTTTTCTGTTGAAAGCTAACTTCCTTGATTTAGTAGGTGCCAATGAACAAAAGACACTAACCAATGATAATTTTAGGTGGCATGTTTCTAAATATATTTCCTTCTAAATTTCATCTCATATATTGGTTTGTTTTATACTCTCTAAGATGTAGATAAATTAGATAGTATCTATGAAATCACATTTTCACCTTGACTTAGGCTTTTTTTCCTGGAAAAATACATTGTCTCTAAAGAATCATAATCTTTACTCAAGGGAACATGATTTTTCACCAAAGATACTTTTCATCTCTGGAATTCTATAATTCAGATACACTCTTTGCTTAATTCCTATTCATTTTGTGGTAGTCATGCTGCTTATGTCTTGCTCTAAGTGCTTGGTCCAGTTGAGTGTATGTGGAATGTGTGGTGTATGTGATGCTTTGATAAATTCAATACAAATGCTTATTTATGATATTTTATGTGTGGCACTGTGGTAGGAGCTAGAGCAGAGGTTGCAAACTAATAACGTAAGGACTTGAGTCCTCTACGTTCATATTTTGTTTGGTTGGCAAAGGATTAAATTAAAAATAAAATTAGTTATCAGTGGGGAATGGGGAAAGTCCAGGTTTTCTAATTCTTTGGATGACAGAAAGATCTAGTATCCTGGGCCCCCACTTGGACACAATCAAGTGGAGCACGGGTATGTGCTCTCTAGTTTGTTTTGGTTCCCATTCCTTCATTTATTATTATTATCTGCCTGCCCGTCTAGGCATTTGAACTTGAACCCCTGAATTAGGGGGCTATACAAAAATAAAAATGTGCCTATACTGAAAACATGAACTCTCATGGTTCTTCCAGATCAAACCAAAACTATAGTTCTCATCTTTCTTTTTCCTCTTAGATTAGCTTAGAACCTAACTAGAAGGGAAAAACAGTTCAGTTGGGATGATCCTAAGCTTCTGGGAATCTCAGACCGAAAGGTGATCTCACCGGTTAGAATTTTAATATCTGAGGCAGTGCAGGGACTCTCGATTCATTTTGGACTGGGAAACGATTTACAGGAGCAACAAACTTCCACAGATGAATTCAGCCCCTCCAGACAAAGGGAAGGGGCCTTCTGGGAGATTTGGCTTTCTTCCAACTTATCTTTCAAGCTCATTCTAGTCATTGTTTAGGTTAAATTCAGTCCCCAATTTTAGCTGGTCCTGGGCAGACCTTTTCCAGGTGCTCAGGGATGTTCAGATAAGTCTCCTCAGGGGCCAGTAGGTTCGAAACTTTTTTGGGAAAAAGGGAAGAAAACCTCCTTCAAGGTCTTTATAAAAGGTATTTCGAGTGTAGTCTTTTAGATGACTTAATTGTAACTTCTTTTTTCATGTCCTCTCTTTTTTCCATGCTAAACAGACTTGAGAGTAGAGGGTTTGTTTAGAGTACCAGGGAATAGTGTCCGACAGCAGATTTTAAGAGATGCTCTCAATAGTGGAACTGATATTGACTTGGAATCAGGGGAGTTTCATTCAAATGACGTCGCTACCTTGCTGAAGATGTTTCTGGGAGAGTTACCTGAGCCTCTGCTGACTCATAAACATTTCCATGCACACCTCAAAATTGCTGGTGAGTATGGTAGGTGAGAAGGAGATGTAAATAAATAAATTTCTTTCGGTTGAGTAAAGTTGTTTGCATTTTCTGTCGTTTGTAACCCATAGCAGTACTTCTGCCAAAACTGGTTAAGACTTCCTGATATTTTGGGCTCTCTGGGTAGTATTGGCTAATTACATTTGATTTAATCAGGTGTTTTCCTTGCTAAATCAGCTTCTTTGATATAAATTCTGTTTTGTTTTTTTTTTAAGATTTTATTTATTTATTTGACAGAGAGAGAAAGACAGCCAGCGAGAGAGGGAACACAAGCAGGGGGAGTGGGAGAGGAAGAAGCAGGCTCCCATTGGAGGAGCCTGATATGGGGCTCGATCCCAGAACGCTGGAATCACGCCCTGAGCCGAAGGCAGACGCTTAACGACTGAGCCATCCAGGCGCCCCTAAATTCTGGGTTTTATTTTATTTTTTATTTTATTTTTTTTTAGATTTTATTTTTATTTATTTGAAGAGAGAGAGACAGCCTTCGAGAGAGGGAACACAAGCAGGGGGAGTGGGAGAGGAAGAAGCAGGCTCATAGCGGAGGAGCCTGATGTGGGGCTCGATCCCAGAACGCTGGGATCACACCCTGAGCCGAAGGCAGACGCTTAACGACTGCGCCACCCAGGCGCCCCGAGGGTTTTATTTATTTTTATATCCCTGATGGATCCTAGCATTGTGCTTTGAATATTTTAGTTGCTTAATAAATGAATGCTTTTCATTGGATCGATTCACATACCTGAGGTGGTTACAGGTTTGCTATATTTGCCTTGGTTTGGCGCTTTAGCTAAGTATTACTATGCCTCAATTGAGATCATCTCTAATCTTGGAAAGTTGTTTTTTGAAAATTTATTTGTTTTCTAAATAAGCAATATGTTCACATGGTTCAAAATTCAAAAGATTCAAAAGAGTGTACAGTGAAAAGCCTCCCTCCCACCTCCCTTTCCCGATACCCAGTTTTTCTTTCTGGAGGCAACCAAGGTTATTGATTTCCAGTGTATCCTTCCAGAGGTATTTACAAACAAATACTTACATATATTCTTTTTCCTCTCTTTTTATGTAATGGTAGGTTATAATACACATTGTTCTCTAGTTTGCTTTTTTCACTCAGTGTGTCTTGGAGGATGTTCCATTTTCAGCTCATATTTTCCTCATTCCCTTTTATGTCTGTGTGGTAGGGAATTCATTTTTAAATTGCACAGCTCTTAGGCTGCTACAGGCTCTAAGTGCACATGGCATCAAAATCCATACTACATTTACTTGGTTTTCTGCCTTTGGACATTTTCCTCTCTTTTCTAATTTTAAGGAAAATACAAGATTTTTTTCCTCTTGAGTAATTTTTATTACTTAAAAAACTAGCTTGAATTTCTAAAATCTAATAAGATTAGATTTTTTTTTTAGCACTCTCAGTGACAATCTGGATTATACAAGTGAATAAATGTTATTAGAATGTTATATAACTTTATAATTATTTTGGAGAGAAATAAGTTGGATCTTGAAAAAGATATGGAAAGTATTGATTTTTTTTATAAGTGTTAACATGAAGAATGCTTATTCTGTTTACTTTTCCGCTGAGTTAATTTAGTGCAGTATTTGCAATCCTCCACTCCCCCATCCCGTGACTCACTGTTCCTTGTGATCATGTTGAGGTGTGGCACAGTTGCAGCATGTGGTATGCCTTGCTGATAACTGGAAGGGAGTTTTGTTTGCAGTTTCATGTTAACAGGGAAAAAATAGTTTCTAGAAATATTACCTGCCTTTTCTAAACTTGGAATTATTATCAAAGTTAAATAGTTTAAACAACACACTATAATCATTTTCAGGCCTATATGAATTATATCCAAATGGTTATTTGGGTCCTTTGAAGTTCTGTTATCTGGGGACTGTTGTTATTGATAACCTGGGTAGCCTTTTAGGGGACAAACTGATTTTGATTCCATGGGGGAGCTGTGTGGATCATCCCATTATCAGCGCATAATTCACTGTCATATTTCTTTTAGCAGTAAAATATCTGGGTGAGGAAAAGTGAAAGGGGTGGCATTGCCAAAGATCTGTGTGGAGATATTTTCATTTCTCTATATCCCTAAGAATATGTACCTAGCAATGGAATTGCCGGGTCATATGGTAACACTACGTTTAGCTTTCTAAGGAACTGCCAAACTTTTCGAAAGTGCACCATTTTACATTCCTACTGGCAATGTGGGAGGGGTTAATTTTCTCAGCATTCTTGCTAACACCTGTTATTTTTGGTTTTTTGGTTCTAGCCATACTAGTGGGTATAAAGTAGTATCTCATTGTGTTTTTGATTTACTTTTCCCTGATAGCTAATGATATAGAGTATACAAATGCTTATTGGCCGTTTGTATATCTTCTTTGGAGGAATGTTTATTCAAGTCTTTTGCCTATTTAAAAATTTTTTTGGTCTTTTTATTATTGAATTGTACTGACACTATTTTGTTATTATATTTTGCTCTAATCTCTGTTTATGTCTGATTGTTTTTTCCTTCTTCTTTTTTTTGATTGGAGGTGAGGGGAGGATAATAGTAGGCATGTTGATTTTTCTTGCTTATATTTTCTCCCTCCTTTGCAATCATTTCTTTTGTCCTCAAGATTTGATGCAGTTTGATGACAAAGGAAACAAGACCAATGTACCTGATAAGGAGCGGCAAATTGAGGCTCTCCAGTTGCTCTTCCTCATTCTCCCTCCACCCAATCGTAACTTGCTGAAGTTATTGCTTGATCTCCTGTACCAGACAGCAAAGAAACAAGACAAGAATAAGATGTCTGCCTATAACCTTGCCCTTATGTTTGCACCCCATGTCCTGTGGCCAAAAAACGTGAGTGTTGAGGGGAAGAGCAAAGACTGCTTGGTTCTCTTGGGCTGGGCCTCATCCTCTGGCTGTACCTTGGTGAGGTTATCAAGGGTCCAAAGTCTACTTTTCAGCTTTGCAAGGTTAGAACATACTTTATTAGTTCATTTGGGAGTCATCAAACCTGAAGGGGCCAATTCTTGTAACCTCATGTATAAATCAATCTCTGATAAACATGAAAGACAATTTATTAATGGAAGCTCTTAGTGGAAAATTATAGCTCCTGACTAAACTAGAATACTCATTTTGGCTGGTCATTGTATATTCCTTCTTAACAGGAAGCCTTTTGAGAAATTAGATTGATTTCTGAAAATTGTGTGGTATAAATTTAGACTAGAGCCATACAATTTTACAGGATAATGTTATTTAAACTTTTAGGTAAGATGATATAGAACAGTTCTGCCTTATCCTGACTTTTCTATTTCCTGTAGATATGCTCTCCTTGGAAAAAGCTGAATGTGTTTTTTATTACTGAGACCATGGCTTTCTCAGTGACTTATGTGAGAAATAAATTATTAAAAGTCTATTGAACTAATTTTTTTTTCCTATATATATATATATATATATATTTTTTTTAAATATTTTATTTATTTATCTGAGAGGGGGGTGGCGAGTAGGGAGCATGAGCAGGGTGAGGGGCAGAGGGACAAGCAGACTCCCAGCTGAGGAGGGAGCCTGATGCGGGGCTCAATCCTGAGACTCCGGGATCATGACCTGAGCCAAAGGCAGATGGCCAACTGACAGAGCCAGAGCCACCCAGGTGCCCCTGTTCCTGCCCATTCATAATATAGGTTTTACTGTATGATGGAATTGGGAGCCAGAATATTTGGGTTGGAAGCTGCAAATCAGCTATATTATCTGTGTCCTTTGCCCTTTTTATGCTTAGGCTCTTCCTCTGTAAATTGGGCATAAATTAGTTCTTTATCACTTATCTCATGAGGTTGTTGGAATAGAAATAGATAGGATATGGTGACTTATAAAAGATTTTTGGGATTATAAGAAATGAGAAAAGGTAGATTAAGGAGAGTAGTTGTGAGGTGCCTGATTGGTTGTCAGTAGAGCATGTGACTCTTGATCTTGGGGTCGTGAGTTCCAGCCTCACATTGGGCTCATGGAGTTTAATTTGCCAAAAAAAAAAAAAAAAAGAAAGAAAGAAAGAAAAAGAAAAAAGGGAAAGTAGTTGTGTGGAACATTTTACCTAACAAATAACTAGTGAAAAAAATGCGATGTTCTAGGCCAGGAAGAACCTCTGCCCAGACAAAGGTTGGGGGTGGGGGTAAGAAGAAAGGGCACATCAACATTTGTCCATATTAAGGAGATCAAGCCTCCTAATGAAAGAATTTTAGAACCAGCCAACTGAAATTATGAAAAAAGTGAGTAATCTGTGCCTATAAAAAGAGATATTAAGAGATCTTGGTAAAAGTAAACAGATTAAGTAATAGAGACGAGGGCTTTGGGATAGTAGAGATGCTCAGGTGCTTAAAAAAGTCAGGAGAAACAAGAAGAAAATCAGTGACCATTTGTGTTTTTAAGAAACAGGTGTCACCTTTGGTATCAATAAGTAGTGACAGTTCTCTCACCTTTGGAGAAACTCCAGTTTCTCTGAAGAGTCAGTGTCCTTGGTGGTTGGTATAGATTCTGTTTTTCCTGCCCATTTTGAATCCCAGACGAGATTTTCTTTAGCAACTCTGCTTGCATGTATAATTCTCAAGCAGAATTAAGAAACAAAGATTGGTTTTCAAGGATTTCTTGGTGACTTTAGGGACTGTGATTTCTCCTAGGTTATGTCATATTCAGTAGAAGCCTGCTGAACCAAAAAGCCTTTCCAGAATTAAACACATTAGAGGCACCTTTGTTAGAGAAGGAAGCCACTATACCTTTGAAAGAACAAGCTTTTCGGTAAGTAAATGGAGTATGTCTTCTACTTCCCAGCTCTTAATCCCCCTCTTTTGTTTTTTTTTCCCTCTGAATAGGTCACTGCAAATGACCTTCAAGAGAATATCACAAAGTTAAACAATGGGATGGCTTTTATGATTAAACACTCCCAGAAACTTTTTAAGGTAGGTAAGGGGTGAGATTTGGGTGGTAATAGGACAAGGAGGTTGAAACATGGTGGGATCCTCAGCAGGGCTATAAGGATAACTAAATAAAAAGGCCCTGACTGGGACTTGAAGCCAGATTGGACAGTGGCAAAACCCAAGGAAAACGACCAAGGTGGGGAGGAATAGGAAGGTACCTGGAAGATGAGTAGGATAATTGGCTCCACCCCGAGTCATCCTTCCTTTTTCATGAGGGGCAGTGTGTATTGGCCGTTGAGTGAGTTTATCCTGCCTGTTTCCTGCCGGTAGAGTTTTGAGGCTCTGAGAGTCTCTCTTCATTTTGTATTCTTTGTCCCTTTTAGTACAAATTATCAGTGTTTCTGCCCACAAAATTTTCTCAATGGTTCTGTGGATTTCATAGGGATTCACTCCATCAGACAAAAGCCACATACACAGATTTTTCGAAGACAAACCCTTCTCTAACATGGTCTCCTGCTGAGAAGACTAGGGGACAATACCTTTCCCCTTCCTAGAGGCTCTCTGGTTTGATTGAGAGGATCTTTATTCTCTTGAAAGGGCCCTTTGTGTGACTGAAAATTTTGACCTTTTGAGGTTTCTAAGATTCAAACAAAAAGTTGTGTAGTCATATTCTTGGCCTTTTCTTTAGAGCACACTTTCCTGATAGTGAATTTCAGTGTTTTGCCACTGGAAAGGCTGAGAATTGAGAGAGAATTGACTAAGTTCTTCATATAAGTGGAATCACACTTTTTTGTGATTAGCTTGTTTCACTTAGCATGTTTTCAAGGTTCATCCATGTTGTAGCATTTGTCAGAATTTCCTTCTTTTTTTTAAGGATGAGTAATATCCCTTTCATCGTATATACCATATTTGCATGTCATTTATCTGTCGAGGACACTTGGGTTGCTCCCATGTCTAAGCTCTTGTGGATAATGCTGCTATGAACGTGGGTGTACAAATGTCTTTTTTGAGATACTGCTTTTAATTCTTTTGGGTATATACCCAGAAGTGGAATCCCTGGATTACATGGTCTTTTTTTTTTTTTTTTTTTTGAAGGTTCCAGTCTCCCCTTCTTGCTACGTCCTTAACTTTTTTTTTTTTTTTTTAAAGATTTTATTTATTTATTTGACAGAGAGCCAGCGAGAGAGGGAACACAAGCAGGGGGAGTGGGAGAGGAAGAAGCAGGCTCCCAGCAGAGGAGCCTGATGTGGGGCTCGATCCCAGAATGCCGGGATCACGCCCTAAGCCGAAGGCAGACGCTTAACGACTAAGCCACCCAGGCGCCCCTACATGGTCATTCTAACAGAACTGCCATACTGTTTGCTATAGTGGCTGTATCATTTTATATTCCCACCAGTGATGTACAGGGTTTCCTATTTCTTCATATCCTCACCAACACTTATTTTGTTATTTGTTTTTTTGGTAATAGTTATGAGGTGGTATCTCATTGTAATTTTGATTTGCATTTCCTTAATGATTAGTGAGCTCTTGAGCATCTTTTCATGTGCTTGTTGCCTATTTGCATGTCTTCTTTGGAGAAATGTCTGTTCAAGGCCCTTGCCCATTTTTGAATTGGGTTGTTCTTTTATTGTTGAGTTGTAGGAGTTCTTTATATATATCTGGATAGATATATGATGTGCAAATATTTCCTCCCATTCTGTGGATTGCCTTTTTACTCAGTTAATAGAGTCTTGCTACACAAAATTGGTAATTTTTTGTGAAGGTCCCCATTTTTTTTTCCTTTTGTTGCCTGTGCCTTTGGTGTCATTTGCAAGAAATCATTGCCAAATCCAGTGCCATGAAGCTCTTGCCCTATGCTTTTTAAAAATAATTTCATGGGGTGCCTGGGTGGCTCAGTCGTTAAGCGTCTGCCTTTGGCTCAGGGCGTGATCCCAGCATTAAGGGATCGAGCCCCTCATCAAGCTCCTCCACCGGGAGCCTGCTTCTTCCTCTCCCACTCCCCCTGCTTGTGTTCCCTCTCTCGCTAGCTGTCTGTTTCTGTCAAATAAGTAAATAAAATATTTAAAAAAATAAAAAAATAAAAATAATTTCATAGTTTTAGGTTTTATATTTAGGTTATGAATCTATTCTGAGTTAATTTTTCTATGTGGTATTAGGTAAGTGTCCAGCCTTATTCTTCTGCTATGGATATCTAGTTTTCCCAGCATCATTTGTTGAAAACTTGTCCTTTTTCCACTGAATAGTCTTGGCATGCTTATTGAAAATTATTTGACCACATACGTGAGAGTTATTTCTGGACTGTGTTCTATTCAGTTAGTCTATATGTTTGTCTTTATACCAGTACCACACTATTGTGATGACTGTAGCTTTGTAGTAAATGCACGGTGTGAACATAGAGGCCACCCTAGGATTTGTTGACTATAGGATGGTGAGTGATCCAGAGTCCAGAATTTAGAAATGAAAGGTCAGAACTTAGTAGGCTGGAAGACAAATGGTCAGGGCTGCATCTAGGGCTTGGGTGCTCAAGTCAAAGATTATCATCAGTTAGAGGTCAAGATCTAGATAAGTGGATTAGAATAGTAGGCAAAGGACAATAGGACAAAGAATTTTGTTTTGTTTGAGATACAGAGAGAGAGCAAGTGCATTAGCGGGGAGGGGCCGAGGGACCGGGAGATTGAGAGAATCCCAGGCATGCTCTGTGCTGGCTGGGGAGCCTGATGCGGGCTTGATCTCACGACTTTGAGATCATGACCTGAGCTGAAATCAGGAGTTGGATGTTCGACTGACTGGGCCACCCAGGTGCCCCGAATGAATGGTGTTTAATAATGAAGAAAGATCTTTCAAACCTGTTCTTTATATACTTCCTGTTGAGGGGAACAACTAGTTCCAAAACGTGATTATGGAGAGTAAGATAGTTCCCTGACAGTAGTTGTGAATCAAAATAGGGAATTTCTAGATGTAGTTTCTTTTTTTTTTTTTTTTTTTTTTTTAAGATTTTATTTATTTATGTGACAGAGAGAGACAGCCAGCGAGAGAGGGAACACAGCAGGGGAGTGGGAGAGGAAGGAGCAGGCTCCCAGCACAGGAGCCCGATGTGGGACTCGATCCCAGAACGCCGGGATTACGCCCTGAGCTGAAGGCAGGCGCTTAACGACTGCGCTACCCAGGCGCCCCTAGATGCAGTTTCTAATAGAACTCTCCTTCTTTGAATTCTCTTACTACCATTGCTGTAGGGGTAACTTTTCATAGTCTACCACTCACAAGTTAAAAGAGAGATCTCAGAGCTCTCACTGCACCCCAGGGTTTCTAGCCTTCCACCTTCTGATCTCTTGACCTGTCCTTTCTTGCTTGTCCTTTCTTGCTTGTCCTTTCTTGCTTGTCCATTGCTCAGTGTGTACGTAATTCAAGTATACAATGAAGTCTACTTAACTGTGAAGGATTTTAAGTGACTTAACACAAATTTGTTATCTTACAGTTCTGTAGGTCATAAGTCTACATGATTCTCACTGGTCTAAAATCAAGGTTGGCAGGGCTGCATTCATTTCTGGATGTTTTAGGACCTACAGTTATTTCTGTAGGTCATAAGTCTACATGATTCTCACTGGTCTAAAATCAAGGTTGGCAGGGCTGCATTCATTTCTGGATGTTTTAGGACCTACAGTTCTGTAGGTCATAAGTCTACATGATTCTCACTGGTCTAAAATCAAGGTTGGCAGGGCTGCATTCATTTCTGGATGTTTTAGGAGGGCATTTGTTTACTTGCCTTCTCCAGCTTCTAGAGGTTGCCCACATTCCTTGTCTCATGGTCCCCTTCCTCTGTCTTCAAGGCTAGCAATGTTGTATCTCTCTGTTATTTCTAACTACAGCTGGGAATGGTTCTCTGCTTTTAAGGACCCATCTGGATAACATAGGTAATCTCCCCATTGCAAGATTCTTAATCATACCAGCACATCCCTTTTACCATGTAAGATAACATATCACTGTGAAGGATTTTGAGAATAGAAATCATACAAATCTTAGAGGGTCTAATTATTAGACCCTTTCAAACATTCTGTTTTTCACTCTTCTTTTTCCTTTTATAGATCCCTTTTCAGCTCCTCCTCTTTGGGGCTTTGATTCTTTTTTTTTTATTTTTTTTTTTTAAAGATTTTATTTATTTATTCGACAGAGATAGAGACAGCCAGCGAGAGAGGGAACACAAGCAGGGGGAGTGGGAGAGGAAGAGGCAGGCTCATAGCGGAAGAGCCTGATGTGGGGCTCGATCCCATAACACTGGGATCACGCCCTGAGCCGAAGGCAGACGCTTAACCGCTGTGCCACCCAGGCGCCCCTGGGGCTTTGATTCTTGTTTGCTACTTTAACTTTGTTTCCAGGCTAGTGTGAGCACGCCAAGAGCCTCTGTTGATGTCTGAAGGAGAGAAAGAACATTTCTTTTGAGATCTATTTTGGTCCTAGGTCTCTCCGTTTTGATATTCCCATCAGAACTATTGTCCTTATGGGCCTCTGCTTTACCACTTTGTCTGATTGGGTTCTTCCCCGGCCTTTTCCTTTGGGTGGAGAATGGTTGATTTTTCTATGTGCTCTATCACTTATTCTGAGGTCCTGTTTTACCCCAGGTTTGTTGTTCTTGTACTTTGTTGTGTCTTCTTGTTCTCAGGCCTCTTTGGGTGGACTTTTAACTTCCTAATCCTCAGATTCAGTGTTGTCTCATTCTGTGTTCTTTGTATTTTTTTTTTCCTGAAAATTCCTCCTATTTATAGTTCTATCCTCTGCTATTATCAGTCCCTCTGACCCAGTCTGTTTTTTTTTTTTTTAAGATTTATTTGAGAGAGAGTGGTGCGCCCCCACCCCACCCCAGGAAGTTCGGAGATGGGGAGAGTCTCAAGCAGACTCCCCACTGAGTGCAGAACTGGACATGGTGCCTGATGTGGGGCTTGATCCCATGACCCATGAGAGCACGACCTGAGCTGAAACCGAAAGTTAGCTGACTGAGCCACCCACGTGTCCCTGACCCAGTCTTGTTTTGTCTCCCCAACACGGGTCACAACATCTTTCCTTAGGGACTTATAACTATCTACAGTTAAGGCCAATTCCCATTTTATGTGGGAAGGTCTTTTATTGATTCCCTCTGAACTGTAAAATACTTAACACCTCCAGATTTTCATTTAAGCCCATCCGCTTCTTGTTCCCTTTCTGGGTATCTCTTAAGCTTATAGTGTCTTTTGGGGGGCAGAGGTGTTTTTGTTTTTATTTTTGCTTTTTTTAAAATTTAATTTCTTTAGAAGTTATCTCTACACCCGATGTGGGGCCTCAACTCACAACCCTGAGATCAGAAGTCGCATGCTGCACTGACTGACCAGATAGATACATGTGTGTGTGTGTGTGTGTGTGTGTGTGTGTGTGTATGTGTGTGTGTGTGTGTTTTAATGACTTTCGTAGAATAAGTGGTGTGGGCTCTGTCATATTCTTGTTTGGAGCAAATTTCCTTTGGCTTTGAGCTCTGCCTCACAGTTTACCAAGGTAAAAATTAAACTGTAGATGTCATAATATTTTTGTCTCAAGACATTTTTAAAAAAACCTTTATTATGAAGTTTTTCAAATATAGATTAAAAAGTTGTGAGAGTAAAACAGTGAACACTTACATAACTCTAAGATTCAACAAATGTTACCATTTGCCGTATTTGCTTTATCTTACTCCGTATATTCATGTTTTTTTTTTAGTTTTTGTTTTTGGCTGAACCCCTGATAGTAAAAGGCAGACATCATGATACTTCACATATAAATACTTAAGCATGTGTCTCCTAAGAATAAGAACATTCTCCTAATAGTCACAGTACCATTATCATGTCTTAGAAAATTAATAAGAATATTATATTAACTAAGATTCAGTACAGATTCAAATTCCCCCAGTTGTCCTGAGTGTATTTCATAGATGCTATTTTTAATAACATAAGCTAATTGAGGTTTATGTATTGCTTTTGATTATTATTTCACTTTTAATCTGGAATAGTCCCTATGCTTTTCCTTCATGTCATTGATTTGTTGAAGCATTTAGGCCAGTTGAGTTATAGAATATTCTGTATTGTAAATTTGTCTTATGGTTTTCTCAAAGTTATTTAACTTGTTCCTCTATCCCTTTTTTTTGTAGTTCCTGTAAACTCTTAAGTTAGGTCTAGAGGCTTGATTAGATTCACGTTAAACATTTTTGGCAAAGATTCATAGGCGATGTTTGTGTACATCATATGGCATCATATTGCATCACATCAGGAGGCACAGGATGTCAGACTGTCTCACTCTCAGTGATGCTAATTTTGCTAACTGCCACATCTCTCAATTACAAAGGTACATTTTTCCCTTCATAATTAGTAAGTCACCTGCAGGGTGATGATTACCTAATGTAATGATTTCAGCTTCCATTGGTAATCCTGCTGGAATCTATAATTATATTGGGTATTACAAAACAGTGGTGTTCTAATTCTATTGTTTAATCTTTATTAGCTGACTTTTTTCTTTGGAAGAGAGCTTTCCTTTCCTCTGTTTTTCTTTTTTTATGAACATCTCTACAGACTTATAGGTTTGTAGTTATTCAAAGTGTTAGTCAATTTGAGTCGTTAATTTTAATTTTCAAATTGTCTCAAATTTGGCCAGTGAGAGCCCTTGCAAGCTCTTCCTGCTGTGTCTTTTTGACAGGACTCCATTAGTCTGAGTGTTTCCTTCCTGGCATAAAATGTCCCCAGCTCACTTTGCATTTGCTCTGCCCTGGGCCTGGAATCAATTATTTTCTTCAAGGAGCCCTGGTTTCTTTGAGTCACACTAGTTATACTCATTGTTTCTGGTGTATCGTTGCTTTTAGGGTCTTTGAGGGCAAGAAGTAGATTAAAATTCTTTATAAAAAGAAATCATTAGTTCATATTAATATTTCAAATTCAGATTTAACATTCCAGAGCTTTTTCTTGACTTCTTTTACTTTATATTTGTATCTGTTTTGCGCATTGCAAATTCCAGATTTTAATAGCATTTATATGTTGTTTGCTTTATCCTTCAATATGTAAAATATCAGTATATAAATAATTAGTTTTGGGGCTAATAGTTAAGTGGCTCAGTAAGCGTCTGCCTTCGGCTCAGGTCATGATCTCAGGGTCCTGGGGTCGAGCTCCGTGTTGGGCTCCCCATTCAGTGGAGAGTCTGCTTCTCCCTCTTCCTTGCCCTCCCACCCCCCACCCCTGCTTGCGCACTCTCTCTCAAATAAATAAAAAATAAAATAAATATTAAAAAAATTAGTTTCAAAAATAAGCCTATGTAAACCTGCTGATGGAAGTTTAAGATTTAAGATTTCCTTACAGTTCCTTTTCCCTTGAATATATGTCACTAAGGATGTATAGTCAGAATACAGTTTTCAAAAGTTAGGTAGAACAGTTCTTTTTCTGTGTATGTTATCTGTGTTTGTGTTCAGTTTTAGGGTTTGCCTTTTTTCCTTTTGGATTTAATTGTATTTTTTTAATCTGTAGAATATTTACATGGTTCAAAAGTCAAAACTACACAAAAAGTTATACTTAGTAGATAAATCTCAGTCATTGTCCTAACCGTTTTCATTATTTTCTGGTTTATATCCTAGTTCCTTTTGTGTTTCTTTTTGTAAAAACAAGTAAGTGTGTATATGTATGTATGTTCCTATTTCCTCTTCTTTCTTACACAGGTACTTTATATACTGTTCTGTAACTTTCACTCAACAGTAGATACTGGAAGTCACTCCTGTTAGTTCATTAAGTGTTTCTTCTGTCCCTTATCCCTCTCGTCTTTCATTTTTAATGACTAGATGGTCCTGTGTTATATGGATGTGTAAAAATTCATTCAAGCAGTCCTCTAATAATAGACATTTAGGTTTTGTTTAATCTTTCGATTAATCTCATCCAAGTGTGTTTTTGATTTCTGGAGTTGTATCATCAGGATAGTTTTCCAAAAGTGAGATTTCTGGGTTAAAGGGTAAATGCAAATGTGATTTCCTTAGATGTTACCGAATTCTCTCCCATAGTGGTTTATTATTTGACACTTCTGCTAGGATTGTATCAGGGTATGTGTCATAGAATTCTGGGCAATATATCAATAAGCTAAATTTTTTCTTGTTTCTTGTTACCATATAGTAATTCTAAATGGTATTTTCTGTATAGTGATTTAAAAATGTGACTTGGGGACCACTTGTAATTTGTAATGACTTTTTAAAAAAGATTTATTTATTAGCACGAGAGAGCACGTGCATGCTTGCAGAGGGGCAGAGGGAGAGAAACTCAAGCAGACTCCCCACTGAATGTGGAGCCCCACAAGGGAATCAATCCCAGGACCCTGAGATGGTGACCTGAGCTGAAATCAAGAGCTGGCTGCTTAGCTGACTGAGCCACCCAGGTGCCCCTTTTGGGGTAGTTTTTGTCAAAGATAAGCATTACTACAAATGTCTATATTTTTGTTTCTGGCTCATTTGAGTATGTACATGCCATATTTGATTTTTAAAACTACAGTAGTATCTTTTCAAAAACAGTTTTCATGTCAGATTTGTTGAGATATCATTTTGGTGGCAAGAGAAAGGAAGCTATGAGATAGGGCGTTTTAAGGATCTTTTGTTTTTCTGAAATAATGTGCCAGTCAGATTATTTTGAGAATCACTATTTTTGTGGTCTGAAAGAATTTTAGATACTGCTAACTACTTGTTCTTGGTTTTCTTTTTATATCCTCCCCAGGCTCCTGTTTATATTCGGGAATGTGCCAGATTGCACTATTTGGGCTCCAGAACTCAAGCCTCAAAGGTAAGAATAGGAAATTGCTCTTAGCCCAAACAAGGAGAGAGTTAATTAAGATTAGTGGAGTTTTAAAACAAAGTGTGAAGTCACAGTAAAGCCATGGAAAGTAAAATATTGTTACTGTTATAGTTCAAAATTATCTAGTCAGTTTGAGATAAGGAAAAAGACTGAGAGGAAAGTTATATGTGCCCCCACATAGAGTTTTCTTGTTTCCGTTCAGATGTGCTCCACTGGTAGATGGTATCCTCTACATATGAGTGATGGCCTAGACTGCATGCTTAAAGGTTTTCGTAAAGCCCCTTTGCATTCCTACAGCATATGACATAAACAGGCTGTAAATAGCAAATGTATTAAATATTTTACAGCAATAAATCACGCTTTTCTATAATACATTTTTGTTTCAGGTTCAGTGGTAACACTCTGTCAAACATCTGAAAGACTTGAGACCGTATAAACTTAGAAAGCAAATGTGTAATGATTATTAATAAAATTATATATAATTATTAAGCTTTAAAACTGAGAAGTTTAAAAAACTTCACAAATACTCTTTGATGATCTCCTTTAGTCTGTCTTGGTTAGGGACTCAAGCTGTCATCTTACACTGCTGTTTCTGCTCCTCTTTGTTTCTGCCTCTCATTTAGTAAATATTTGGTGTGACCAGGAAAACAGTATTTGATTTCAACTAGTTTAACTGGAGTGTAGCTTTTCTTTTCTTTCTTTCTTTTTTTTTCAAAGATATTATTTATTTTGAGAGAGAGCACACAGGCATGAGAGCAAGTGAGCATGAGCGAGGGGGAGGAGCAGAGGCACAGGGAGAAGCAGGCTCCTTCAGGGAACCTGACGTGGGGCTCGATCCCAGGACACTGGCATCATGACCTGAGCCGAAGGCAGGCACTTAACCGACTGAGCTACCCAGGTGCCCCTGGAGTGTAGCTTTTCTTAGAGAGTTGTTTCTGTTCCTCCACCAGTGCTGTGTAGTTATCCCATCATATTGCTATGTGTAGCAAAGAGCACCACCCAAGAGCCTGTGCACTTGGTCTCCAGGATGGGTCTGTCACTTTAGTACCTAAATTACTTTAAACTTAGAGCTTAACTTTAGTTTTTTCTTCTATCAAATGGGAATGGTGATACTTTCCCTGATTACCTCATAGGAAAGCAGTGAGAGTTATGTACAATTAAAAGATGCTTTGAAAATTGAACTCATATAAATATAATTTTTGGTAGCAATATTCTAAATGAGTTTAGGTTCCCTAAGCAGGTCTTGGGAGTCAGCTATTAATATAGTCTGTAATTACAGGTTTCTCTTCATGTGATAATTATATTTAGATTTTTCTTAGTCCTAGGTATAAGAGTATACCACCCTCCCCACTTCTTTTTCCTTCTTTGTTTCAAGGTTGTGGGAACCTGAAAACAAAGCTGGCAGGATATATTAATTTGCTTTTCTTTACAATATTCTCTAGGATGATCTTGATCTGATAGCTTCATGTCCTGCTAAGTCCTTCCAACTGGCAAAATCTCAGAAACGGAACTGGGTAGATTCCTGCTCTCACCAGGAGGAGACCCAGCAGCGTACGGAAGAGGCACTGAGAGAGTTGTTCCAACACGTTCACAGCATGCCCGAGTCAGCGAAGAAGAAACAGCTTATTAGACAGGTACCTGAAGGCAGGCAGACAGTGATGGGGCTTTAGGAATGTGATCACGGTTGTAGAATCACTAGGGAATTTTGTTAAGAATCTCATTTAATTTTTGGCTCTTATTGGCCCAAGGTTGGCTCGGCCAGGAAAAAAACTTGTCAATGGAACCTCAATGGTAGTTTCTGTACTACTGTCCCGTTACAAAAAGGAGTGGAGTCTCTTGGATTTCTAGAGTTAAACAGAAGGATCCAAGTATGGTTAGAGTTTCTGTAATTTGGTCATGTACCAAGCATGCTGAGAGAGAACCAGCAGTTGCGATATATTCCAAAGTTTAAATCCTTCAGATTTTCTTGGCAAATAATTTAATCTTTCTGAATTTCAGTTTCCTTATTTTTAAAATGGTAATTGAAATGTCCATGTTTCATGACTATATAAAGATTAGAAAGAATCTATGTAAAGTGGCTGGCATAGCAGAGCAAAAGTGGTAGTTCTTACTAATGAGTTATTTGCAGCTAGAAAACACTGTAAATTCAGGGGCCTAGTTTGATATTAGAAAGTAGGAATTCTGGTAGCTACATTTGTTTATTTTGGAGTTAATGGGAGCAAAATTAGTTCTCTTCATTTGCCATTTTGAGACTCAAAGCGTAGTTTGAGTGAATCCCAATGAATTCATTAGTTTCTTTCTCGGGAAATTTATTTTGTCTCAGTCCCTCTTGAATTTTAGCTAAACAGGCAAAGTCAGTCTCTTGACTTCTTACTCAACTGGGAACTTCTTGAGGGAAGTCTGTGTTTTTATTTATTTTTTTATGCCTAATCTGAAGCATAGGGCTGGACATAACCATGTGCTCAGAAAATGTGGAACTGAGCTGTTCTTAACAATTGAGTCCTTCAAGAGAAGTTTTCTGTTATGCTCTTTGAAGTTAGTTTGAGATCTAACAAATTGTGTTATGACTGGAATTTTCAAGGGTGTTGGCCTAGTATTATCGCAGATTCAAAGCAGTGTAGTGATTTAATTCTTGATAGAAACTAAGACAGCAGTTCAGGTGGAACAAGTGTCATGACTTCTGTCATCAAGAAAGCAGAGGGTTAAAGATAATACAAAGGAAAAACTAACATCATTTTCGCTATTTTTAGAAAAATGGGAAATCATAGAGAAGGTTAAGAAGAAAATAAATCATTCATCCCCACCAGGGTATACAATTTGGGTATTTCTTTCGGTCGTTTTCCTATCAATAAATTTCTACATAGTTCGGATCATACCACATGCTTTATCTCTCTGTTTCACTAAACATTACAGCATAAGCATTTTCTCATGCATGCTTGTGAACTCCTTGCCTACATTTAAAATACTGCCACTTTATTTTGACGAAACTATACTTTTACTATATCCCGATTCTTCTCTATGATTATAAAAATAATAAATATTCACTGTAGAAGCAGTGCAACCTCCAGAAGAGTGTGAAGAAGAAAAATCACCTGTAATCATCCTGAGATAACCACTGCTAAAAGTTTTGGAGTATTTTCTTTTATGAGTCTTTTCTTTCCATGAATATGTATTTGACATTTGTCTCCTTTTGTTTGAGATCATAATATATATTCAGTTTTTAAAATTCCTATCTTTTTCATTTAACATTATATCATGATCATTTTCCATGTCATTTTAAAAGGCTGTGAACATTTTTGACAACTGCATAATATTTCATCACATATAACCTAATGTATATACAGTTTGCCTACTATTGGACATATTTGGGAATTAGATAATTTTAGCTTATACATTTTTGTTCATAGGTATTTTTTTTTTTTTTAAAGATTTTATTTATTTATTTGACAGAGATAGAGACAGCCAGCGAGAGAGGGAACACAAGCAGGGGAAGTGGGAGAGGAAGAAGCAGGCTCATAGCGGAGGAGCCTGATGTGGGGCTCGATCCTGTAACACCAGGATCACGCCCTGAGCCAAAGGCAGATGCTTAACCGCTGTGCCACCCAGGCGCCCCTGTTCATAGGTATTTTCATTGCAGAGTTTTCCCTAGAAGTGGGATGACCAAAGAGTATGCATTTTTTTTTTTTCCTGGACACAGCTATTGGGTCCCTTTTAATATATAGGTCCCCCCTTCTCTCCCCTCTTCTTGTTTTCCCCCCCAAAAATTGCCAAAGTTTGTTTGGATAAACTTAAATTTGACATAATTTAGGTTTAAAGAAAAGTTGCAAAGATAATACAGAGAATTCTCACGTACCCTTCACTGAGGGTATCCTTCATTCCTAGTGTTGACATTGTTAAAACTAAGAAATTAACATTGATATATTACTATTAACTTGAGAGATTTTATTCAGATTTTAGCAGTTTTTTTGCTAATATCTTTTTTTCTGTGCCAGGATCTAATCCAGGTTACTACACTGCATTTAAGCACACACATTTACACGTTCTCTCTCTCTCTCTGCCCCCTTTATTTGTGAAAGAAACCATATAGTTTTTTTTCCACAGTCTAGATTTTGCTGGTTGCACCCTTGTGTTATCGAACATGTTCCTTAGTCCCCTGTATTTATGATAAATTTGTAGTTAGATGTAATTCTAGAAGCTCGATCTGAATACCATTAGTTTTATTTATTCAGTTAGTTTTGGGGTAAGAACTTCATATGGTATGTCTATTTTTTAATACAGTAGTTCCTGCTCCTTATCTGTGGGGTGCCAAGACCCCCCAGTGAATGCCTGAAAACCATGGATAGTACTGAACTGTATATATACTATGTTTTTTTTAAAATTCATATATACTAATAATAAAGTTGAATTTGTAAATTAGGCATAGTGAGAGATTAACAATGATAACTAACAGAACAAGTATAACAGTATACTGTAATAAAAGTTATGTGAATGTGTTCTATCTTTCAAAATATCTTACTATAACTATACTCACCCTTCCTGGGATGATGTGAAATGATAAAATGCGTATGTGATTAGCCAAAGTGAGCTGAATGACATAGGCAATGTGACACAGCATTAGGCTACTACTGACCCTCTGACAATATATCAGAAGGAGGATATGCTACTTTTGGACTGCGGTTGATTATGGGTAACAAACCTTGGAAAGCAAAACCATGAGTAAAGGGGGACTACTGTATGCATTTTGAAAAGACTCTAGACACACATTGCTAAATAGCTTCCCAGAAAATTATTAATACTCCCACCAGTTGGATACAAGAGAGCCCCCCTTATTGCACCTGGCCAACATTGTCAGGAATGATGAGTTGTCACTTGTCTCAGTATATCCAGGAGGGATGCTTACTTTCTAAGCTCTTTAGAAGTGACTAAATTTTCTTTCTTTCTTTCTTTCTTTTTTAAAGATTTTATTTATTTATTTGACAGAGAGAGACAGTCAGCGAGAGAGGGAACACAAGCAGGGGGAGTGGGAGAGGAAGAAGCAGGCTCCTAGCGGAGGAGCCTGATGTGGGACTCGATCCCAGAACGCTGGGATCACGCCCTGAGCCGAAGGCAGACGCTTAACGACTGCGCCACCCAGGCGCCCCTAGAAGTGACTAAATTTTCTGATAATTAACTTCGGGAACTTTTTGGTACCTGTGTAATATGCATGAAAAGTGTCATTTTTTTAAAACTTCCAGAGCTGAACCTGAACTGATAAAAATTTGCAAAATTACAATTCACATATTTAAAAACTATAGTTAGAAAAGGCAGACAAGTAGAAGAATTAAGATATCATTTTTTAACTGGGGAGATGAATGGCTAATCAAAGCATTAAATAAGACGATACAGTGTTTTATGTCTTCCATTTTTCCATGTTAGATACCATCAAACAGAGAGCTGATATTGATAAAATTGACCACTTTTTATTTTGATGTATTTCTTCTGATAATAATGCTGGCAAGCAATCATGCTAGATGTCCATTTAAAGAGCTTTAGTAACTTCTTTATTCTTTAAGCAATTTATGTTAAATTAAGGGCTGTTTTAGGTGTGCTAGTCACTCTCTATGTCCAAGATACTTTCTGCAAAAAAATCTTGATTACGAGCTGGAGATCTTGGGCAAATTATATAACTCTCTGGGTTTCCATATCTGTAAAATAAGGGTAACACTTCCAGCCTTATAGTACATAAGAAAAAGGAAAATGAAGTGCAGTCTCCTTAGAGTAATTTAATAAATTTTGACTTTTTTTGGCAACATCATTTCTGCCTTTGAGTTTTGCTTGCCAACCTACTAATCATATATGTACTGACTCACTTATTCCTGGACTTTTCTGGATATTTACACTTAGGTATTGATTGTTGCAGAATCCTATCCCTTATGGGGGAAATAATAGTAAAATGTTTGTTCTCTCTTAGTTTAATAAGCAATCTGTGACCCAAACACCAGGGCGAGAATCTTCTACTCCTCGGGTACAGAAAAGAGCCCGTTCACGTTCCTTCAGTGGCCTTATTAAGGTAGGTATGCTGTGCTATCGTTTTCAGCACTGACTTAGAGGAAGCTTAGCAGTCTAACTTTTCTTATGCATAAACAGTTTTCTTCTATTCTTTGGGATCCTGTAAAGGGCTCATTTGTAAGAGGACAAGGATACAGTTTGGAAAAACTTTTAGTTTTTACAGCATTTTGCTGCATTTCAAATTGGAGAAGGGGCTGTATGATTAGAGTGTAAAAGAAAGGTCCTTCCTTCTCTTTGGGACTGAAGACAGAGTCCACATTTCTGAGCCATGTGGAGAGTTCTTTGGTTTGTGCTACAAACTTCACTGCGCAATTTGCAGAAGCTATGGAGAAGCGAGGGAGTTGACTTACGGAAATGGTTAGGAAATGGATTTTTTGATAGGCTAGTGAGTTTTAGGTAACTCAAATTTTTGTAAGCTTAATATTTTAATCAGTTGTATATTCTCTTCCTTTGCTTCAAATTACTTAAAAATCTTGTTGTTAAAACAAGTATAATATCTACTTCTGTGCTGTTGCTGCCATCACTATGCTTGCGGATTCAATTTACACGTCCTCATGGATGATCTGAACTTGTAGTTAAGGCATATTGCCATCAGGTGGCAGTAGATAACGTGATAATGGGGTTAGATTTTCAGGCATGAACTCAGGCAAGGTTAGTTTGGAGAGAGATTAAGCACAGTTCTGTGTTCTGCTCTTTTACTTTTTAAAATTGTTTTAACATTATTAAAATCTATAAACCCAGCAACAGTAAGGAGCTCTGATTAAAATGAAAAATAAGAATGAATACCTTGTAATATATATATTTTTCTTTAAGCTGCAGTTGTTAGCCATTGCTACATCATCTAAACCTCATTTTGGTCTTAGCTATTATCATGAATAGAAGTTTAGAATTCACTCTCAGTCCTGATCTATGGGGGCCAGTAGCCTCTGAGACATTAGTTTTGCTTACCATCAAAATGTCCTTTGTGATCAACAGAATGAAAAGGCAAGTCACAGAATGGAACAAAATATTTGTAAAACATATATCTGAGGAGTTAATGTCCAGAATATATAATGAACTCTTACAAAAACAGGAAAAAATAATTTAAAAATGGACAAAGGACTTAGACATTTCTCCAAAGAAGATATACAAATGAAAAGATGCTCAATATCACTTATCTTTAGGAAAATGCAAATCAAAACGACAGTGAGATAGCAAGTCACAGTGGGATGACTATTACTAAAAAAGCCAGAAGATAAGAAAGGGATAAAGAAAGGGGGGTAATCAGAAGGGGGAATGAAGCATGAGAGACTATGGACTATGAGAAACAAACTGAGGGCCTCAGAGGGGAGGGGGGTGGGGGAATGGGATAGACTGGTGATGGGTAGTAAGGAGGGCACGTATTGCATGGTGCGCTGGGTGTTATACGCAACTAATGAATCATCGAGCCTTACATCGGAAACCGGGGATGTACTGTATGGTGACTAACATAATATAATAAAAAATTATTAAAAAAAAAAAAAGCCAGAAGATAACAAGTGTTGGTGGGGTTGTGGAGACATTGAAACCCTCGTGTGCTGTTGGTGGGAATGTAAAATGGTGTGCCTGTCATGGATAAGACGATACAGTGGCAATTTCTCAAAAAATTAAATATTCAGCAATTCCACTTCTGGGTATACACCCAAAAGAATTGAGAGCAAGGACATGAACAGATATTTGCACACCCATGTTTGTAGGAGCATTATTCACAGTAACCAAAAGGTGGAAGGTGCTCACGTATCTACTGACTGGTGAATGGATAAACAAAATGTTGTATATGCATGCAATGGAATATTATTCAGCCTTAAAAAGGAAGGAAATTCTAACATGTGCTATAACATCGATGAGCCTTGAGGACATTATGGTAGATGAAATAAACCAGTCACAAAGAACAAGTAGTATATGATTCCACTTATTTGAGATACCTAGGATAGTCAAATTCATAGAGAAAGAAAGTAGAATGGTGGTTGTCATGGACTAAGGTTTGGGGGGAATTGGGAATTATTGTCTGGTGAATACACAGGTTCTATTTGGGGAGATGAAAAAGTTCCGGAGGTGGATGGTGGTGATGGTTGCACAACAAGATGAATGGAATTAATGCTGCTGAACTATATACTTAATATGGCTAAAATGGTAAATTTTGTGTTATGTATATTTTACTATAATTAAAAAGTAATTTATTTTGCTAGAACCCTAGCAGTATATTCATACCTGCTAGGTGTAGTTCATAAAATGAACATCCTTGTTGGTTCGTTTTACTTGAAAGTCTGTCATTCCTTCTGACTTCCTGTCATTGAGATGATTGATAACAAGAAAAATTATTAGTCAAATAAAGGTTTCTCTATGTGTCAAACATTAACTGAAGCTAGATGGGTGTAGTTTTCTCTTCTTAGTGAAAGAAAGTTCTGTAGTGGCTTATTGCTAAGTGTGGCTTGAAATGTAAATAAGAAGTATCCTCTCGGCAGCTGCTCATTTCTTTACTGAGAGAGAATTTCGGACTTTAGAATTATAAAAAACTTATAACTCTATCAGGATAAGATGTTTTTGAGCAATAATTTTAAATACAAATGTTAACAAGTTTTATGAAACAGAAGGATAAAGTATTTTTGTTATAAATGAAGAGACTTTTGAGCTAATAATAGTGGTTTCTGCTCAATAGCGAGGGGGTAATGAAATGTCTTTATTTGTTTTTAAGGAGATGCTCCACTTTTTTTTTATTTTTTAAGATTTTATTTATTTGTTTCAGAGAGAGAGAACAAGAGTGCACATGCGAGTTGGGGGGAGGGGCAGAGGGAGAGAATCTCCAGCAGACTCTGCACTGAGCGTGGAGCCCGACTTGGGGCTCAATCTTACCACCCTGAGATCATGACCTGAGTCGAAACCAAGAGTCAGATGCTTAACTGACTGAGCCACCCAGGTGCCCCTGAAATGTCTTTTTAAAAGTTCATTGGAGGGGTGCTTGGGTGGCTTAGTTGGTTAGGTGGCTGCATTTGGCTCAGGTCATGATCTCAGGGTCGAGCCCCACATGGGTTTCCCTGCTCAGGCAGGGAACCCACTTCTCTCTCTTTTCCTTGCTTCTCCCTCCTCCCTGCATGTGCTCTCTCTCGCTATCTCTTTCTCTCTCTCAAATAAATATTTAAAAAAAATTTTTTTAAAAGATTTTATTTATTTATTTGACAGAGAGACAGCCAGTGAGAGAGGGAACACAAGCAGGGGGAGTGGGAGAGGAAGAAGCAGGCTCCCAGTGGAGCAGGGAGCCTGATGCTGGGCTTGATCCCAGGACGCTGGGATCACGCCCTGAGCTGAAGGCAGACGCTTAACAACTGTGCCACCCAGGTGCTCCTCTCTCAGATAAATAAATTAAATCTTTAAAAAAAGAAAAGTTCATTGGAAGCTTTACAGCCGGTCCTGTGGCTCCTGGCATTCCCATTTCAGCTTACTCTGAGGTGATAGCTGATTTCTGAAAGGAAGATGTAGTGGTCTCATTTTTCCAGCATTGTTGTGTTTTAGCTATTTGATTTCTATTCTGCTTTGATCCCTTTTTTGGGCTAGACTTTTTCCTCCAGAATCCCTCTCATGTAAATAATTTATTACATTGGAATATTCTTAATATTGCTGCTAAGATTTATATTGTAGAGTTTCATGTTCTAAGTTCGTTTTTGGGGATTTAAACTTATTCTGTAAGAAGAAAAAAGGGAAGATTTCCCCAAAGATGGTAGAATTGTCACTATCAGCTGTTACAGTAGGTTATGTCAGCTTCTAAGCTGTTCAGAGATGAAAGGGCTTTTAGTCCTGCTCTGAATGACAGTATAGTCATGTGACCCCCTTAGAAGGCCTCTACGCTCTTGTGGCTGTATTAGAAACAAAGACTTTCTCCCAAGTTTTCTAATCCTGTGCGAGGACATGACAGGGAAGCAGTATTAGAGGGGACCCAGTGGAAGTATCCCAGAGTAGGAGGGGAACTCTTAACAGCTGGCAGAGATAACACGTTTTTGGGGAAAAAATTATACTGGTAAATAACTGTGTGTGTGTGTTTTTTTTTAATGGTCTCAGAAGCACACTGTAATTGGCCTGCATTAACTAGGTTAAATCGACTATAAAACTTTCTTATATTTCAGCTATTTTAAATGTAGAGGAAAAGTGATCACCTAAAGGAAGGCAATGATTTTAGGGTTTTTGTAACATGCTTTGGACTCCCTTGTGTAAGATGGCCTAGGAGAGTTTATCAGAAAGTGAAATTGTTTTAAACTAAGAAACTGTAGATTTAAGGACAAGTTTAGCCGTAATACAGATATAGTAGATCTTTATAAATCACATATTTTCTCTTCCTAAATCAGCGGAAGGTCCTGGGAAATCAGATGATGTCAGAAAAGAAAAACAAGTACTCTACTCCGGAATCTGTAGCCATTGGTGAATTGAAGAGAGCCAGCAAAGAAAATATGAACTTAGTAAGATACTGTTCTTTGGACTTCCTCTTTGTGTACATTTGTAGAAAGGAGAAATACTGATGTACTGTTGTCTGTTTTACTCTGTTTCTCTGGGCCATTCAACTGTGCCTTTTTCTCAGTCCTTTCATGTATGTTGATGGTCAAAACAAACGCATGTGGAGTGCCAGGAGGATATAGCCAGTCATATGCGGAGATGACAAAGACAGTGAAAGAGCTCCGCAAAGTGCTGGAGGGAATAGTTCTTGCTGGGAGGCTCTGTGGGGCAAGTAGCACTTGAGCTGGGCCTACTTGGCACTGCATTATCTGTTGGGGAGTCCTTCTAGATGTCCTGCACATGCTGGTTCATTAAGCCAGCAATAAAATCCGTTAAGACTAATGATACAAATATAATCAGCCTCAGTAAAACTCTTCACATGGAAATTGAACAAGCAAATAATTCTTCTGTTAGTAAAGTCTGTCTGTAGGAATGACATTAGCACTTTTAAGCCACTGTAAAATGTTCTTGTTACAGTTATTTTCTGGCTCTCCAGCTGTCACGATGACACCAACAAGATTGAAATGGTCTGAGGGGAAGAAAGAGGGGAAAAAAGGTACTGACTGTACTCATTCTGTGTTCTTACTGAGCGTAAGTCCTGTCTGCATCTAGTCTGTCAGCAGCAGTTTTTGAATTCCCAGGGTCAGAAGCAACATAAAATTGTCAGGCTGGGTCTTTGCCCTTGGGTTTGTTCAGCAGATGGTTATTGATCGGCTACTCAGCACTGTCCCAGGTGCTGAGGGGTAGAGCTGTGAAGACAGACCCGCACGGTCCCTGCATTCTTGGACAGATGGGACACATGTGAAAAAAATCTTAAGAATACTTGTTAAGCAAATTAAAAGCAAGTGTAAACTAATTTGTGACACCAAGTGCAGAAGTGCTGAGAATATGCTCAATAAACATGGAATAGTTACGCTCTTTTTCTGTGTAGACTTTAGCCTTGTTTATTCAGTGAGGCTTTCCAGCTAATAAACAGCTGACAGACCCTGGAAATCATATCATACAACATATTTTTGAAGATACTTAGGACAAAAAAGATTTTTTGGCTCAGGGACTGCTGTGCCCAGGCTCTTCTGGTAAAAGGCAGCGGCTGCGGTGCTCTCCGCTGAAGAAGCCGTGTGGTCCACTGGGAGGACCGGGGGTTTGCTGTTACACCTGATTTGAGTCCTCATTCCTCTGGCCCAGGAAAACCATTCATTCTCTCTGAGCCTGTCTCCTCCTCTGAAAATAAGGATAATAGTTATACCGAGTTCACAGATTTCTTATGAGGCTTAATTGAAATAATGTTTTAGAAGCATTAACAGGTAGCGATAGTTGTGACTAGAGAGAAGCGGCTGAGACTTGGTCTGTTTTGTAAGGCATGTGTGGCAGATGAAGTGAGCTGTGGTTTGACACGTGCATTTTACTACCGACACATGAGCGTGATTACGATTTGAGAGTCTGCAATAGAAAGAGAACCAAAGTCCAGTCTTTATGTATAAATCTTTATTCTTTTCTAGAAGATTAGATCTCAGTATAGTCTCATTCTTTATCTTTGAATGAATTATCTGAACGCTCTTTTCTTTCCATCTTGCTTCTAACTTGTAGGCAGGGCTGTCTGATTGAGGGGAGTTGGGTGTTTGAGTTATGGGTGTCTATATATTTCCACGTATGTATCCGTGAATCAAAACTACACAGAAGTTATTTTTGAAGGATACATTGTTTTATCAGTTATACCTTTTGTGGCTTTCATTTTTGAAATGAAATGGGCAGCTCAGTCAGTTAAGTGTCTGCCTTCAGTTCAGGTCATGATCCTGGAGTCCTGGGATTGAGCCCCGCGTTGGGCTCTCTGCTTAGTGAGGAGTCTGTTTTTCCCTCTCCCTCTGTGATCTCTCTCTCAAATAAATAAATAAATAAAATCTTAAAAAAAAAGAATCAAGAAATGATAAGTCTTTTTATATTGACAGTTATACTTTCAGGAGAGAGAAATGCATTAAGGAAATAAGCCAAGTTCATATTTTAGCAAGAAGATTTAGAACAGGGATTTTTAAGCTGTTATGTGTGGACTCCTAAGGGCTCTGATCAAGTTCCGGGTATTGTTGGTGTCATTTTGTGTGTAGGTGCCTATTTATATTTTTCTGGAGGACAGAACATATAGCTTTATTTGATTCTCAAAAATGTAGTGAATCAGGTGCGCCCAGCTGTCTTGGTCAACAGAGCATGTGACTCTTGATTTCAGTGTCATGAGTTCAAGCCCCACGTTGGGCATGGAGCCTACTTAAAAATTAAAAAAAAAAAAGTGATTCAGAAAAGTGGGGGCCCACACATAATGAACACTTTGGATTGGATTAGGCAGTGGCATTTTCATTCTGCTCTCTCCTTGGTTACTTCCTACATCCTGAAAGGCCTGGCTTGGCTGTCATGATGCTACCCTATTCTTGTTCTTCCTTGTGAATTCTTTCCCATCTCTGTGATAGCTTACTATTGCTGGCCTACCCCTCCCCTCTTCATTTTGTTTTTTTTAAAGATTTTATTTATTTGAGAGAGAGAGTGAGTGCGCGAGTGGGGTTGAGGAGGAGCAGAAGGAGAGGGACAAGAAGACTCCAAGCTGAGCGTGGAGCCCAATGCAGGGCCCACTCTCACCACCCCAAGATCACAACCTGGGTGAAACCAAGAGTTGGACGCTCCACTGACTGAGCCACCCAGGCACCCCTCCTCTTTGTGTTTTTAAGTGCTCTATCTTGAGTTCTCTGCTTATCTCTGTTCTTGCTTTGTACCTCTCAGCAGCTTGGGCTAACCCACAGCTCTATTTTCTCTGTAGGATAACTGCTCCCAGACCTGCATCTCCAGATCTGAACTCTCTTCCAATTTCCATGGCCACAGATCTACTTACCTGCCGTCTAATTCTTTTATGCAATGAATGTAACTAGAGGTTTTTCATGGTGATTTTGTAAAAGGAATATTATTTGAGGAAAATAATGTAATTTTATTATCGTCATCAAGAGCACACTCCGAAAAGACGTTTCTTTAGCACAGGGTTTCTCAACGTGGCACTGTGGACATTTTGGGTCAGATAATTCTTTGTCGTGGGGAGCTGCCTTGTACATTGTACCATGGTTAGCAGCTTCCCCTGGTTTCTATCCATTAGATGCCAGTAGCACTCTTCTTCCCCCAGTTTTGACAACCAAATGCCTCCAAACTTTGCCAAGTGTCCCCTGGGGAGGCGGGGGCAAACTCACCCCCAGATGAGAACTGCTGATTTAGTACCTTCTTATTAATGGGCATTATTTTCAGTAGTGAGAATCTTACCCATTGTGCAAAGCCCAACCTAAACCACACCTCCTCTTTGAAACCTTCTTTGGCTAACCCAGCCAGATGTATGTTTTCCTTTACTCTTATTGACACTACTAAAACGTTGACATTTAGTATGATTTATTGTAGTTGTTTACTTCACATGTATCGTCTGATATCTGTAGCTAGTTTCTCTTCTGGAAGACAAGGGCCAAACTTAAGAATACATTTGTGGCCTCCTGTCTTCTGTTCTTCTCTTCCTCCTGGTACTGACAGTGCCTTGCCTCTAGTAGACATTTAGTAAACATTTATTTGCCTTGGTAAGGCCGTGAGCTCTGCCTTCAGTTAGGCTTTGGTTCAACTCCCAACTTTGCTGCTTATATCTGTTTATCTTGGGTAAAGTTAACTTTTGTAGGCTTCGGATTCTTCACCTGTAACATGGCAAGAACATTATCTCATGCACAGATTGTTGTGAAGATAAATGAAATAATGTACATAAGGAACTCAGAGCAGAGTCTGGCGCAAATTATGCACTTAGTACAATGGTAGCTGTTAGCGCTATTAAGTTGCTTTAATGAGCTGAGATTAGGGCACATAGACAAAGTGATGTTTACTTGGTAGAAAGTCATAAATTCTCAGTTAAGCTTTTTAACCCTCAGTTTGTAGAAAATATTAAGTATAGCCTCTCTAGCTTTCAGGTGGGATGTTTGCCAAAAGAAATATTTATAAATGTGCTTAATGTTCTTGTTTTTCTTTCAACCTAGGATTCCTCTAAAGGATCCAGAGTGCTCCTGTTGTCCACCTGGAATTTTCTCTTTAGTGGGCCAGGCATCATTACTGCTCACAAAGGACTAGCAGCTTGCTGCGTTTTGCATCGTGAAAGTCAGCTAATCCTATGACCTGACTGATATCTCTAACCCCGTTCACTGGATAATGTCTGCAGACTCTGTCTCCTGAATGGGTGCTGGCATCTCTCTCTTTCTCTCTCTTTGAAAACATTGGGGAAACCACTAACCAGCCAGCTCACACAGAACAGTAAATGGGCAGAACCAGGTGGGCTCCAGTGCTCATTCCATGTATTTGTTTAAGCAGATATTATTTTTAAAAATATGAAAGCTGTGCTTAACTACCAGTGATTTTTTTTTTTTTTTAAGTACTGTCAATCTTGGCGGATTGATATTATTTTTTAACTTGGGGCTTTTTTCTGTTTTGGTAGTATGGGTGGTATTTTGGTTGTTTCTTGTTTATTTGTTTGTTTTTTTAAAGCCATTTTTTGAATAGGTCCTTTAAATTGTGCCTAAGACAGATGTCTTTCCCTTTTTTTTTCACCTTAAGCTTTGGGAAAGCTCTTTATCTCATGAAGCCGTATTCCTCAATAACATTTGTGTCCAAAGAACTTGCAGCTTTCCTGAAAATACAAAAGTTATTTCTTGGACCTGAGATTGCAGGGTATTTGACCTGCGTTATTGAAAAAGGAGAGTTCAGAGTGATACCATCTTTTAACAAATGTCAGTTATTAAACTATGTCCCTTCCTCCCTCCCTTCCCTCTCTTCCCCTTTCCTCGGTGCCGCCAAAGTACTTGTGTGGTTGCTGAGCTCGTCTCGTTCATTCAGTCTCCCCTCGCCTAAAACTTCTCTGGCGTCACTACTTCGTGCCAAATCACTGTGACTCAAGGACAGTCACTGACGGCTCAATAGAGATTTGCTGAAGTATCTGAATGTATTGGAAACTCGGGCTTTAAGTCCAGGGTGACTCCTCGTGGGTGGGATTATAGTGCATCCTTCTAAGGGGTCAGGTGTGCAGGCTAGCCTGTCTCCTGAGAGCAAACTGGAGTCCCAGGGAGGAAGTGGGCATCACTCTCGGCAGGGCTGAGAGGATTTGAAAGAGCACATTCTCCTTTGGAAGCGGTTGGGGCTTATCACCAGTGTTTGCGGAGGGTTGCCGCACCGCCCCTCTCCTTGTCAGGACGGGCACAGGAGTAGTTCGGAGGTGGGGCTGGGGCTTTGACTGGGTTGGGGATGTTCGCGTGTGTTTGAGGGAAGCAGCGGCGTGGCTTCGGTCTGGTGTAACTACTCACTGCCTAGAGAGCAGCACGTGGCCGGCGAGAGCGTTTCGAGTGGGCCTGCTCTGTGAAGCTGTGTGGGGGCCCTCACCCTGTGCCGGAGCCGAGTCGGGCTCCGCGGGGGAGCAGCTGCCCAGCGAGGTGGGACTTGCTGACTATCTTTAAACTCCTGAAAAAGCTGCGTTTCTGCTGAAACGGAGGATGCCGCTGGGGGAGCACGGTTTGGTTTGTTTTGTGTCCAGCTGTCAGTCCTCTCTTCCATACTTCCTGTTTCGTTGGCTGCTGTAACAGCAGTGTGAAGAGAAGGATGAAATTCGGCCTTCCAGCTCGATGGATTGTGAACCGTAGATGGTGAGGAGTGTAAGCCTGCTTAGAAGCCCCTTTCTCTAGAACATTTTTATGTCATTCTTAAAAATACTTGTTAGCAAATTTATTTGTGTAGGTTTCTCTTTGGCTTTTCCTTATTGAGAAAATAAGCACCAGCTACCAGGGAGTGCAGAGCCTGCTTTGATATGACCAGACTGAACTAGAGTTCTCCCTTAACCCGCTACTTCCTTTCTTTACTGAAGTGGTTCATCCCAGAATGTCGTGGCGTCAGGTGGGAAGAGCAGAGCAGTGACCTGGTCCCTTCCTGTCATCAGGTGTGCTCTGGGGTTCTATTGAGGGAGGTAGCTGAGATGGAGGAGACGTTCTTCGGTCGAATGGCATTGGTATCCCAGGGCAGTGCGCCGGAGCCAGAGCGGTGTGAGAGATGCTTGCCGCACACGTGCTTGTACAGCTCGCCGCCTTGGGCGCTTCATGTGTGAATTTGGGTATGTGTGTTTCATTTAAGTTATTTATTAAAAATACTTTCCCTTGCTTAAAGGGTGTGATAGGTCATTTTTAAATAGAAGCTGTGATCCAGTTGGAATCCAAATTTGAGAAATAAACAGCATAACTTTCTGCCTTGTAATATGTAAGTGTTCTAATCCTGTGGAATCTTATGGGGACCTCAAAGACAAAAGCCCTTCCTCATTTGCCACAGCGGGGTACTGTCTCCCTTTTGACTTGGTGGGTGGGTATTTTTGAGCCAGTATTTAACAGTTTTTTTAATCTATGTTTTTTTAATCTGCTATGTTTATTTTTCATGTTGGAACAGTCTCTTTGGAAATGCCTCCTTTTACGGCTTTTAACATTTCATTTCTTTCTGCGGTCAGTTGTGGTGGGTTCTGATGTGGCGTCAGGGTAGTGTTTTTGTGCCGGCGGGCACGAGCATGAAGACGCAGAGCACCTCCTCGATTCGGATCACTGGGTGAGCTACACTAGTGGGGTCGGTGAAGACCATGGACAGTGGAGTTTCTGACCTTTTAGTGTGCAGAATCTGGTTTGAAAACCTCCACTGCCACAGTGAGATTAGAAGATACTGATTGCCCCTGAGCGCCAAAACATGCTCCAGGAGCTGCTGCTTAACGAATTGTAACTGAAGCCGCAGCAGCTCCGCCACCCACTCTTCACCTGAGTACCCTGCCGGGGAGCACCTGGGGGGAATGGAGTAGTGCGGGGCTGCCGCCTGTGGTGACCACCGGTGATCCAGAGGCGGCCGTTGAGTTGGTTTGTAAGGAAGCCAGCAGATCCCGGAGTGTCAGAGCAGAGCCTTTCTCCTCCCAGAGAGCAGTGGCCTTGTGCAGCTTCCCTCACAGGAGCCTCTGTTGGGATGTGGTTTAAATACTGCCTTCTAGGAGAACTTGTGCTTGCCCCTGTGCCCCACAGTGACCAGCTGTGGGGACTGTGCATAACTGGGAAGCCATCTTTGGGAACGGACTTCTCCAGGCTCTCGCTGCTGGCTTACATCGTACAGGGCCTCACACAAATGCTGGAAGGTCTTTTCTAAATAGAACTCCTTTGCCCGGGGAGATCCTCATCCCTGTCCCCTCCTCCCTGAAGCTTTTGTACTGAAGACAGGACATTGATCTAAACCTGGGTTCTGGCGTTTGGCAAGATTGCTCTAGAATTTGGGGAAAATTTGGGTCCCTAAAATCCACAAGCTTTTCAGACCAGTGGTAACTAACCCAATCTAAAACTCCCTATGGAAAAGCTAGCTTACCTAGACAGCCAAATCCGATAGACATCTTTACACTAGTGGAGAGTCAGTGGAGGGGCTAGTGAGGAGGTGAGTACATAATAGCCTGAGTGCTTGGGTTGTCATGGAAACGAGTGTGCGAGGCCACAGCCAGGGGGGCTGAAGAGCCATTGAGCACTCCCCCCAGACGCTTGGAGACTGGCAGAGCCTGTTGGGATAAATACTCCTGCCCGGGGCCCTTCACAGCAGGGGTCACCCTTGGTTCTCCCTGAGCTTGCTCAACAAGAGAAACAAGGTTTCTTAACTGTTTCACCATTTTTTGTTTGACTATATTATAAGATATATATATATATGTAACTGTAAAGAAACAATCATATGCATTGTCTTTCTTTGTTATTCGTGTAATATTCTGAAATTAAATTTCTTTTGTTTCATATCCGTATGCTTTGACTGGTCTCTTAATTCCCATTTTGACTGATAGATTATCTTAAGGAGACGTTGCCTCTTAAAAAATTTCCCCCCATTTTTATTGAGATATTCTTGACAGGTTGCTTCTTGTTCTGAGGCCTGTGAAACCTAAGAAAAGCACCTGTTTGGCTTGTTTTCTTTCTGGACGGGTGAGTTCAGGGGGAGTGGGGCTTTTGGCTGATAGGAAATGGGATTGGAATCCTTGGGAATTCTGAGCTTTCTGATGTCCTGTGGCTGAGTCTAGAGTGTTTTGCACAGATTTCAGTTTCGCACATAATCTTATTTCCTCGTTTAAAAATAAGGAGTGACAGTTATAATAACAGTCAAAACCAAATGACATTTTTATCTAGGACAGCAAGTAGTGTTTAGACAACTCTGGTTGAAATGTTTCTGCCGCTTATTATGTATGTGACCTTGGGGATGTCCCCTCATCTGTAAGGTGGGGATAATGGTATCTTGTCTCAGTAATGACATGCTCTCAGATGCAAAGGGCTTAGCACAAAAGGTTTTAATCTGGAGTCTGTGATTGTGCTTTGGAACATTGTTTGCCCTTGTGATTCTATGTAAAATTTTGTGTACATTTGAATTTTTCTAAGGGAGAGATTTTATAGTTTCCACAAGAATCCCAGAGGAGTCCTTGACCACTAAAATACCGAGAACCACTAGCCTTGCACAGCGCCTGGCAGATGGCAAGTATTCATTAGATGTTAATTCTCTTTCTCTCTGCCAAGAATACATTTTATAATCAGCAGGTTATTGATGCTGACATAGTTATTTTTTTTTTTAAGATTTTATTTCTTTATTTGACAGAGAGAGAGGCAGCCAGCGAGAGAGGGAACACAAGCAGGGGGAGTGGGAGAGGAAGAAGCAGGCTCCCAGCGGAGCAGCCCGATGTGGGACTCGATCCCAGGACCCTGGGACCATGCCGTGGGCCAAAGGCAGACGCCCAACGACTGAGCCACCCAGGCGCCCCTGACATAGTTATTTTTTATAACAAAGGAGTTACTTAAATCTGGAACACAAATAAAAACCCTGCAGTTGTCTTTGCTCCATTATCTACCCATGCGCTCCTTTTTTTTTTTTTTTTTTTGCCATGTTGGTTCTCTAAGTGCTGCTCAGAACTGTGTCCCTCTCCTAATCCCCCAAGAACCAACTTGTTATTTACTGTAAAGGAGCCATGTCTTTTTCTTGAGAGGGAAGCGTTGAGAGACTCTTACAAATAGCACACAGGAAACGGAGTAATGTGAAAGAAAAGAAAAAGGGTGGAGGGGACCAGAGTTATTTTGAAAAATAGGATCAAAGTGGCTAGTGCAGTGTTGAGCACATAGTCAACATGCAAACTGTAGAAAGTAATGAAGCAAATCTGCCTTAAACAGCAGAGAGGGAAGATGGGAAAACAGAGTTTTCCTGGGAAGAGTTTTCCTTAGTCTCCCCTTCCTCCTGGGCCAGTTCTGTGGCTGCTGGTCCCTGTGGCCAGCTGCCCACGTTTTGCTCCTACTTACATTTCTGAATTAAAAGCATAATGGGCGTGGAGATGGTAAGGAAGGATGAACCCCAGGCTAGAGGGTCGTGGTATAGAGTTCATCATGATTGTTTAGAGATTTTGAAGTCCCAGCCTCTTAATTTCCCCCATAAAAAGCAAAAACAAAAATTGGGGTTGAGCAATGGCCAAGTCTTGGTCCAAGTTGGTTGTTAATATCTTTTACCAGCAGCATCCAGTGCCCAGATTCCAAGTCTTCCACCTTGGAACCGGGATGAGGGTTAGCAGGAGGGTCCGCTGGTATCATTGCTAGCTTTCTCCTTTTGTTCCCAGAAATAAGCCTTTTAAAATTTGTAGTGTCTTAGTACTAAAGACTGCTAAATTCAGTTGAACCATACCTGTGGGCAACAGAGAAAGGAAACAGACTGTCTAAAAATTATGAATGCAGAAGCTGTCCCCAACATCTGTGTATGTAAGTGGAGGTTGCTTTTGAGAGCTCCTGCTGTGTACATACTTCCCGATTTTCCCATATTGAAATAGGACTGTGGTAGGGGCTCTAAGGAGTTCAAGTCTCCTGTGAATGAAAACTAATACCATCATTTACTGAGTGCTTACTATGTACCCAGCTTTGCGTTAGCCAATTAATTCCTGATCTCACTAAAGTCAAAGATCTCTGTGAAGTATTGTGATCTCCAGTTTTATAGTAGAAGACATATGAAGAGTTTAATGTATCCGGTGTCAGCTGAAAGGTGGTCGAGTCAAGATTAACATCTGGGACCGCCTGACTTCAAGAACTGGTCTTGTGGAGGCGTTACACACCCAATGTCTACAAGAGGCAAGAAGGAAATATAAGGTTATGAAAACAACCACTGCTTCAAGAGATTGAAAAACACTGTGGGAGCCAAACGCAACTCCTCCACGGCCCGGATTTGGCCCACGAGCTCCAGTCGGCATCCTCTGTATGACACTGTGGTGCGTGTTTTCCGGCTGGGCTCTGGGACCGTGCGGGACGTTCTGAGCGGCTCAGTGCTGGCTCTGGGAGACAGCGGGTGTGCCTGTCAGGAGTGGCGTGCCTGTCAGGAGTGGCATCGAGCTACAGGAGGGTGGTGTCCACCATAACCACCGCCTCCCCTTCACCCCCCGCCCCCACTGCTGGGAACTGCTTAGGGAGAGTCTGTCCTCATTTCTTTGCTTCCTCATACACACTCCCTGATATGGTAGCCTCTAGTCATGTGGATATTGAGTACTTGAAATGTGGCAGTCTGAACTGAGATGTGCTCTCCATGTGAAATACACCCCAGAATTCAAAGCCTTAGTAAGAAAAAAAGAATGTTAGAATGTCTCAATTTTTATAAGTATTACACATTGAAATGATATTTTGGATATATTGGGCTAATTATATTACTAAAAGTAATTTTACTTGTTTCTTTTTACCTTTTTAACATGGGTGCTAGAAAATATTAAGTGACATAAATGGCTCATGTTATATCGCTATGTTCCAGAACCTCTGGGGCTCTAATCCTAGGCTGTCCTTTCTCCCCCCTGCCACCAACCTACTCCTCAACTCCATTGGCACTTGTGGCCATGTCTTCTCTTTTCCTTTAGTCATGAGACCACCCTGGAGAGGGGACGGAAAGTTGCAAGGAAAGTGGTGAGAGGTTTATCCACTGGCTTTTCTGGGATTAGCTCCTGCTTGCCAGGGCTGGCTATGGAAATGCCTCAGTGTGATCCAGCTCATGGGTGTGCACAGCCCTGGGGGCTGATGGGATCACTAGGAGGGGACTTCAAGTCAAGGTGTGCACCAAGCACGGCCTGCCTCTTCCGGAGGCGACTCTGCCCGTCAGTGTTTGTCTGTGTTGTGATCCATCAAGATATTTTTTAAGTTAAATCAATAGGTGTGTGTGTGTGTGTGTGTGTGTGTGTGTGTGTGTGTGTCCTATAGTTTCTATATGGATCAAAATGCAGCTGTTAAGTGTACAAACTGAAATTTGTGGGTGTTAAGAAGGGTCTTCATATTCTCAAATGCAGGGAACTAGTGATAAATTCTCTGAAAGCAAAACGAGTGGAAGTTGGGCTGGTCAGAGCAGGAGAGAAAATATTAAAAATGTGATCTCCCTCCCCATGACCAACTATCTTGGGCATAAAGACCCATTAATTTTTCTGTTCAGCTTAGAGGCCTAGGGCCAGGCCTTCTGCCTCTCTCTGATGAAAAGCCACCGGGATTTACCGGAAACATAATGACCCAGTAATCCAGGCTTTATTAAGTACTTTAATGTAACTGGAATTGACCATTGATGAGAGGTCTCGTGTTGCAGCCCCTTCTTGAACACTTGCTGTGGGTATTGTGTGGAATGAACCAGGAGGAGGGGAACAGAGAGGAGAGGCATGGCTCTCTTGCTTGTCTCTGCTTCCCTCTTCTATGGGAGCACAAAAGCCTACTCTTTCCAGAGGAATCTAGAAACCATATGGTAGGGAGGAAAAGGGGATATATTTAGCATGAGGCAAATCCTCAGCAGAGACATAGAAGCAGCGCCTGTCAGAGCTAGTTGGGACTTCGAGACAATGGCACCCTCTCATTGCGAGGAAGGGAAGGGGTTGGAAGGATACCACCAGATTGCCCATGCCCACTTCAGCCAGGGAGCTAGCTCCTTTGTCTCTGGTTTACAGTAAGAATTTGTTTAAATAAGGGGCCTGAAAGTCATCGAATTAGCTCACAAACAATGTTCTACAGATAGAAATGGAGATTTACAGTTAGAAATGAGGTGATACATCCGGTGACTGGCCGTGAGTGCCTGCATATGGACTTGAATCCATCTTTCCTTTTAAAGGAACTCTAAGCATACAGTTTGATAAAATGTGTACTTCCCTGTAACCACCACCCCAATTAAGATGTACAACATTTCCATTGTTCCAGAAAGTTCTCTCATGCCACTTTATAGTCAATCCCCCCATGTACCTGCCCCAGGCTACATCTCATTTCTATCACTGGAGATTACTTTAGCCTCTAATCCCGTTGCCTGATTTGCAGTTGGAATGTTGACTATGCCTCCTTTCACTGCCTGGCTGACTTTAAATATCTGAGCGTTCCCATGTGGAGGAGGAAGGGCCCTTGTTACATGTTTCTGTTTCTGAGGCAATGGCGGGAAAGAGTGAATCTAGCTTGCGGAAGCCCGAGTTCCTTATTTTCTGTTTCTGCAGTACCTAGGACAGCACCTGGCATATAGGAGGCTCTTAGTAAATGTGCTGAACTGAATCAGATCTGTCCAATAATGGAATGATTCTCCGTTGGAGAAGCTGTTTGGGTCCTTCCTGGATGAAAATGTGCCAGTAGCGGTGATGCCCATCCTTAATGAACACAGGTGTGTTTGAGCTTGCTGACCTTGCATGCTAGACGTAAGGGCGAGAGCCATGTCCCACCATTTTGGTTTGACCCTGGTGGTGCAGTGCAGTGGGAGTGGGTAGGTGGTCAGGAGTGCCGAGTACTGTGGAAGCAGAGAGGAGGGGTCCAACTGAGATAGGGTCCCACTGAGAGGTTTGGGGAAGCTTATCTGGAGGGCATGTGCCATGAAGGATGGTGAAAAGTAGCCTGTGGAAAGGGATTTTGGTGCGGGAGCAACAGCCCAAGTAACGGCACAGCAGCATGAGAGACCCTGGTGCATGTGACACGATTGCTCTGTGGGGAGATGGACCCCATGTGGCCCCTGAAGTTGCTGTCATCCTGAGATTCTGTAAATAGTAGGTTTAGCTGAATGGCCATAAGTGCCCAGAAGGATTCATACGAATTTGAGGTTGAGATCAGAAAATGCCCTGAAAATGACCATTTTCTCCAACAAGGTCTTGCATTCTGGAAACAGAAATGGAGATGAATAGATGGTCAGGGTGAAACATTGCTGGGCCCTGCAGACATGAAGAAAGGCAGAGTGGCAAGGAAGTCCCCGGTGTCAGCAAGAGCCTCGGGAAATGTCCAATGTTGCCACATTGAGCGCAACTGGAATTCCTGCGTGGCTGGTGGCAATGTTACGTTGGTTCAGTCACTTTGGAAAAAACGGGCAGCCTCTACTCAAGTGGAACATCTAACCTATAACTTGGCTGTCCCCCTGATATGTTTATACCCAACAGATATACGCTCACCAACAGATTTGTACTGGAACTACCCAGATGCCCATCAGCAGTGGACTGATACCTGCGTGGTGGACGTGGTAGGCAGAACAAGGCTCCCGTCCTGTGCACATGCTGTGTGACAGAGCAGGGGGGATTAGGTAGCAAAAGGGAATAACAGGTCAATCCACTGACCTTAAAATAAAGAGATTAGCCAGTATTATTTGGGTGGGCCAAATGCATCACTAGGTTCCTTAAATGAGGAAGAGGGGCACAGAGGAGTCAGAAGCAGGGGTGGCAGTATTAGACTCAACTGGCCATTCCCAGCTTTGGAGATGGAAGGGGCCATGAACCCAGGAGTGTGGGTGGCTGCTGGAAGCTGGAAAAGGGGGAAACATTCTTCCCTAGAGCCTTGGGAAGGAATGCAGCCCTGTTGATACCTGAATTTTAGCCCAGTGAGACCCATTTCTGACCTCTGACCTCCAGAACTGTAAGATAATAAATCTGTATTGTTTTAAGCCACTAAATTTGTGGTAATTTGTTACAGCAGGAATGAGAAACTAATACACGGAATATACCTACAGTGGAATACTACACAGCAATGAGAACAAGGATTTGCAATTACATGTAACAATATGGCTGAGAACATACTGTATGATTTCACTTATGTAAGTATAAAAATGGGCAAAATGAATGTATGCCATGAGAAGATAGGAGAGTGGTTACTCTGGGCGGAGGGTGGCCAGTGGGTGCTGCTGAACAGGCAGTGGGCTTGAGGGAGTTCGGAGGTGCTGGTTATGCAGGCCTGTTCAGTTTGTGAAGATTCACTGAGCCCCACACTCAACAATATTTGTACTTTCCTCTACATTATGCTTCGAGAGAAAGTGTGTGTGTCTGTGTGTATTTTGAGGGGCATGAAGGGGATTGCTTTTTATTTAAAAAATTTTTTAAAAGATTTATTTATTTATTTTAGAGAGAGCACGCGCGTGCACACCTGGAGGGCTGCAGAGGGAGAGGGAGAGAGAGAATCCCAAGCAGACTTGGCACTGAGCGCAGAGCCTGATGCAGGGTTCGATCTCACAACCCTGAGATCAGGACCTGAGCGGAAACCAGGAGTTGGGCACTTGACCCACTGTGCCACCTAGGTGCCCCAGGGGATTGCTTTTTAACTGGGTACTAATTAAATGTTTGGCTCTTGACCTTGGTGAGGGTGGAAAGTCGGGAGAGGGAGTGGGATGGTGCAGAGAGAAGGTGGAAAGATGGGGACAGGGGAGGCCCAGGGACCCTTCCTGGAGGTCGTGCTTAGGCAGAATATTTAATGTTGGGGGCTCGTGTGCTGTGGATCAGAAGTGGACATCTCGGGGGCCCAGAGTTGAGTCATTCTATATATATTTCCTGAACTGGTGATGTTTCATGGGGAGTTCTCAGGGTATCAGTGTCATGGGTGGGGCTAATGAGTGGGGGTGCTAAATGGCCCAGGAAGATATTACTGACAACAGTGTGGATTTAGAGGAGAGGCAAAGGGGACATGCAGGCTCCGGGGGATGGACAGGGTGGGTCTGAGTGTGTTCTGAGAGAGCCAGACTACACTTCAGGCATTGTTTCCCCAAAGTAATGTTTACGTGGTACTTTGGGTGAACTGCTCAAATTTTAATAGTGTTTATTTCAGTGCCCAACAAAAATATAACTTGCATATTGTCTGAATTTATAGATTCTTTAGGACCAGGATAAAGTGTATGTTTGAATTAGTGTCAAATTTAAAAATGTTGAGCAAGAAATAGGAAAGTGGTCTGCTTGAGTGATAAATATATTGAAGTTTGCTAATGACAGGTTTGTTCAACATTACTGTAGATGAAGTGGGCAAGGGGAAGAGTGTAGGATGGTTTTAGGTGCTGGGAGAGTTTCTCCATCATAGAATAGGGGGTCACTGGATGGAGGGGGTGGCAGAGGAGAAGGTGGGACCTGACGCCAGGAATCTGAGGGGAATAGGTCTGGCAGAGTGGGGGGCTTTGTGGAGCAGTGGTTCTCCAACTTCACGTGTCAGAGTCACCTGGAGGACATGTAGCAACATTGCTGGGCCCTCCCCCCTGGCGTTTCTGAGTCAGTTGGTCTGAGGCTCAGTGAGGTGCATTTCTAACAGGTTCCCAGGTGTGTTAATATTGTCGGTCCAGGGACCACCCTGAGAACTGCCGATGGAGAGGTAGCAGTGGGTGCGCAGTTTGTGACCAGTCGTGGGTGTGGAATACAGGGACCGGAGGGGCAGGGGACAACTCCCTGTAGGAAGGGGAGGAGCAGGTGTATGGGCCTGGTGACCCCGAGGCAGAGGCAGACTCAGCCTTGCCTGGCAGAGTGTGAGCGAGCTGGTGCTGGTGTAGGCATGCAGTCGGCGCCGAGTGGGGTCCCCAGGAGGGCTGCTGCTGGAGCTGGTCCTTCGAAGTTAGGGAAGCTAATACCCAGCCATGGCACCCACAGCTTAGCAATAACGTAGGAAAAGGGAAGTAAATCAAGAGCCTCTGACAGTGCCTGGGGAGACCGCCTGCTCTAGTTGTTCTCCCATTTTGATCGGCTCTGAGAGGAAGGGAACCAGCTTCTGAGCACCACTGCATCTCAGGTATTTTATATGCCTTATCACATTTAATCCTCACGATTCCGTGGTAGAGGTATCATTAATCCATTTTAAGAATGAGGAAACGAGGGCCCTGAGAAGTGAAGGAACTTGCTCACTGTTATCTAGGCAAAGCTGTGATACAGTCAGCCCTGGGGCTGACTAATTAAATCTCCTGGTTGTTTCCCACCCCCACAATATTATTTCGACAGCAATCCATTTCACGTTCTTTTCTTCCTATGAAGTATGTGTGCCTGTAATCACTACCTCTACCACTAGATGGCGGAGGTGACCTTCCCCCAGTTAATGCATCAGGCGTTAGAGCTTGGGGGCAGGGACCTCTCTTAAATCTCCCTGTCTTTAATTTATTTGTTTAAATTTTAGTCAGAAGTGAGCTTGAAAGATTGCAAACCATTATGAACATACTCTAGAAATAAACACCTGCAGCTGGATCTGTGTGTGCCTGGAGCCAGTTGTATAACTGGGATTGCTCCAAGTTGACAAAAAAAAAAAAGTCGACTCTTAACCGACTGAGCTACCCAGGCACCTCTCTCTCTGTTTTGAGAATGGGGAAACTGAGGTTGGCATAGCAATGTGCCTCTATTCACATCACAGGGATGCTGATGGCTGGTCTAGAACTAGAAGTTAGGTGCTCCAACTCCCTGTCCAGTGTTCTTTTTTTTTTTAAGATTTTATTTATTTATTTGACAGAGAGACAGCCAGTGAGAGAGGGAACACAGGCAGGGGGAGTGGGAGAGGAAGAAGCAGGCTCCCAGCAGAGGAGCCTGATGTGGGGCTCGACCCTGGGATCACTCCCTGAGCGAAGGCAGGCGCTTAATGACTGAGCCACCCAGGCGCCCCATCCCTGTCCGGTGTTCTTTCCATCATGTCATTCGTTTGAGGAGCAGTGGCAGCTGCAGCCATCTTATTCTCTGTCTCTTTGTACAAAAACCCTGAGCCTGACATCACAGCCAAGAGCCCAGCCTCTGCTGTGCCATTTATAGGAGAAGCATAAGGCTGGGACTGGGGTACAGGGGGACACTCAGAAAATTATTGTATGAATGAGGAAAGGAAGGAAAGAAATGCCCTCCAGACACTTTATTTTTTTATTTTTTATTTTTTTAAAGATTTTATTTATTTATGTGACAGAGAGACAGCCAGTGAGAGGGGGAACACAGCAGGGGGAGTGGGAGAGGAAGAAGCAGGCTCCTAGCGGAGGAGCCTGATGTGGGACTCGATCCTGGTACGCCAGGATCACGCCCTGAGCCAAAGGCAGACGCTTTAACGACTACGCTACCCAGGCGCCCCCCTCCAGACACTTTAGAAGCTTACCATTTCTGAAGGTGGTGGGGACCCGTCAGCTGGCCATCTGGTGGCAGATTGATTACACTGGACCCCTTCCATCGTGGAAGGCATCGGTTTGGTCCTCACTGGCGTAAACCCTTATTCTGGATGTGGATTTCCACCCTTGCCTAGAACACTTCTGCCAGCTCAACCATCTGTGTGCTCACAGAATCCCTCACTCCCTGTCCCGGTCATCTACACAGTGTTGCTTCTGACCAGGGGGTCTCCTTTCAGAGCAGCGTCAGTGCAACAACAGATTTGTGCTCATGGGGATTCACTAGTCTTACCACGGGCCCTGTAACCCTGAAGTAGTTGGCCTGATGGAACGTGGGATGGTCTTCTAAAGGCTTGGTTATGGTACCAGTTGTCCTGAAAGGTTGAGTTCTGCCTTACAGGACGCACACTGGATGCTCTGAATCTGTGACTGTCTCCCACAGCAATCGAGGAGTGGGAAGAAAGGGGAGGGTCCTTCCTTGTTCTCTAACTTACCCTCAGTTAAGGTCAGTTAAGTTAGTCAAGTTACCTTGAGGCAAGTCACTCCTCTAACTTACCTGCAGAAACTTGGCGCTTAGCTCATTGGAAGGCCTCAGTTGTAATGGAGGTATGCTTCCATCAGGGGACACAACAATGAGTCCATTGAATTGAGACTGCCATCCAGCCATGCTGGGCTCCTTGTGCCTCTGAACCAAAGGGAAGATGGGATGCTGCTGCAAAGTGGGGGCAAAAGAGCTATATCTGCAACTTTGGGGTACCTCTGAATACAGTTGACCCCTGAACAACATGGGGGCTGTGGTGCTAACCCCCCCTACACATACATAGTAGAAAATCTCTGTACATAATACAAAGTTAAAAAATAAAGGGGCGCCTGGGTGGCTCAGTCGTTAAGCGCCTGCCTTCAGCTCAGAGTGTGATCCCGGCATTCTGGGATTGAGCCCCACATCAGGCTCCTCCGCTGGGAGCCTGCTTCTTCCTCTCCCACTCCCCCTGCTTGTATTCCCTCTCTCGCTGGCTGTCTCTCTCTCTGTCAAATAAATTAATAAAATCTTAAAAAAAAAAGTCCTCTTTGACCCAGCATTTCAACTGTGGTGATGTCAGCTCAGTCCCCGCCATATCTCCCTAGCCTTCCCTGTTGTCATTCTTACCCCCTCCCAGTCCAGAGGGCTCATGCCCTGTTTGAGTCCCTTGAACAGCTCAGCACTCCCCCATGTCCTCTGTGTCAAGGATGGTCTTCTAACTTGATCTGCTGGGCTGTTCCCACTTCCTCCTCCAGCCCATCTGCACATTCTCTGCCCACCTGCTACCCAGGCCTTCAGATCCCAGAGCTTGCAGATGCCCTCTGGCCTCAGGCCTTCATCCAGAAGCTCTCCCAACCCCAGGCCCCCACCCAGATGTACCTACTCGTCATCCCATGGCAGGTTGAACATCATCTCATGGCAGCTTTCTTGCGCTCCCAGCATCCTACATGGTTCCTTCACAGCTCTCACTACTTTTGGTAATTATAAACTCTGATGATTCTTTGTTTTTCACTGATGTCTGCCTCCCCTACTAGACCATGGTCTCCTTGAGGGCAGGGACTGTGTCCGTGTGACTCACTGTCGCATCCCAGAGCCAGCACAGAGGCTGGCACATAGGAGGCATTCATTATCTAAAGGACAGATTCGTATAAGAGGAGGGCATGTGTTGGAAAAGTCTTGGATGAAAGAAGCGTATGATCTGGGAAAACCCTGAATGGTTTCCTGAGAACACACAGTTGGAAATGTTAGGGGGGCCAGATCACAGGAGGCCTTGTTGGCCATATTAAGGGGGCTGGTTCAGATTGTTCAGATCCAGAGAACCATGGAAGGTGGCAAATGGCGGAGTGATGTGTGTGCCAGGCAGCCCCTTTGGCTGTCTGCATGGTGGCAGGGGGAGAGCTGGGGGCCGGGAGGTCAGATGCGCCGGCGCCACAGTCCCAATTAGGCTCCTGAGGGCTTGAGCTGGGCTCATGGCAATGATGATGGTTATAGGAATGGAGTCAGCATTTGTGGCAATTAATCTAACGTAGCAGCTCTTGGCTCGTCTTCCCTGAAAAAACAGTATGTCTGTACGAGAGAGATGGGAGTGGAACCCCAGAGGGCCTGAGTGTGTTCTACAGACACATCCTTTGATCACAAAGAGATTTTTGCAAATGGTCCCTCCAGAGGCGGCCACCAGGACATGATTAGACAACCCAGAGGCTTGGGGCAGGGGCAGGGCCCTTGTCCCTATGGCCAGGAGCTATGGGGACAGCAGAGCCTGGCAATGGTGAATGGAAAGTTGGCTTGTTATGCAGTAAATCTCTCTCCAGCACTCCTTCATTTAGGGTTTGATGCGGAGCCAGCGGAAGGAGCCTGGGAGACCCTGGAGCCTGAGAAGCCCCTGGAGCCTCAGCCGGAGCCAGGAAGGGGCTGCCGAGAGCTGGGTGTGTGCCATCCACCAGGAACAGGCTGCCCTGGGACCTGCTATACTCGTGCTGTCCCAACGCATGTGTCACACTTGCGCTCCATCCCCTAGGAGGCTTGTAATTGGTCGCAGAGATGGAGAGCAGAGCCGCCAGTCCTCCTAGCTCTCCTCACAGTAAGTCGCTGTGGGCGTGAGGTGACTGGGAAGACGCCAAGGGAAAACCTATGTAATAGCTACCCTAGACTGAATGCTTACTCCATGCCTGGGGTCTGGTTTTCTAATGCTATGCATTCAATCAGACTAGGCTCTTTCTTTCTCTCCCATTGCGCTCTGTGTTTGTCCTTTAGCACACTTAGCGGAGCTGTAACAGAGATATTCATTCCCGTGTTTGTTTATTTAATATCTGTCTTTCCTGCTCGACTGTAAACTCCACGAGGGCAGGGCTTGGGTCTCATTATCCGTAACTGCAGCCCTAGCACCTCCAAAGCTGCCTGACCCATAGCTGGTGTGCACGAAGTGTGTGCTGGATGCGTGAATGACCCTCACCGCAGTCCGGCCAAGCAGGTGCTGCCACTCTGCTTAGTTCAGCACAGGCAAACTGAGGCATAGAGAGGTTGGAGTGGCCAAGCCCAGAACACAAAGGTGGCACTCAGGATCCAGACATACGGTGAAGGCATGGGGCCCAAGTTTGGCTGATAAAACTCAAACTGAGGAAAGTGAGACCCCTGTCCTTTTTGGCCCTTGACCGTTGGGATGCGAGACCAAGGTTGCTGGTGGCCATGATTCCAGCCTCGCAGGGAGCGGGTCTGAGGCATGGTGTCAGAGAGAAGCAAAGACGAGAGGGAGATGGGGTCTGAGTTCCTGGATCCGGCCATCCCTCTGCTTTGTCTGTAGTTGGGAACAGAGCCAGTCCATGCCTCTTAAGCTTAGTCTGGCCTGGCTCCCACCTATTATACTTGTAATGGAGAGTTCTGACCAACATGGTGGTCAAACCCATATGCTCTGCTGGTGTGGTGGTAGGAGAGCCGACGACCTGGGTTTTGGTTCCAAGTCCACCAGCACTCGGTATGTGATAGAGCAAGTTCTCCTCCACCCCTGGGTCTCAGCTTCCTCAGCTGTAGGATGGGCACGATCAATTCCAGCTCCAGGCAGGAGTGGGAAGTGTGCGAGAGGACTACTCAGTGCCTGCTCTCCTGCAATTGCTCAGGAAGTGTTGGCTGCCTGTGCCGCCCCTCTAGGTGGCTTTTGGCTGTACGGGAGAGAAAACTCATCAGAGGACAGCTTCAACAATGAAGGCTTGTGTCACTCCGTAATAGACCAAGGCCGGTTCCGGGGCGCTGGATTCAGGAGCTCAACGGAGTCGTCAAGGACCTAGGCTCTTCCTGTCTTTCAGCCTGCCATTCTCAGAGTGTCGTCCATTTTCCTCAAGGTCCTGAGGTGGCCGCCCCGGCTACAGTCATCACAACGTAGGCCTGAGGAGGAGGCGTTTCTTGTTTATCTCCCCTTGTAAGAGTGAGGAAACTTGCCTAGAAGCTTCCCAGCAGACTTCCCCTCAAGTGCCATCAGCTAAAATGGTCATATGCCCTTTGTTAAATCAGCATCTACGAGAGGAATAAAGTACCCCCACCCCAGGGATCTGGGGCATGGGACTGAACAAAATTGGTTATGTTGGTGAGGAGGAAGGGGAGAATGGCTGTTGGCTGTGTCTGCCGTGTTTGTCCGCTGAGGTGCCCCAGCTTTCTCCCACAGTGCCTGGCCCTAGTAGGTGCTCAGTAAGTACTCACCAAACAACTCTGTGAGCCCTCTGCTCCAGCGTTACAGCAGAGTGGGAGGACGAGGTTCGGCGATGGAGCTTCTTCAGATGGCTGGCTCCGTGTCTTTCCTCCTGACTTTGGGGAAGTACCCAAACTCACTGGCTTGACCGGGATGCGGGTGGGGGACTGCAGGGTGGGGGTTTGGCTCAGTGGGGCCAGAGGGGCCAGGCTTCCATGGCTGCTTCAGTTCAAGGACACAGTCTAGGTCCACCCCATTTGGTCTGGAGCCTGTGAGGGGCAGGCAGACATGAGAAATGGTGGGGAGCAGTGAAGAGAGGAGATGTGGCTCCTGCAGGGAAGGCCCTAAGGGCTGCGGCGGTGGCAGCCTCCCGTGGGCTACGACATGTACATGGGGGAAACATGCTCCTTTTTTACTCTAGTATTTAGCTCATTCTGTGTATCTTCACTGAGCACCTGCGATGTGCCAGCATGTGCTAAAAGCTGGTGAGTACTCAATGGTCAGGAACACTGGCATGGCGCCTGTCCTCTTGGAGCTTCTAGTCTAGTGGGGGAGGCAGATCCTAGTCAAACAATCATAGAAGGAAATTTAAAGGATGGCCATGGTAGTGATGAGGAGAGGCATGTGGCATGAGCCTCCAGGAGGAGATGGCAGGGAGAGGGAGACAGGGGAATGACTTGTGATGTGCTTAGAAGGTGAAGTCCATGTGTCGTGGAGAGGGGTCAGTAGTGAGGTGAGGAAAAAGGAAGAGTATAGGGCGCCCCTCAGGTTTCTGGCTCAACGAATTGGATAGACACTGCTGCTGTTCAGAGAGGTAGAAGACACTGGAAGAGGATCAGGCTGGAGAAGAGGGGCAGGGGAGCTCATGAATTGGGTTTTCAGTCATGTTCGGTTCGAGGTATGAACTCAGCCGGTCTGGAAGCAGCAAGACTTCTCAAGCTCTCCCATCTCCAGGACATGGGAAAGATCGGTAGATGAATGGATTCCCTTCTTCCCTGTTTTTCCTCCCTGGCCTTGTGAGCCTGGGGCTGTGTCCTTACGTGAAATAAGGACAAGCACTGAGCACTTACCCTGAGCCAGGCTCTCTTTTTAAAGACTTGACATATTTCAGCTTATTGAGGCCCTGTACCAACCCTATAGAATAAATACTGTTACAAACCCTCACTTCACCTGTGGGGAAACAGAGGCCCAGAGATCCTGAGTAGCCTGTTGTGTGAGGTCAGGTGGCAAAGCCCAGATCTGGACCCAGGCGGTCTGAACAGGAGCTGCGTTCTTACTCACTGCGCCACGGCATCGTCCCGGGCACGCTCGGGGCTGTGTTCGCGTGAGCATCAGGGACTCCGCACTGGGACATTCATCACCGCAGGCTGACAGAAAGCTGTTCCAATCCTGACCCTGTGATGGCACATTATGGTGGCACAAAGATTTTAGCAGAATTCACATTAGAGAATTTGGGAACCAGAAAATGAAACGTGACAGCTGACAACAAAGGTGTCTGAGTCTTAACTTTGTGCCCTCGTGTGGGGGAGACCCTGAGTTGTCATGCTGCTGAGGCCGGTTCCCTGTGACCCCTGGCAGAGTTTGGCTGTTTTAGCTCTGTGAGAAAGTCCCCAGGGACAGAGGTGTGAGCAGGACCGGGGGTTCAGAGGCAGGGAGGAGACACGGTACAGATGGGGCTTTGCACAAGTATTCAGCCAGGGAGAGGTGAAGAGGAGCTGGTAGGCCCAGCTTCAGGCTGCCTCACTCCCAACTTCTCCTCTCTTAATTCAGATGAAGTGGTTGTTTTAACGGAATATGTTGGCTGACAGTCAGGATTGTAGCAGCTTTCTTTCTTCTCAGGTTTTTTTTCCTCCCCTTACTTTTAAATTATACTTGAAACAGATACAGAAAACCACAGAAGACAAATGCATAGTGAATTTTTATAAGGCGACCACTCTGGAAAATCAGCACCTAGATCAACGAGCCTCTCTGTGCTCTGTCCCAAAGGCACCTCCTTTCCTCTCCCCCAAAAGTAGCTCCCCTTCCTGACTTCTGTGGTAATCACTGCCTCGCATCTCCCTATGACTTTACCACCCAAGAGCACCTTCTTAAACTCGTCATTTAGTCTTACCCACTTTTAAAAAAATTAGTAGTAAAAATTGTAGTAAAAAACACACAGCATAAAATTCACCATCTTCACCATTTTAAGTGTACAAGCGTACAGTTCAGTGGTGTGAGGTACATTCACGTTGTGCAGCCATCACCACCATGCACCTCCAAAACTTCTTCATCTTGCCAAACTAGAACTCTGTACCCACTGAACAACTCCCAGTCCCTCTTCCCTCACGCCTGGGAACCTCCATTCTACTTTCTGTCTCTATGAGTTTGATTACCTCATGTAAGTGGAATCGCACGGTATTTGTCTTTTCGTGACTGGCTTTTTTCACTCAGTATTAATGTCCTCAAGCTTCATCCACATTGCTGCACGTGACAGGATGTCCTTCCTTTTTAAGGCTGAATTATATTCCGCTGCATATATAGACCACATTTTGTTTATTCGTTCATCTGTGGATGGATACTTGAGTTGCTTTTACCTCTTGGCTATTGTGAATGATGCTGCTATGAACATGGGTGTGTACTTACCTACTTTTTTATTTGATATGTCTTTAAAGTCTTTTTAACCCAAAGATTCTCCCTCCATCCCTTTTCCCCTCTGCTAATTATATGTTGACGATCCCAGGGCATTGGACCAGTTGACCTTCCCCAGTCCGGATTTTGCTGACTGCATATTGGTGATGCATGCAGTTCAGCATCTGTATTTCCAATAAATGGGTAGTAGGATACAGAGGCCTGATCAATTCAGGCTGTGATTTTTTGGCAACTGTAAGTGGTGGTGTGTTCTTTCAACAAAAGGTGCACGCAGAGTTGTGTTGTCATTTTGTGAGTGTGCACGTAAGGGGTGATGTTAACAGCAGCTGATATTCAATGCCTGGATCCATTAATTAATTTATGGGTACAAAATGGTGTTGTTGTAGTTTGCTCACTCCTTTTTCATTAATTAGTTTCAGCAACTTTCTTAACAGTTAACCAATGGAGACAAACCATACTGCAACCAATGTAATACTGCTTTGGTGTGTTTTAGATATTTGTCTTTTGATAGGATTTTGTTTGAAGAAAGAGTCCACTGCTTTGAAAACAATAAAAGAGCAGAGAACTTCTGGGTAATGATAACTGATTGAATATGTCCATTTTCACTCTCTTAAAATTCTACTAAATTGACAGAAAAAGGATATTTTGAAGGTTCAAGATCCGTAAAGACAGAGAAAAGAGAAGAGGGATAGCAGCAACACAATTGTGGACCTGGTGTGAAGGGTTTGGCATCCTCTGAGAGCTCCCTGAGAAAAAGGTACGTGAGAAGTCAGCATTTTGAGACCTTTAATGTATGAAAATGTCTTTATTGTACCTTCACATTTGATTCATAGTTTGGCTGCGTATGGGATTCTTTTTTTTTTTTTTTTTTAAAGATTTTATTTACTTATTTGACAGAGATAGAGACAGCCAGCGAGAGAGGGAACACAAGCAGGGGGAGTGGGAGAGGAAGAAGCAGGCTCACAACGGATGAGCCCGATGTGGGGCTCGATGTGGGGCTCGATCCCACAACGCTGGGATCATGCCCTGAGCCGAAGGCAGACGCTTAACCGCTGTGCCACCCAGGCACCCCTGCGTATGGGATTCTAAGTTGGGAACCCTCTTCCTTCACAGTTTGCCGTCTGTGCTCCAGCGTTGTTGCTGTTGAGAGAACCGAGACCATTCTAATCCCTAGTTCTTTGTAGGTGATGTTATTTTTACTATTTCTGGAAGCTTGTGGGATCTTCTTTGTGATCTCAGGATGCTGAAATGCCACAGTGGCTTAACTAGGTGTGGATTTATTTTCATACATGGTGGAGATAAATTCCAAAATGACCAGTTGTGAGAGGTGAAAGTTGGTAGCTCTCCGGAGGAGAAATGGTGGTGGTGGTGGTGGTGGTAGGGGGTGGGGACACCTGCCATTTTCATAACTAATCTTACAGAATAATTTGACCATATCGGTGCATGTATAGCTTTGATGTAAAAATAACAACTTAAAGGAAAAGACAAAGAAGGAGCATGGGCTTAGGAGGAAGGCAGACCTGGGTGTGAATCCTGAATCCCTGGCTTGGTTAACAGAAGGTTTGTGGGTCATGCAACATCTCTGAGCTCTAAGCCTCAGTTTTCTTACTTCAGATGGGGGTGGGTATTCCCACTCTGTCCAGATCACATGGTTGTCTGATGGAGGATGGAGGGGATTTTGTAAGCTGTGAAGAGTGAGCTCACAGGCAGTTAGCATCCCTAACGAGACCTGACGTGGAGGCTGTGTTTCCAGCTGTTAGGAGACTTTGCACAAATCAAGAGGTTGTCATTCCCTGCAGTGCAGCCTTTTCTTTTATCCCTCTCTGTTCCCTGCTACCAGAGAAAAAAGCCAATTGGTTCTACATGGTAACATGGGCCCCTGTCAAACTGTAGCCTTTGCCAGGCCCCAGTGTTACCTGCGGTGCTGAGTTCATCACCTCGCCCTGGGATAGCCGTGTGTCCCTCGCGCTCTCATTCTCCAGCTTCCGAAGGCATTTCCTCCTGGGAACTGTATCTGGAAGGCAGGGATGTTGCCACCAGTCAGCGAGTAGAAGCCAGGCTTCCCCAAACATGGCTAAACGAATCGAAGATGATGGCGTATCTTAATTAAGGTGCTTGTGTACGCACAGGAGGAGATGCTCGTGGTTTCTGATTCGGAGCCACCTGGCCGGAGTGCTGGATTGCGAACGGTTCTGAAGCCGAGCTCAGCGAGAAGGAGTTGGTGGTTAATCAGTATCGATGGACGAGGGAGGGGATAAGGGCAGCCTGCCAACCATGTACTTGTCATCCCTGAAAGAAAAGTTCTTTTCCTTTTTCCTTGGGGCATAACCTTCATAAAATACATTAAATTGAAGTGTACCACTTGGTGTCTTTTTACACGCACACACATATTACTACCATCTAGATCAAATAGAGTATTTCCAGACGCCCGGAAGAATTTGAGTCACTCCTCTCTCAGAGACAACCATTATTTTGACCTCTATCAGCATAGATTAGTTTTGCTTGTGTTTTACTTCATATAAACGGAATTAAACAATAGGAGTGCTAGTGTCAGGCTTCTTTCACTCGGCAGACTGCCTCTGTGATTTATTCCTGTTCTTGCCCATTATTCCATTGTATGGATACCCTACAATTTGTTTATCTATTTCCCTGTTGATGAGCGCTGGAGCCCTTTCCAAGTTGGGGCAATTATGAATGAGGCTGCTAGAACTCCTTTTGTGCGTGTCTTTTGGTGGACTAAACCCCTCGGTCTGTTGGGCATTGTTCTGGACTGAGTGTTTATATCCCCCCAGATTCATGTATCGAAGCCCTAACCCCTAGTGTGATGGTATTAGGAGGTGGAGCCTTTTGGAGGTGATTAGGTTAAGATGAGGACCTGCCGGGGAGCCCCAGGATGGGATTTGTGTCTCTGTAACAAGAGGAGGAAGCTGCAGACCTTCCTCTCTTTGCTGTGTGAGGATACAGCAAGAAGGCAGCTGTCTGCCAGCCAGGGAAAGGGACCTGGGCATTCAGGCACCTTGATCTTGGACTTCCCAGCCTCTAAAATGATGAAAAGTAAATGCGTGTTGTTCAAGGCACCCCCACTTTATCCAGCCTGTGGTAGTTTGTTATAGCCGCAGAGGTAAGACGGTAATGCATCTCTATCTGCATCTCTGTCTGTAGTTCTATCTCTACCTCCAGTTCTACCTAGAAGAGAACTGGCTGGTTCATAGCGTAGGTGAATGTTTAGCTGGATTTCTATTCACAAAGCACTGAATTGCATCAAACGTAAACTCAGTCTCTGTTCACATCAAACATGGTGCCGGGCTCCCAGTCCACAGGGAGCTGTTGGACTCTGACGCTGAGCCTGGACATCAATTTAGCACAGTCCTTAAAAGTAAACATTTATACAACCAGGCAGCTTGTTCTCTAACCTTCCACTATTTTAATATTTTTATAATATTTCATATTTTCAATCGCATAATTGAACTTCGGTTTTCTGCAAGCTTGAACAAATCTGGAATTCCCTCTAATTCTTTCTTGATTTTTCAGGGGCTTGTCTAGGTTTGTTTTGCCAGATGTCAAATCTTCAGCTCTCTTTAATTGTCCTAGAACAGATCTTGCCTGTATCTGCTGGAAAAAGCCTTGGGATACTTCCCCGTTCCATTGATCAGTTCTCTACGCCTGGAAATTATGATTTTTTTCCATCCAGAAGGCAATAATTTCTCTAAAAAAATGACCTCCTTTAGCTTTAACTCTGCTTTTTGAAATAATAGCTTGCTGTATGTACCATTTATATTGAATGTTTATTACGTTTGCTCACTAAATACCTCTGGCTGTAGAAAAATCCTGACTTACAAACTTGGGTCTGATTTTAACAAAGATCACACTTCTTGTTTCAGCAATGCAGAGCCTTGTTCATGGTGGATGCACAATATTTATTGAACAAACTTAATGAAAATCATTTAAGAAAACATTACACAGAACTGTAACTAGAGGCTGTGGAACGTTCCTTCCAGCTCTAAGGTTTTAAGGCAAAGCCCTCAGGTGGTTTCCTCACCCTAAGCCCCTGGCGTGGACAGCTGGAGGAAGGGGTAAGGAAGTAATTTTCACAGCAGAATGGAGTGGAGCTGCCTGGGCAGAGGTCCAGGGGCCCTGGTCGGGCACATTTATCCAGCCGCCAGCTGCCCTGGCTCTGGACTGTCATTATAACTGGATTTCTAAATTCTGTCTTTCCTCAAGGATTGAGGACCTGAGTTTTCAGCTCCCGTTCCAGTTCCTTATGGTTTTACAGACATTTATTGAGCATCCGCTGGGCCCCAGGTACCGGGTGAGGTGCTAGACCGCAAACATGAACAGTGCGCAAGCCGTTAGATAGCCAATAAGCTCTGTGGCCCTGGGTTAGTTATTTCTCCTCTAGGGGCTCTACTTCCTGATCTGTAAAATGGGGCTGAAGTGGGGAGATTGCAGGGTTTATCTCTGGAGAATCATTCAGCTGTGCTACGCCGGGGTGCTATGCATCTGTCCTCACAGAAGGAAACAGGACAGGGTGGCTGCAGTCACTGGACGGATCACAGAGCTGGACCATTTCGGCGCTTCCCTGGGTACAGTCCGCCCTCAGCTCCTCGCAGATGGTGCCTGAAACCTCCCAGATGAACTCTGCTCCGCGCCCATCCCCATTTGTCCAGAGGCGCTGTCCTGATATATCCAACAAAAGTGCTTGTTTTGCGTGCTTTTGGAGGCCCCCCCCCTTAGCGGACACCGCCCACCCCCAGGGGCGGGTCCAGAAGGCCCCACCCCGCCGTCGCGCGTCCTCGCTGCCCTGACCCGTCTCTCCCTCTCCCGGAACGCGCAACAGCACCCCATCAGTGTCCTGCCAGGCGGAGCCTGTGGGGAGCAAGTGTCTGCGAACCTGCTCAGGACCCTGCGTTCTGGGACGCTCCCCTGGCCGCCCAGGGCCAGTTGATGAATGTTCATTGAAGATGAGAGACGCTCCAAGGACCCAACCTGCCTTGGCAGAAGCCCAAAGCAACTTAATAGTTGATTTTAAAAATTCTGCCCTGCCTGAAAACCCTCCAAGCCTCCTCCAACCCCACCCCCTCCCCCCACCCCGATTCCTCAACGCCATTTAAATACTGCGTTGGTTGTTTCCCATCTGCGGTCAGTCATTTACACCGTTGTCAGGCCTTTGCGGGGCCGGGCCTGGGTCTGGGAGTGGAGCCCTGGCCCCACCAGCTGGATACCCCGGCAAGCAGTTCGCCCTGAGGCTCAGACTTCTGTCTGTAAATAGGAAGAGAGCACCTCCCTTGCAGCATTACCTACAGATGATTCATGTCATATGAAATCTTCAGCAGACAGTTTTGCTGTTGCGGAGTGCCGTAAAATGGGTTAAAGGTGTGACGTCTGGAGTCACAACGCCAGGGTTCAATCCCCTGTCCCTGTCGTGGGTGACGGTGAGCAGCTTATTTACCTCTGGGCAGGAGTCGCTTATTGTTAGTGATAACTACTGTTTTCATCATTTTTTGGGCCCATCCTGGGCAGCTGGTGAGACCAGTGATTGGACAGGCATTCTGGAGCACAGCCTCTCCCTTAACTGCACCATCACTTATTATTTTTTATTGTGGTATCTATCTATCATCTATCTATCTATCTATCTATCATGTATCTCCATTTTAACCATTTTTAAGTGTACAATTCAGTGGCATTAATTAGTTTCGCAGTGCCATGCAACATTACCCCTATTTTCTTTCTTTTATAAGATTTTATTTATTTATTTGATAGAGAGAGAGACAGCCAGCGAGAGAGGGAACACAGGCAGGGGGAGTGGGAGAGGAAGAAGCAGGCTCCCAGCAGAGGAGCCTGATGTGGGGCTCAATCCCAGGACTCTGGCATCATGCCCTGAGCGGAAGACAGATGCTTAACGACTGAGCTACCCAGGCGCCCCAGCCACCCACACGCCCCAATCACCCCTATTTTCAAACAAACTCACTCTGTGCCTGTTAAGCAATAACTCCCCATTCCTCCCGCCCTCTGGCCCCTGGTGACTTCTAATCTATTTTCTGTCTCTGAGTTTGCCTATTCTAGATATTTCATATAAGCCATACTTATTTTTAAAGCTTCCTTCGCAGATTTATAACAGCTCTTCAATGCAGGGGTGTAAAATGTATTATTCAGAATTTAGTTTGCTCATAAAATAATTAAATTTGGAATATTAAGTTTAGTGGTAATTTTATTCAGGCAATAATTATAAATCTAGTGATTACATCTTTATTTCTAAAGTAATGGGTTTTTTTTTGTTATGCCTTTTTATTGTAGAAAATATGGAAAATATAAAAGAGGATAAAAGAAGAGGCTATCCCAATAATGTTAATGTTTGGTAAGTTTTTTTTTTTTTAATTAGATTTACAATTACTCAACATAGTACTGGAAGTCCTAGTCACAGCAATCAAACAAGAAAGAGAAATAAAAGGCATCCAAATTGGTAAGGTAGAAGTAAAACTCTCACTATTCGCAGATGACGTAATATATAGAAAACCCTAAACACTCCACCAAAAAACTATTATAACTAATAAATGAATTCAGTAAATTTGCAGGATACAAAATCAATATATAGAAATCTGTGCATTTCTTCTATACACTATTTCTTCTAGTCCTAACAGTGAACTAGCAAAAAGAGAAATTTAAAAAAATCTCATTTACAGTTGCATCAAAAAGAACAAAATACCTATGAATAAATTTAACCAAGAGGGTGAAAAATCTGTACTCTGAAAACTATATGACATTAATGAAAGAAATTGAAGATGATGCAAATAAATGGAAAGATATACCATGCTTATGGATTGGAAGAATATTATTAAAATGTCTATACTATCCAAAGCAATCTATAGATCAATGCAATCTCTTTCAAAATGCCAGTATTTTTTGCAGAACTAGAACAAATAATCCTAAAATTTGTATGGAACAAAATACTCTGAATAGCCAAAGAAGAACAAAACTGGAGGTATCACAATCCCAGATTTCAAGAAGCTATAGTAATCAAAATAGTAGATACTAGTACAAAAATAGACACATAGATCAATAGAATAGAATAGAGCAACCAGAAATAAACCCACATTTATATGGCCAATTAATCTGTGACAAAGGAGGCAAGAATATGCAATGGGAAAGAGACAGTCTCTTCAACAAATGGTTCTGCGAAAACTGGACAGCTACATGCAAAAGAATGAAACTGGATGAGTTCCTTATACCATACACAAAAATAAACTCAAAATGGGGGTGCCTGGGTGGCTCAGTCAGTTAAGTTTCCAACTCTTGATTTTGCTCAGGTCATAATCTCAGGGTTGTGAGATGGAGCCCCACATCAGGCTCCGCACTGGGTGTGGAGCCTGCTTAGAATTCTCTCTCTCCCTCTTCCTCTGCCCCTCTCCAACCCCTGCTCTCTCTCTCTCTCTCTCTCCCTCTTTCTCTCTCAAATAAATAAAAACTCAAAATGGATTAAAGACCTACATGTAAGACCTGAAACCATAAAACTAAAGAAAACATAGGCAATAAACTCAGACATCAGCCTCAGCAATATCTTCCCAGATCTGTCTCCCCCAGACAAGGGAAACAAAAGCAAAATAAATAATTGGGATTACATCAAACTAAAATGCTTTTTGAATAACAAAGGAAAATATCAACAAAATGAAAAGGTAACCTACTGAATGGGAGAAGATATTTGTAAATGATATATCTGATAAGGGGTTGATACCCAAAAAATATAAAGAAATCATACAACTCAACACCAAAAGAACAAATAATCTGATTTAAAAATGGGCAGAGGACCGGAATAGACATTTTTCCAAAGAAGACATACAGATGGCCAACAGATACATGAGACATACTCAGTATCACTAATCATCAGGAAAATGGAAATCGAAACACAGTGAGATACCACGCCACACCAGTCCAAATGGTTAGTACCAAAAAGAAAAGAACAAGTGTTGGTGAGGATATGGAGAAAAAAGAACCCATATGCACTGTTGGTGAGAATGTAAACTGGTGCAGTTACTATGAAAAACAGTGGAAGTTCCTCAAAAAATTAAAAATAGAAATACCACACCATCCAGTAATTCCATTTCTGGGTATTTACCAAAGAAAACAAAAAAACAAATTCAAAAAATATATTCACCCTGTGTTTATTGCAGCATTATTTACCATAGCTGAGGTATGGAAGCAATCCAAGTGTCCATCAATAGATGAATAAAGAAGATGCCATATGTATATATACATAGATATATGAATGGAATATTATTCAGCCATAAAAACAAATGAAATCTTGCCATTGATGGCAACATGGATGGACCTAGAAGGTATTATGCTAAGTGAAATAAGTCAGACAGAGAAAGACAAATACCATATGATTTCACTTATATGTGGAATCTAAAAAACAAATGAACAAACAAAAGAAAGAGAAACAGACTCATAAATACAGAGAACAAACTGGTGGTTGCCAGAGCGGAATAGATGAAATACGTGAAGGGCATTAAGAGGTACAAACTTCTAGTTATAAAATAAATCATGAGGGTGAAAAGTACAGTATAGGGAATATAGTCAATAATATTGTCATAACTTTGTATAGTGATAGGCAAATACACACCATGGTGAGCATTTTGTAATGTATATAATTGTCAAATTCAGATGTTGTACATCTGAAACTAAAATAATATTATGTCAACTGTACTCCAATTAAAAAAAAGTTCATGTTATCTGCAAAAAAATTAGATTGACATTAAATTCATTGCTGTTTCTAGACTATCACCTGTTAAACTTGGGACTTTGCCAGTTTGAGAAGGACTGCCACATTTGAGGTTAGAAGATCCCTGTACTCTCGGATGGCAAGGAAAGTTCTGAGGGTATCAGGTCTTTGTGTGGGTTATGTTGCCAAGCAGACCCAGAGGGCACTCATTTGTAGCACTAAGGAAAAAGGAGAGGAGGGAATCCTCTAAAATTAACCATATAATGTTTATCAAAAAGAACTTCCTCTAGATAGACCTTTTCTCCACGCCGTCATTATTACCAGTTTTTAAAAAAATTAAATTCAGAAAATTTAAAAACTTTCTTAAAAAAATGAACACACTTACCATGCGTAAGCACAGCATAAGGCACTTTCATATGTACCTTTCATTCAATTCCACTCTCTCTCCAGGAGGTAGAGCTTAACCCCATTTTACATCCTGCCTCTGCCACTCAAACGTTGTGAGACCTTGGGCAAATTACTAAACCTCTCTGTGCTTCCAGCTTCTGGTTTATAAAAATAGTACCTACCTCATAAATTTGTAGGGAAGACTAAATGCTTTAATATGTAAAACTCTTGGAATAGTATAAACCTTTAGAATGTATAGGCACAGTGGAAGTTTCTGGTTAGCTGTTAACAAACGATGCCCCTGAAGCTTGGGGGGATTAATGAGCTCCCTGGTGACAATTTCTGTCATCTTCTTGGATTTTGGAGAGGATAGAGAATACTTCTGCCTTTTCATGTCTGGATTTGGGTACATGATGTGCTTTGAAGCAGGATTGTTTCTCTCCCACATGCCACAGGAGGCGCAGGGGCTGAATCAGAGGATGAGTAGAGTAGAGAAATGGATCATGTCTCACTCCTCAGCTTAAGCCCCCAAGATGGCTTCCCATTCCCCTTGGGATTTGACCCAACTCCTCAACAGATCTACTCTTCAAGATCTGTCCCCCTCTGACCACCACTCCAGTCTCATCTCCATCCTGGAAAAGCTACTCCCAGTCATGCCAAAGGCTCTGTGCCTATTTTTGCCTCTGGGCCTTCTCCTACCCCATTCCCAGATCAACCTTCGGGAATGAAGGACTTTCCCCCAGCTTCTGGAAATGCTGCCTGAAGATGGTCCTCAGCAGTCAGTCCTCTCTGGGGTTTGCCCTTAGCTGAGAAACTGCCTCACACAGGGTTACACCTCCCTTCAGGAGCAGCCTTGGTCCAGTGACTGGTCAATGCCATGGGACAAAGGCCCTGCACTATCGCCACAACTTGGGACACTGCAAAGCGTTCTCTATTCAGAGCTTTCTGTAGAGCTTATTAAGCCTGCTATTGAAATGACATCGTAGATCAGCATCGCCTCTGTGCAATCTTTGCCCTTTCCCTCCCTCCCACAACCTTGATCCTGAGAACATTCCCTAATAAATGCTCTGTAGGCTCTTCTTCATCCCAAAGGCTCCTCCCAGGAACCCAGCCTGGGCCCTGTGCTGACTCTTCCCATCTATCCAGTGGCTCATTACACCCAGGGGTCTCAGCCTGGCCTCCGGTTCCCTCAGCATCCAGCTCTCCCCCCAACACCCTAACTCACTGCTCCCTGGGGAATTCTCTTTCTAGCTAAATATGACTCTTCATTGCCCTGATTTTGACAGGAGATCTGCCTTTTTTGCACCTTTATTCTCAAGATACACCTCTCCTGAATGAGCCCCTGTGTTTCAGTAAACAGATATTTATTCAGCATTTTCCACGTTCCAGTCCCTAAAGTAGGCATTAGGAAACAAGATGATGGCAACCTGCCCTCGTGGAGCTCCAGCCTAGGAGGGAGGAGACACATTAGATAAACAAGTGATTACAAATGACAGTATCAGTGCTCTGAAGGTGGCATGGGAGCCAGGAGTTTGCATGACAGGGGAGAGGGTGGGCTCAACCCAGGATCAGGGAAGGCTTCCCTGAGGAGGTGCTGCTTAGGATGAGGAGGACTAAGCCAGGTTGAGAACAGCAGAAAGAGCATGCTGGCATAGGGACTGTCCTATGCAAGGAGTGTGAGGTGCTTTATAAAGTGAGAGAAGCCCCGTGTGGCTGAGGCCCCTTCCTCTCTGGCCAATTTCATGGTACTTGTCAGAGTCAAGTGGCTGTTTGCTTGGCAGTATCTTCCTAGCATGCTGGGAGTGTTTAAAGGGTACAGAGTGTTGTTAAAAATCTTTTACAAACTTTGTTTCTGTGCAGGATGGAGTAATGGGCCAAATTTACCCTTCCACCTTAAACAACTAAAAAAACAAAAAAATGAAGCAACTGTTTTCAGACATTGGACAACTAGTAATGTGGGGTGGTGATTCCTTTGAGAGGAAAAACAAGTATGGTGAAGATTATAATTGACCTGGCTTATAGGCTAGAGAGTTTCCAGGCCACAGAGCAAGAGGGGCCCCGAGGTGGAACCCAGCATGAAGCTGAGTTGAAGAGTTGAAGCTAAGAGTTTGGGAGGCCAAGGTGGCTAGAGTTCTCGGGAGAAGGGAGAACAACTTGCTGCAGAAAGAGAGAGAGAGCAGCCAGGGATTTGTAGATGGTTTCTGCCTGTGATCCATCCCACTCCCAGTCTTCAGCTGAGCACCAATCAGGGCATACTGTAAACTACCTGAAGCTGGGGAAAGTTCCATGCAAATGGAGTAGGAAAAAACAATCCTTGGAGCTCCCACAGCGCTGGTGTTTATACCAGCTAGAGTAGAAAGCCTCTGAATTCACATGGCATTGAGTAGAATATTCAGAAGGGTATTTTCTCAGTAGTGGAAAAGTCAGCTCTAAAGTCTCCTCTGATCTTGCTTAAGAAAGTTTAAAAGTAAGCCTTGAAAGGATCAAATTGTTCCCAATAACTTGACTCTGTTCTAGAACAAGGCCCAAGATTATTTTTTAAAAATACAAGAATGTCCAGCATCCAATAAGGTAAAATCCACAATGTCTGGCATCCATTCTACATTTACCAGGATACAGAGTAGTAAGAAAATATGACCCCAAGTGAAGAAAAAAAGCAAACAAAACTGACCCAGAAAGGATACAGATAAGAGAATTCATAGACGTAGCTATTACAACTATATTCCACATGCATGAGAAGGCAGAGGAAACATAAACACATTAAGAAGATACATGGAAGAGAAAAAGACACCCAAATAGATCTTCTAGAGATGCAGACCACAATGTCTGAGGTAGGACTGTGCCGGATGGGCTTGACCGCAGATTAGTCACTGCAGAAGGAAAGATGATGAACGTGAAAACACAGCACTAGAAACTCGCCAAGATGAAACACACAGAGAAGACTAAAAAAAATGACTGGGCATCAGTAAGCTTTGGACAACTTCAAGTGGCCTAATATACGTGTAAGTGGGGTCCCCAGAGGAGAGGAGAGGAGAGGAGAGGAGAGGAGGGGATGTAAAAAACTTTCGAAGAAATAATGATTGAAAACTTCACATTCGATGAAAACCATGAGCAAGATACAAGAAACCCAATGAATCCCAAGCAAAAAAAATCTCTTACATTCCAATGCCTGGCTCACAGTTGGCATGCAATCAATGTCTGATAAATGAATGAGCAAATTGCTGCCTGCACAGACTCTCCCCCCTGCTTTCTCCTTTCCTCTCCTTCTTTCTTCTCTCTCCTCTCTGCTTCTCTCTTGCTTCTTATCTGTCAGAGTTGTCCTGCATACATGTGGTACCCTCTGTAAAAGCCACTGATCTTAAGTCTAGGAGCTTGTTTCTGCTTTAGGCTTTGTCACTGAAAGCCTCAAGCAGTCCAGCCAGCCTCCTTCAAATTTGAGTACATCAAGGGGTTTAGAGATTAAAGCTAAAATATCCCGAGTGCTTCTGGAATGACTTCCCAGGGACCCCTGGCTTTTCAGTCCCTGTGGGGGTTGCAGGGTCAAGAGGAGTGCCCAGGATGGACTGAATGCTGTGTTCTCCCCAGATGTGAGGCCTAGCAGAGCAAGATCCAGCCGTGTTCATGGTTCACTTCTGCAATTCCTTTGCCATGCGAGGTTAGGCTGCTTGCTTCACTTCTCTGGGCTGCCAACTGTACGGTGGTATTTAGATTTGATCATTTCTTTATCCCCTTCCAGCTCTGACATCTTGTGATTGAAGCTATGATGCACTAGTGTCACATGGCTCTGTCCCCTCCCCTCCAGTCCCCTGTGGCTATCTTTTTCTTTGTTGTGTCTCATTCTTCTAAGAGTGTGTGGAAATCCGAGAGGAGGGAGGCAGAGAGGCCTCAGACCCTTTGTCCTTGCTGGGCCCTTTCCTTGAGTGGCTCCCAGACTTTTCAGGTCCAAGTTCAAACTTATTAACCCAAAACACCAGGCCTCGATTCTAGAGCATGGTCTCTGGAGCCACCTGCATCAGAATCATACCGCCTCACTCCCCAGTGTGCTAATAGTGAAGATTCTGATTCAGAAGGTCTGGGGTGGGTCCTGGGAATTGGCATTTATAATAAGCATCCAAGGGGATTTAAAAATGCATTGGTGGTGATGGAGAGGTTAAGTCATACTATACAGGTAAAAAAAATCCTAGCAGTAGAAGCATGTGCTGAAACTGTTCCCTGGCCATCATCCAGGCCCTTCCCTGGGAGCCCCCACTGCCCCCGGTTCCAGGGATAGTGCATGGCAGGCACATACATATAAGGGCTTGTGCTTGAGTACGGGGACAGGCAAGGGAATTCTGCAAGCCCAGTAAAGCCAGAAGGGCTGCACCAGGGCCCGATGTGTCGATATATCGATGTGCCTTCCCTCTCGTCCTCCCCCCTCCCCCACCCCCCTCTCTGACCTCTGCCTTCACTTCCTACCTGAACCCCCACCCCACTGCAGCCTTGCTGCACTTGCCCCAGCTCAGCCACTGAGGACACTGCACCATTTGTGTGCCTTACCTCTGCCCTTCTCTTTGCCCAGGAAAGCTTTTCTTCCTGTTTTGCTGCCCAGCCAAAGCCTACTTATCCTTCAGGATTCAGCTCAAGTGCTTCCTCTTCCAGGGAGCCCTCTGGCCCTACCCTGAGCCCCACACTCTGGGGCTTCTCTGCAATTCCACACTCCTTGTTACCAAACTAATCATGCAGAGCGGACTTTCCTCTTTCTGTTCCCCAGTGGACTGTGATCTCAGTGCGGGCCAGGATTGGTTCTTACTCCCTGTTGATTTGCCAAGGCACTTAGGACAGAGATATTTAATAAATGGTGTTTAACAGATGCCCAGCTAGCAGGCATTTTGTCTCATTCTTGCCTTTTGCAGTCCAGAAATCCAAGCCCCTGGGCTCCACAGCCTTACCCAGGCTCTCTGCTTCTTGGTGCCTCAGAAGGGCTGTTGGAGGCAGGAAGAGGGCCCTGTGCAGAAAGCTGGAAGGAGGCACTCACCAAAGTCTAGCCGAGTCACAGGCAGGAGGTGGCCCTCAACTCCTGAGCATGCATGGCTGAGGGTACTGGAGAAGATTCCCACCACCGGGATGGGGAGACCTCCGCCCCGCCCCGCCCCGCCCCGGGGTTGCCCTGATGGTGGCCAGTGGGCTTTGGCAGAGCATTCCTGGCAGAAGCCACGTGACAGGGCTGCCTCCTCCCCACCCGTGCAGAGGGAGCAGGTGGCCTTGCTGTGGGGAGTGGGTAGGGAGATCCAACAGAGGGAGGGGCCTGGGAGAGGAAACTAACCAGCAGAGCCTTGTGGGGGTGGAGGGTGAGCTGCTGGCCAGGCGGTTGTTTCACGAGTAAATGTGCTAGGAACGCTAATGAGCTGCGTTCATTCATGGCTAGCGGCCTCCCAGATTGGAGAGCCAGCCAGGTTCTGGGGTGGAGGAACTGGGGATAGGAGCCAAGTTGGGGAGCTGCCTGGCTGCTGGGGCAGGGCCTCCCATGACTAAGCTGGCGAGGGGAGTCTTTGTCCTGGGTCTGAGGGGGCCCTCTTTCCTTTCCTCCCCTTTATAGGAAAGGGCAGGCTTTGCCGGGTGGTGACAATTTGGGATTCACTGTCCAGGCTAGTCTAGAAGCTTCTAGGGCACTGGCTGGCTCTTGGGAGACACAGGCAGGGCTGATCTTGCCACCCCCTGCCCTCGCCCACCCCTCCTTCCACCCCTTCACGGGACCACTCTGAAACCCCCAGGGCATGTGGCCCAGTTAATCAACACTCTCCCTTTTCCCCACATGGGTCCTAGCTTCTGGGGCACCCTCTGAGGTCACGGGGCTGGGGAGACATCGCTGGAGCAGAAGGTTGGAAACTGGACGTCTTCAACAGTCTTGAGTGCTGTCTGTGACAGGCCTACTAAGTGCCAGGTGCTGGGTTAAGTGCCAAAATGAGGAAATGAGGAAGCCGTGGGGGGGTAAGAGGCGGGCTCTGCCCCCGGAGGAGTGTCAGGGAAGGAACCACATGTGTAAACAGCTCCAGCTAGGAGGGGTAAACAAAGCAGCAGGCTCAGAGGAATGAGGGTTTAACTCTGCCAGAGGCAGCTGGGGAGGGCCGGTGAGGAGAGGGGGCTGAGCACCCTGTGGAGAAGCAGGAGAAATTTGTGAGGGAGAGGCGTGAGGGGGCCCTCATAGGCTGAGGAGGAGCGCTGGCTTAATTTGTGGGACACTCCTCTAAGATCACACCCCCTGGGGACCTGTGAGAAAGCCCCTTCCTCCTGAGTTGTCATTGAATTGCTGCTGAAGAACCGATGGCCTTGGATGCAGGTCAGGCCAGGAGTGTGTAAAAACTTTAAAAAAGAACGGTCAGAAGCCCATAACACCAGCCACATTAGTTGTGACCCACTGGCCACAGTTCTATCTGTGCTATGACAGTAGAGCTACTGTAAAATTTTCATCAAGATAGAAAAGAAAAACAAAGAAAACCCCAAGTCTTGGCTACCTGGGGGAGAAGGTTTTAATGTAGTGCGGCCTATCCACATCCCACCAGCCCCCTCTGACAAGCGGCATCCCTGCTGCGCCTACCCCGGCATCTCGGACCAGCTACCTTTCTTTCAGGTCTCTGCCAGGGGGAAACCCGGGTAGCCAACTCCTGGGAAGGGTGGTGCTTCTTGAGCTGCTTAAGTGTTTCTTCTTGCCAGCCTGTAGCTGGTCCAGAATCAGGGGATCGGCGGACAAAGGATGTCTGGGTCCTGTAGAGCACAAGCAAACCGTGGCTGTTCTTGATTTTGGGAAGGTCCTTCATCTTTTCTGGGCTTGAGGATAATTCTCTCCCTATCTGGATTTCCTGTTCACACCCATGCCCACACCTATGTCTATACCTGCCTTAGAGTAAGAAAAGTCGCTGCCCGAAGGAGGGTAAAAGCTTGGGGTCTCACAATGGTGGCCCGTGGAGTTTCTCTCCCAAGCAGGCCACCCAGCCCTTTTCCAGCCCTCTCTGCAGTCCTCGGATGACAGGACTGAATATTCGTTTTCATCTGTCAGAAATGGAAGAATGCTGGTGTGAGTGGAGGAAGGTATTTGCTGGATTTCCAACCCCCACTGATATTCTGCCAACTCCCCTACCCCCACCTGCCCAATGGGCAGAAATAATATCTCCCGGAAGTACAAATGTCCAAGTGAGGGCCATTTTCATCTGGGTGCAGTTAGCTTCAGTCTTCCCATCAGACAAGTGGGGTTGCTGCCATCCTGGTGGAGGCAGGAGAGAAGGCTGTACTCGGCCGAGGGCTTTTGTACACTCTCTCCTCCCCCGCCCCCAGGCTCTGTCCTCCAAGTCCCAGGCTAAGCAAGGCAGGTGGCTTGGAGAGCTGGGGCACGGGGCTTGCTTTCACCGAGTATTGACAAAGCAAGTCTGGTCGGGCCTGGGAAGCATTTCTGCCGTCGGGGAAAGCATGTCTGTGACCCTGGGGAAGGGGTCCAGGCGGCCAGATAAGATCTCCTTCCCCACTCCGGTCCAGCTGCGGGGGCTGCGCGTTCTGAGTGCGTGCGTCTAAGTGTGCACATACTCGCGGTGTGTGTGTGTGTGCGTGTGTGCGTATGTGTGTGTGTGTGTAGCTGGCCAGGACCAAGACTGGGCAGGTCGGGTCGTGACCATCCTCCCATCCCCCCGCACCCCCTGCCCGCTCGCGGCGCCTCGAAGGTTCCACCTTTGAAACTGTACGCTGCTCGCTGCAGCCGCCGAGTGGTCGTCGGGAGGCGGGGGCGGGGGGTGCTGGGGGAGGGCGGGGAGGAGTCTGGCCCTGGATGTGTGCTTTTCGATTGATGGATGACTGCCGGGTGGGAGTGAGCGTGCGGGTGTGAGTGTGTGATTGTGTGTGTGTGTGATTGTGTGTGTGTGTGTGTGCGCGGGGTGCGTGCGCGCGCGGGGCCTGCCCATTTTCCTCCTCGCAGCAGTCAGTTGGGAGCTGGAGGGAGGGAGAGAGGGAGACGCAGCCAGCGAGAAACCAGAGAGGAGCCGAGCGCCCTCCGCCCAAGGCGCCCTCCCTCGGTCCGCACACAGGCGCCGTCGCTTGGAGGAGCAAGGTGCCTCCCAGCCCGTGAGGGCGCCGCGCACGAGCCTCCTCGGTGGCGCTGCCCCGGGACTGCACCTGGAGGCCGCCCCGGACGGGGATGGTAAGCGGCTGCCGCCGTCTGGCACAGGAGCGGGACGCGGTGAGGGCACCATGGCGCTGACGCCCCGGAGGGGGCCCTCGGCAGGGCTCGTCCGGCCCGAGCTCTGGCTGCTGCTGTGGGCAGCCGCGTGGCGCCTGGGTGCCACCGCGTGCCCCGCCCTCTGCACCTGCACCGGCACCACGGTGGACTGCCACGGCACGGGGCTGCAGGCCATCCCAAAGAACATCCCACGGAACACGGAGCGCCTGTGAGTACGGCCCCCTTCCCCAGGGAGCCCCGAGGTTGCCCTCCCACCCAGACGCAGTTCGGGGCTGGGGTGGGAGCAGGACCGCTGGGGCCCCGGGCTCCGCAGCCAATAGATGGGTCAGTGCCTGCCAGGGCCCTTCCGGAGCCAGGAGCCGGCAGCATCACTGTTTCCCTTTCCTGGGATTCAAAGGGCCCTGGCGGGGCTGTCAGCTCCCAGCCTCACACCTGCACCCTGTACTCAGCGCTGGCAGGCCCTTCCCACTGTGCCAGCACTTTATTCCTCCAGGGTGCTGTGAATTGGTGCCAGAAAGCCTGCCTGGCACCCAAGGGGGAAGCTCCTCACTTGCCAGGGACCATATCTCCTTTTGGACACATGGATCTTTGGCTGTGTTCTGAGCAGCCTGTGTGGACTGGGCTCTGAGGGCTAGCAGGCAGGTGATGGGCAGCAAGATGGGATGGAGTTGAAGTTTCCAGTCTTCCCCTTCCTACCCATTGTTTGCCCCAGAGCCTTAAGAATTCTTCTCTTGCAGGTGTCAGGCATTGGTCCCCCAACTCACATCCAGCCATCCCCAACCCAGGCAGACAATGGGGCCTGAGGGATTTGGGTTTGGGGCCTGGGGTATGTTACATCGGCAGCAAGAAAGGGGTAGGTGTGACTTGGACTGGGAGACCCCTGAATCATGCTGAGAGGTCAGGAGCCTTGAGTGGAGACATTGACCATGAAAAGTCATTAAAAAATCATTTCTCTTCCCTCGTTCTCTCTCACTTCTAAATTCTTGAGGAAACTCAGCCCTTTCTAGACCCGCCGAGCTTTGTAGTGTGTGTGTGTGTGTGTGTGTGTGTGTGTGTGTGTTTATGGACCTATATAATTCACTTTCCTAGATTCTACTGCAGAATGTGTGTCTGTGTGAATTCCTAGTATCCGTGGTGTCACCTCAGTAATGGGAGGTTGTGAGAGTCCCTGTACGTGGGCCATGTGTGTGGATTTTTGGTCACATGTGGGGTCTTTGTGCTGCCTGCAGAGGTGACTGCCTCAGGAGATTTTTGAACTGGACTTTGGAGAAGGCTGCCGGCTGCTTTGAAACCTGCATACTCCTCCCCACGCTCCTGGGCAACTGCAGTGGCTCTCAGGAAAGGCGTGCAGATTTCAATAACTTGAGCACATTTTCATGGCTCCCAGCTGGCCAGAGGCAGAAATTTGACCCCGGGGAGAGCTGTCTCCTGGATCAAACTCTGTACCAAGGTCAGCAATTAGTGAGCACACATTTGCCCCAGACTCTTCTTGGCTGAGTCTGAAAAATTCCCGTGGAGGTTTCAGAGAATTTGCAATCTAGATGCAATCTTAGATGGGAATCGGGGTGTGTGTGTGTGTGTGTGTGTGTGTGCAGACAGTGTGTATTGTGGGGCTGGGGAGAGATGCTGGTGTGGAGAGAGGTTGGACCAAATCAGGTTTCCTATGCATTATGCTATGTGGCCATGGAGAGGGACTGAGGGTTGGAAATCTGTGCAGAGGACCCCTGAGGTTGCAGGGTCATCTCCACACCTATTCACTCTGGATCTATCCTCTGTTCCTTCACATCATCCACAGGGCGTTTCTCCTGCAGTTGTTATCCTGGTAGCAGCCTAGGTCTGAGACACGGTAGCCCCTTGCCTTTGCTTTTGGATCTGAATCTTGAATTCATCTCATTCCTTGCTCTTTCTCTCCACCTTTAGTTTTGAGGACAGTGTCTATTTTGATATTCAGAATTCTTGAGCTCTCTTGCAATCAGAGTGGAATGGAAGTGAAATTTCCTAGTGCAAAAGAAAGAGTTGGGGTCCAACTGCCTATGTTGCTGTGTGACCTTGGGCAAGTTACTTAACTTCTCTGAGCCTTAGTTGCTTTCCATGCAGAAAATGGGGCTGCTGATACTGAAATCTCTGGTTCTTGCGAGGACCAAGGATAAAGTGTGGTAAGTGCCTAGTTCGTTATGGTGCTCACTGAGTGAGAGGCATTATTATGATAGGGTCAGGAGAAGAGTCTCATTATTTAATTCAGCAAACATTTACAAAGCCAGGAACTGCCCTCACTGCTGAGGCTCCAGCAGGGAGTGAGCAAGTCCCTGTCTTCAAGGGATGTATAGTGGAGAGGCCCAAATGGAACACCTAACAGCTTTTGGGAGAGGGCCAGGCTGGCAGTGTGATGGGGCTGTGGTGGAGAGCACTGGGGTGGGAAGCACTTTTCTTGGGAAGAAAAGCACCTTCTTTTGGAAGGTGCTTCTCAGAGGATGGGCCATTTTTTAAAAAAAATATTTTTTATTTATTTATTCGACAGAGATAGAGACAGCCAGCGAGAGAGGGAACACAAGCAGGGGGAGTGGGAGAGGAAGAAGCAGGCTCATAGCGGAGGAGCCTGATGTGGGGCTCGATCCCACAACACCGGGATCACGCCCGGAGCCGAAGGCAGATGCTTAACCGCTGTGCCACCCAGGCACCCCAAAGGATGGGCCATTTTATTACACACTTTGGGACCCAACAGTGGTTGGTGGGAGCCTGTTAAGCAGAGAGGGCTGGCAGCCCAAACAGAGGGAATGCCTGAGCAGAGGGCCTGCAGGTGCGCCCGAGCCAGACTGATGGGTGAACGGACCAGCTGTCCGGGGCCGCAGCGTGCCGTGTCCAGTCCGATGTGATGAGGCCTGAGGGTGGGAAGGTTGGAAAGAGTCAGGAAGGCCTGTCTTCTTGGATTTTCCCTTTGGGGACATCAGGGATGGAGTCCACGGGTGAGTTATTGTGGAGGAGTGAGGGGAGATCTGGTCTTTGCTGTGTGTAAAACTTCTTGGGTGGGGAAAGGATGTAGAAAGCAGAGGGAGCCTGTCTTTGCAGCAGGCAGGCCTCGAAAGAGCCATTTGAGGAAGAAAAGAATACCCCGAAAAGAGGCCTTGGTGAGAGCCCAGGCAGACTCAAAATAACTGTAGCAAAGGCTCTCTCTCATTGATACGGGTGTTGTGCAGGACCAGGCCCAGAACAGCAGCCTCTGAGGCTGTGAAATTTGGAGAGACTGCAGCTGTGCATTCGCCTTTTGTCTCGTGGGCAGTTTCTATGGCAGCCTGTGAGGCCCGGCAACTTTATGATCCTATATCCCATAACTCCGGGTCCAGGCCTATCCCCGCAAGTGGGAAGAAATTGGTGTGCTGCGGGGACTTCTGGGAAGAGGCTGTGCAGGTCCCAGAGCTGTTGAGGAAATTGGCTCGGCCAGAGGGGCTGTGGGGCTGGTGGGCTGGGTGAGGATGCTGAATAATTCACAGCAGTGGAACAATTAAAATACAGAGTGAGGGTTAGGGGTGTGGTGGAGGAGGCCTGGAAGCTTCATCTCTTTGTAGAATTCAGCCTCAGAGGGACCCAGCCATGGCCACTATTAATTGTCTTTTCTTCCACTCAAGGACTTTGAATTTCTGTTTTTTTGTTTTTTTTTTTTAAATTAAAAAAGCCTTTTAGACTAGAGCATCCAGGAGAGTGTGGTAAGAGAGTGTAGCGTGGGGGGACACCGCTTCTCCCTTCCACCCTGGTTACTGACATTCTAGGCTTGTGGGTCCTGGGTGCAGAGATAGGAGAGGCCCGAGGATGACAAGGCCAGGAAGGGCCCTGGAAGGCCCACTGGCTTCCATTTGCACTCCCAGCCCAGTGTGGTCTGCAGTTCGTCCGTTTTTGGGGGCTTGCTCTCTTGCCTCCTGGCCAGTTGGTCCACTGCCCTAGCTCCCTGCCTGCTGCAGAGGCCTGGAGGGCCCTTGCCTTTTCCCGGCTTGGCCCCGTGAAACTGGAGGCCCCATTCAATGGGGCTGGGTGGTAAGGCCCAAGGAAGACTTCCCAGAGCACCCCAGCTGGATTGTCTGGGAGCCTGTTGGGAATGCCAAATCATGATTGGGTGGTGGTCATGGAGAGGGGTCAGGGGGCCAGACGGAAGCCATGTCTGCACCGTGGTCTCCTGCAACGGAGACCTGTACTGTGCAGGGGAGGCTGCCTCTAGGTGGGGCTTGCGTCTCTAGTAGCAGGTGCCCTGGGCTTATTGCTGGGTTCTGCGTGACTGGAGGCAGGCCTCTGGTGCCATCACTCCATCTGCTGTGAGACTCAGTTTCCCCATCTGTAAAAGGGGATAATGACAGTGTTGCAGGTTGGTGGTGAGGGTTAAGGGAGCCAATGAATGTAGACGGCCTGGTGGCGTGCTTGGCACAGGGCTGGGGTGTGAAAATGCTTTGTGATTTAACTAGGTGTTGATGTTATTATTATTTTTATTATTTGAGGAGCTCAAGCAAAGGTTTGAGGGTTCAGTGGGGCAGGAGAGAGCTTGGGAGGTGAGCACAGGAGTGTTGACCATGCCGCAAGCCTGCTCTCCTGGAGTCTGGCTGAGCGGAGCACTCCTTCCTTGTCCCCACGCACCTTTGTCTCCGTCTCCTGCAGTTTGGAAGAAGGAGCAGGGGGGTAGCAGGCAGGGATTCTCTGCAGGGCGGATGGTGTGATGGCATGGTTCTGGAGCCAGACTGCCTGCGATGTTAGCCCCATTCTGCCACGCAGCAGCTGGGGGGACCTTGGGCAAATTATGGGGTTTAATTAATTCATTCAACAGATAGCTGTCTATGGAATGTCTGCATGGTGCTGAGGGAACGGCGCCGGACAGAAGCCCAAACCGCCTGTCCCTTCTTGAGTTTTAGTCCAGCAAGGGAGGAAGCGATGAATGGCACTATATGAGAATAAACACGGAATTGCAAACTGGGGCAGTGCTCCGGAGGAATGTGTGACTTCCCAGCACTGCTGTTTCCTTGCCCCTAAAGTGGGGACGATTACAGGGCCTGCTGGTTGAAAGGACAGGCTGGTTGTGAGGATTACCTAGGGCAGTGCTGGGAGAAACACTTTGCAGTGGGCCTGGCACACAGCAAGTGCCCCATTAATGGTAGTATTATTATTGTTATTAAGGTGACAGAATTGCAGGGACAGGAAAGGAACTAGGGTGCCACTCAGGGCTGGATCCCAGCCTGGCCCTGCTCCCTCTTCCCTCACTGTGCAGCCCCCCATGCCCTGGATCCCCTGTGCACCCTGCCGCTGCCTCCGCGCCCACTCTGAGGCAGGGGGCTGGCCCTCGGTGGCCCTGGCTGCTCGAGGCTGCCAGCAGGGGCGGCCGTGCTCTTTGGGGCCGGGTGAAGGGCGGTGGGGACAGGCAGCTCCTGCATTATTGGAAGCAGACGGGAGCTCGGCGGAGTTGCCGCCTCCCGTTCTGTGCCGGCATTAGCAGCTCGGCAGGGCTCTCGCTTAATGGGATTTTCTCCCCAAATGCTGTAATTATCGCCATACAAATACTTATTACCCAGAGCAGATGACGGCCGGACTTTGGGCAGTAGCCAGCGAGCTGGGCTGTGCTCGGGGGGGTGGAGAACTGGCTCCTCTTTTTGATGGAGTTTGCGACCCCCTCCTCTTCTTTCTGGAACCCAGCCTGTGGCGGACAAACAGCTGTTGGGCACCTGCCGGGTGCAGAGTGTTGAGAGAGGTCCAGAGTGTGGACCGGCTCCCCAGGGAGCTTGCAGGCTGGTGGGCGAGAAAGGTCTGTCTGCAGAAGAACAAATGCGTAAAGATGTCTCTAGGGACGCAGAGTGCAGTGGCTGCCAGTGCAGGCTTTGGTGTGAGAACAGCCTCGTTTGAATCCTGCCTCCTTCAACGATCACCCGAGAGATCCCAGCTGGCTCACTGGTGACTCAGTTTCTTCATCTGTAAAGTGGAGCCAGTGATAGCACTTACCTTGCAGGGCTGTGAGTTCGAATGAAATACTCCATGTCGAGTGGTTATAATAATGTTGGTGCATAGAAGGTACTCGGTCAGTGTTAGAGATGAGGACATGGGCGTGGGGGTGGAAGGGAGGGCTGGACCCCCGCATTGATGGGGCTTGAGGGCTGGGCAGGGCCTCAGGAGGGACAGAGCTAAAGTGAGGGTGGGGGCATCTGGGGCATCAGAAGGTGTGTGCCATACATTTGGGGAGGAGGGTAAGGAGCAGATCCAGGCGGTGGGGTGCACATTTGTGTTGGTGAGTTCTGAGAGAGGAGATTCAAGTAACGGGTGGGCACCAGGTCGTGGGGCTGGGAAATAGGGAGCCAACAGAGGGAGTGTGTGTGTATTTTTATAATTTTTTTTTAAACTATTCAGTGATTTTTTTAAATCTCCAGAGTTGTGCAAATGTCACCAACAATCCAATTTTAGAATATTTTATCACCCCAGAAGAATCCTTTGTGCCACTGTATCTTTTTATTTTGTTATAATTTCAAATTTATAGGGAAGTTGCAACAAAAGTATTAGGAACTCCTATATATCTGTTGTCCAGATTCAACTGTTTATATTTTCCCCCATTTGCTTTATCATGTATTATACACATGTACAGTTTTTTGGGAACTATTTAAGATTAGGTTGGAGGGGCGCCTGGCTGGCTTGGTTGGTAGAGCATGCGGCCCTTGATCTTGGGGTCAGGAGTACAAGCCCCACATTGGGCATTGGCATAGTGTTTACTTTAAAAAAAAATAAAATGAAAGAAGATTAGGGGCGCCTGGTGGCTCAGTTGCTTAAGTGTCTGACTCTTGGTTTCGACTCAGGTCATGATGGCATGGGTCATGGGATGGAGCCCTTTATTATTAATAAGCCATTTGTAGGGGGGTACCTTGAGGCTATGTAACTATCCTGTTCTTCATCGAACTTTCGGTAGTGGTAATGCCCATTGCTGAGACATTTCTAACTTCATCATTTCTTCTCCGTTTATTAGTTGGCATTCTACTGTAAGAAAGAACTTTCCCTTCTCCTCCATCTGTTTGTCAGTTTATTACTGTATGGACTCATGGATTATTATTTTATTCTTTGGGTTATAGTTTGTTACTATCGTTATTTATTTTGCTGTTCAGAGTGTCCCACGTTTGGCTGGTGGGAGCCCCTTCAAGCTCCCCCTGTGTCCTTTTGAGAAGACCCTTTGAGCACTTACCCCCATGGGTTTTGAGTGGAGGGTGACAACTGCAAAATCATGGTTTAAGACCATTCTGTTGGTGTGGAGGATAAACGGAACAGGAGACCAGCTGGCGGTGGGGAGAACAGTTGGTTATGGTGACCATGACTGTGATTTCTGGCTTGTCCGTGACAATGGTTTTGCTGCCATTGCTGTATTTTTTATTCTTTAAAAATTTCTGAAAACTTGTACTTTAAAATACTTTTAGACTTGCAGAAAAGTTGCAAAAATAGTACAAAGAGAGTTGCCATATACTCTTCACCCAGCTTCCCCTAGTGTTCACATCTTTCTTATCCATAGTGCAATGATCAAAACTAAGAAATTAACATGGGTACAGGACTACTAACTAAGCTACGGACTTTATGTGGATTTTACCATCTTCTCCAATAACGTCCTTTTTCTATTCCAGGATCTGGGCCGGGATTCCACATGGCGCTTAGTTGTCATTTCCCCTTATTCTCCTTTAGTCTGTGACAATTCCTTCGTCTTTTCTCGCTTTTCATGACGTGGACACTTGTGCAAAGTACTGGTAGGTTACTTTGTAGAGTGCTCTTCAGTTTGGCTTTGTCTGCTGTTTCCTCCTGATTGGATTGAGGTTATGGATTTCTGCCGGAATGCGATAGGGATGGTGTGCCCTTCTCGGGGCATCCCATCGTGGGGCCGGTGACACTGATACGTCTCATTGCTGGGGATGTTAACCTTAATCTCTTGGTTACGATGGTGTTCTGCCAGTTTTCTTCCCTGTGACATTCCTGAATTTGCTTCTGCAGTTAATAAACATCTGGGAGAGATATGTTAAGATTGCCATTGCCTCTTTGTCCTCAAATTCTCACCTACTAATTTTAGCACCCATTAATGGATCTTGCCTGCAACCATTATTATCCAATTTTGATGTTCTATTTCCCTCATTCCTTCTACCTTTATTAAATGGAATTCTTCAGTAGGGAAGAGCACTTTATTGCTTTTTAAGAAACTGGTTTGTGTGATGGGTGCCTTGGGTTTTGAGTTTCCTGAGGGCAGGGGCTGTGTCTTGTGTATCTTTGCATTCCCATTACCTGGTGCATGGTAGGGGCTCACAAAAGTGTGTTCGATGAGTTGTTTTTTCTTTTTTTAAACATTTGGTAGGACATTTTATGTTTCTGATCTTTGCTTTAGAAGACATTGTCATTGTGGGTCGAATAGATGTCCATGTTCCAATCCTGGGAACCTGTGACTGTGTCACCTGACGTGGCACGAGGGGCTTTGCAGATGCAACTAAGCATCACGAGATGAGAGAAGATCTTGTGTTATCGGGGTGGGCACGACGTCATCCCCGGGTCCCCGTAAGAGAGAGGAGGCAGGAGGGTCAACCCGGGAGGAGGAGATGTAACAATGGAAGCAAGCGGTGGGAGTGGTGGCAGGAGGGGCCACGAGCCAAAAGTGGCCTCCAGAGCTGTAAGAGGATACATCTGTGTTGTTTTAAGCCCCTGAGCGTGTGGTAATTTGTCACATCAGCAGCAGGCCGTGGCCACAGTCCTCGTGGAGTTAGGCCACAGAGGCTGAGGCACAGGAGGAAGCAGATCGAGACCGAGGCAGAAGGTGCAGAGAGAGCAAATAGGAGGGTCATGGGGCCCCGAGGCTCCAGCCTGGGAGAATGACTTTGTGAATGGAGCGAACCTGGGGAGGGCGGCTGATCCTGGAGGAGAAGCCATGAAGCTGGCTTCTACCTCTTTTGTTTGAATTGCCAATAATCAGCTACGTGAAGAAGATGACCCTAAGGGTGGGGATAGGGGATGGTTACTCTGTAGAGTATGTGGACTGGAGACACAGTTGGGAGAGCCTCCTGGAGAAGAGCTGGAACAGAAACTTCAACGGGAATAAGAATTTCCGGGCGGGGGGGGGGGCACCTAACTGGCTCAGTCAGGAGAGCGTGCAACTCTTGATCTCGGGGTTGTGGTTTTGAGCCCCATGTTGGGTATAGAGATTACTTAAAAAATAAAATCTTGAAAAAAAGAAAGAATTTCCTGGGAAGCTGCTATAAAATGCAGATTCCCAGACCCATCCCAGAGACGCTGACTCAGCAGGTTTTTGGCAAAGGCGATTCAGGTGCTTCAGATGCGGGAGGTGCCCAGAGCGCCACATGAGAAACACTGCTCCTTGCTGGGGTTTCCTGGCGAGGAAAGTACATCCTTTGTGGACCCATGAGGACCGCCTTTAGTTTCTGCCCACAGTAACATGGCAGGGGGTGAAACGGCTGAAGGTGGTCGAAAGGTACTGACTTGCAGTTATAAAATCAGTAATTCCTGGGGAGGTCACGTACAGCGTGAAGACAGCGGCTAATAATACTATATTGTATATTATTGTATATTGGAAGTTGCGAAGAGAGTAGATCTTTAAAGTCCTCATCACCGCGCTGAGCATCTTGCAATATATACGGACATCTAATCAACATGTTGTATGCCTGAAACTAATATAATGTTGTATGTCAGTCGTATATCTCAATTTAAAAAAAAAAAAAAAGAGGGCAGACAACAAGGAGGATAAGGTGGAGAGGCTGGGGGCGCTCCTGGCATTTGTGCATCTGAACTTGGCCCGGGAGTTGTTGCCCACGCCAGAGAAGGAGTTTGGAGATGAGGAGGAGGCTTAACCTGGGAGAGCAGCCAGGCTGTCTGAGGACCAGGGCCGAGAACAGCTTCTGGACCTGTGGTGGTGGGGTCACCGGCCAAGCTGGGTAGCCGGTTTCCTGGGAGAAGTGGGAGGCAAGGCAGATGGTTGGGAGCGAGTCGGTGGTGAGGAAGTCTGTGGGAGGAGAGAACACGCCGGAGCTCCGAGGCGGAGCGGGTGGACTGGAGCATGGAGGGGAGGGGAGCGATTTGGGAAGGAGGAGCCAGACAATTGGGGATGGGGGAGATGGGTCAGAGAAGGAGAGTGGCAGTGAGGAATTGGGGTGGTGTCTGCGGTCACCACGGAGAGTCCTCCCCCCCCCATCCCCCGGACCAGTCTCAGAGCGATGCTTTACCCTCCTCTGCCCTTTTACTGCTCACAACGGTCCTGGGAGGAAGGTATTGTCACCGCTCTGCCTATGAGGAGAAGGTTGGAAGGTGCATCATATGCTCGGGGGCACAGATGGCTGGTGAGTGGGGTGCCCAGGGTCCCCGAGCCGTGAGGCTCTGAGACGTGTACGTGTTTGGTTTTTAAATCAGACTGCCATACCACCTATCTTAGTAAGTCCTGGCTTCTTGCATCCATTCATTTATCAAACATTCACTCGGCACCTATAGAACCCCTGCCAGGGCTTAGCGCAGGAGCATAGCGGCAAACTGGCCACGAATGAGCCCAACCTGCACACGTTTACGGGGTGGACCTAAGTGCGGGCCGGCTCAGGGAGGGTGTCCAGCTTCAGGCTGGGGGTGGCGAGCAGAGCTGGGGGGAGGCAGGGAGGTGGCATTGCAGATGGAGGTCAGTGTCGGTGAGTTAGCTGGCGGATAACCTCTCATGGGCCTGGAGTGGGCAGTGGGTGGAGAGAGGGCTGACAGGCAGTGGACCCAGAGGCTTGGTGGCTGGCAGTGGGGCACCGGCTGCAGGGCTGTGGTTTAGGGGTGGGCCCCAGACCTAGGAAGGGGATTGGCAAGAGCAAGGCCAGGCGTTGGTCATGAAGAGACTGCTGTACGGTCTGGACCTCAGAATAGACTACAGCACGGAATTGGGGTTAACAACTGGGCCCTGACCACCTCCTACCCATCAGGATGGCTGCTCTCAAAAGACAGGAAATAACAGTTGGTGGCGAGGATGTGGGGACATTGGCACCCTGGTGTACTGTTTCTGGGAACGTAAAATGGTGCAGCCCCTTGGAAACCATTCTGATGATCCCTCAAAAAATTAAACAGAATTACCATATGACCCAGCAGGTCTGCTTCTGGGTAGACACCCAAAAGATTGAAAACAGGGTCTCGAAGATATTTGTACACCCATGTTCACTGCAGCATCATTCACAAGAGCGAGAGGGTAGAAGCTGCCCACGTGTCCGTCCGCAGTAGAATGGACGAACACACCGTGTGTATGCACACGTGCGGTAGAATGTAGTTCAGCCTTAGAAAAGAAGGAAGCCCTGTCACATGCTGCAACGTGGATGAACCTTGAGGACATTATGCTGAATGAAATAAGCCACTCATAGACAAATACTATATGATTCCACTTATATGAAGAATCTAAAAGAGTCAAATTCACAGGGCGCCTGGTTAAGTGTCTGCCTTCAGCTCAGGTCATGACCCCAGGGTCGTGGGATCGAGTCCACATCAGGCTTCTTGCTCAGCGGAGAGTCTGCTGCTCCCTCTCCCTCTGCCCTCCACCCGGCTTGTGCGTGTGCTTGCGCTCTCTCTCTCTCTCTCTCTCTCGTGTGCTTTCTCTCTCTCTCTCTCAAGTAAATAAATAAAATCTTTAAAAAAGTAGTCAAATTCATAGAGACAGAAGCAGGACGGTGTTTGCCAGGGTCAAGGGGGAGGGAGGAGTGGAGAGTTATTGTTTAATGGGAACAGAGTTTCGGGTTTTCAGGATGAAAACAGTCTCTGGAGATCTGTTGTACAACATCGTGAATATGCTAACACTACCGAACTGAAAATGGGTTACGTGGTAAATTTTGTTATGTGTATTTTATTGGAAATTAAAAGAAAAGAAAAAAAGAAAGAGCGAGCTGGGCCCTGGAGTCAGACATGCTTGGGCTTGCCTCTTAACGTCCTTACCAGCTAGCTGATCTTGAACAAGTCACTTACGTGTTTTATGCCTCAGTCTCCTCATAATGTGAGTCAGAACTGATAATAAACCTTTGAATCGGTGCTGTCATGAGGCTTCAATGAGTTGGCTTGGTTGTGATAGGATAGATACTGTTAGTATTCAAGCCAAGGCGACAAGCCGGGTCCCCGGGAGCCCCGGGCAGAGCAGGACCCGTAGCAACTCAGCCCCAGCCTGGGGCCCCTGACTACTCGTCTCTGGGGCTTCTGGATTTATTGCGCGCTGGAGGGCAGTCCCGGCGCGGGGCGTTGGTACCAGGCCTGTGGGCTCTGCTGGGGGGAGGAGCGGATCAGGGGAGCCTCCCGATCATGACCCACCCACTGATTCCTGAGGACTGTGGGCAAGGCTCCGCCAGCTGATGGGAGAGTGGGCCGCGCGTCGGCTGAGATAAGCCAGCAGCAGCTGGGCGCGGTGGGCAGGATTGCTCAGTCGGCCTATTTTCACTCTATTTAGAGAACGCTCACTGTGTTGAGGGTGTTGGGCATAGAGCAGACCACGGGTGCCCTCTCCCCTCCTAGCCTGGCAGGAGAGGGACTGGCCTTTCACAAAGGGCTCGTGTTGCACACGACTCCCAGTTCCAATCCCAGCTCTGGCGGAGTAGCTGAGCGGACGCATCGGGGAGGCTGGTCTGGAACAGCTGTTTCCACCGAAGGCCCGAAGGAGGGTCGGGGTCAGTCAGGGTGTGTGTTGGCGGGCCGGTGAGGAGAAGAGGACTGTTCTGGGCAGTTCTGGGCTGAGAGAGCAGCATGGGCAAAGGCTCTGCGTCAGGAGTGCCCGTGTGTTGAGGGAAGTAGAGGAGTGGAGCAGCTGAAGCCCTGGGGGTCGCAATTTTCCTGTGGGAGCTACCGAGGAAAAATCCGTCTTTTAACCTGTGGGTTGTGTGGGAAGTCATTGGTAACACAGCAGTGTCCTGTGTGGGTGGAGCTTTTCTTGGCACATGTCCATTTGGGGAGAGCATTTCTTTTTAATTTTTGATTTTTTTTGTTTTAAAAATTAAAAATTTTTAAGTAATCTCTACTCCCAGCGTGGGGCTCAAACTCACAACCCCGAGATCAAGAGTTGCATGCTCTACTGACTAAGCCAGCCAGGTGCCCCCCAGATTTATTTATTTTTAGGTCAAAGTATAATTGACATACAGTGATACATTAGTTTCAGGTGTACAACATAATGATTCGTAAGGGAGAGAATTTCTCCTCCCTCCCTCCCTCCCTTCCTCATAGTAGGCTCCACACCCAGGGTGGAGCCCAATATGGGGCTTGAACTCATGACTCTGAGATCCAGACCCGAGCTGAGATCAAGAGTTGGATGCTTAACCAACTGAGCCACCCAGGTGCCCCGAGGGGGAACATTTCTCAGTGTAGCTTTTTTTCCCTTTGTGTTGGGGGGCAGGGAAACTCAGAAAACCCCCTCAGCCGATGCTGTTTGGAATATGTCCATTTTAATGCGAATCTGTTCATGCCTTCAAGAAATACTCCCTGCAGCATCTCTGAGGTGCCACTACCCTGTTAGGTCCTGAGGATACAATAGTGAGAAGAAACCAGCACAGTCCAGGTCCTCGAGGAGCTATAAACCCCTGTAGGGGCAGAGAGAGCAGTCAAGGAAGCCCCCGGATCCATGTCAGATTGCCTCTGGCTCAAGCTGCAGAGGAGGGCCTGGGGTATTCTGCAGGCCTGTGATAGGGAGTGTGACCCGCTGGAGGGAAGAGTTGGAATCAGGCAAAGAGGAAGGAGTATTCTAGGCAGAAGGGATGGCCCTTCAAAGGCCCTGCCACAGGAGGGAGCGAATCAGAACGGGGCATGTGGGGCAGGCCACGTGGGCCTTGTAGTTCCTGGTGAGGAGATTTTTGTCTCAATTCCAAGAGCGATGGGGATTCACGGAAGGGCTTAAGTGGGGAGTGACACGATCAGATCTGCATCTTGAAAGGATCCCTCCGGCTGTGGCTAGGAGAGCAGATCGGAGGGGAGCCGGAGGGAATGTGGGGCGCCCAGTGAGGAGGCTCTATGGGGCCCCGGGCACTCCAGGCACTAGGGCGTGGGCGTGCAGTGGGGCGGCCTGCAGGTTGGGGTGTTCGGTCTGACGTCCGGAGGCCCATTCTTCCTTCCCTCCGTTCTCCCTTCAGACTCTGCAGGCACTCATCGCCGCGGATTTGGCCAGCAGAGGACTTCGGGGGACAGAGCCAAGAGGCACAGCGCCCAGCCCAGAGGCCTGTCTTGGCCCCAGTCAGAGCTCTGTGTTTCCTTGTTTGGCCATCCTGCAGGAAGGGATTTGGAGGGTGGCCTGAGCCTCCCCGCTGCTGTTGCAGCCTTGGGGCGTTGTGGGAAGGTTCTGGTCCCTTAGGGAACTAGTACAGAAGTGGTGGAGCTCTAGGGCAAGAAATGTTCGTGAGGCATGTGGGACCCCCTAGAACACACCGCGAGGGACCCGGGCTGTTTATTCCTGCAGCACTTGGAGAGCCGAGGGTTCGTGCTTTCAGTGTATCCCCAAACACCCAGGTACTGGGGGTCCGCTTTTTGTTTCCTGAGAGGATTCGAGGAATCCTTGTGTGTTTTTTGTTTTTATCTTGGTAACTTTGCTTCAGAGGATTTTCTCCAAAATCTTCTACCACTGAGGCTTTTCTTTCAGGCGAGGACCACACAGGAGCTGATGGAAATCAGGGCCATCTGCCACTGGGGTGCATTTCCTCCTGGGGGAGAAGGATGGACGCACACTCCTCACTGTTGCAAGAGAGAGAACTGCCATAGGCCACCTTCACCGGGCTTTCCCATCCCGGGGCCTGCGGAGCGTGGGCAGCTGCCAGCCCCTCCCTGCTCAGTGCGGCCCTGGGCCCCAGCACCAGCCTGAGCCGTGCCTGGGGCACCAGCTTGAGCCGAGCTGGTGGAGCCGTATCCATGAGGGAAGCTGAGGCAGTAGTTGGAGTAGTGCCCTAATTGCAGCAGGTGAAACTGATGCAGAGGGCACGTGTGTGTGCTTGTGTGCCAGGCATTGCTCTCTGCGTTTCAGAAATATTAAGTCACTGGGTGGCTCAGTCGGTTAAGCGTTTGACTCTTGGTTTTTCGGCTCTGGTCATGATCTCGGGGTCTTGAGATCAAGCCCTGTTTCGGGCTCCGCGCTCAGTGGGGAGGCTGCTTGAGATTCTCTCTCCCTCTCCCTCTGCCCGGCCCTCTCTGAAATAAATATTAAGTCATTCACACCTCACCACACCTCTAAGAGGTGGGTACTACCATTATCCTTCTTGTGTAAATGGGGAAACTGAGGCACAGAGAATTTAAGCTACATGCCCAAGGTTACACAGCTAGTGATGGTGGAGCAGGAATTTGAAGCTGGACAGTTGGGCTCCAAAGGCTAAGCTCTTAGCCACTAGGAACACACGAGGCTCAGCCGACTGGGGACCCCCGATATTGTTGCTTAGGCAGAGGACATGGTCTTAGTGCAGGGCCCCAGGGTTACCTACCCAAAGCCTCCAAGTTGTTTTTCATGAGCACTTGGGGTGAGGGGTGGGCTCGACAGAGTCATTGGTAGGAGGTATCATGATGGGGGGAGGGCAAGAACATGGAATCATACCGGCCTGGGTTTGATCCTAGCCCTACCCCTAGTGTGGCCCTGGGCAATCGCTTCATCAGTTCTGTGCCTTAGTTTCCTCCTCAGCAAGGTAGAGAGAACAGGACTGGACTCACTGGTGAGGGCGGTGTGAGATGAAGCGTGCTTGGAGTTAGGCTCCAAGCCTGCCCACTGTGGGCGCCCAGCAGGGGGGAGTGGCGGACGTGGGCGCTGGCACAAGAGCCTCAGGGAGCCTGGGGAGCTCTGGATAGGGGTTCTTCCTGGAAACCAGGCCTGGCACCCCCCTGGAGGCCCACCCTATTTGGCTGCTCTGGCTGCAAAGGTCTTAAGGTCACAGCAGCTTCTCCCAGCTTCTTTGCTCCCAGACGGCTTGCTGGGGGCGGGGGGTGTCTCCATGGCAATACTCAAGGACCACCTGTTGGAGGAATCATGTTGGAGAAAAATGACCTCCTTGCCTCATTCCATCATCCTCTGCTGAGGGCTTGAGGGGAAGTGGTTGGCCCACGTTGGAAACTCGATTCTGGTGGGCTTTCCTGCTGATGGGGCGAGGGTGGGCTGCCCAGTGGAGGTCATGCTCTGGGCCCAAGTGGCGATAATGCATCCTTAGCAGCAGCCCTCAGACCTGGGTGCCTGATCCGAGCTGCTGCTGCCTCCCAGCCTGCCTCCAGAGGGCGCTGCCCTGAGAGGAGGCCCTTAGCTCCTGGGTTAGAGAGCAACGCTGATGGGGGAGGCAGGGGGCTGGGTGGGCTTGGGTGTCCGTGGACATTCTTGTCCGGAAGCAGAGGGCCTCCTGAGAGAGAGGCTGTATTTGCCCCATCGTTCGCCTGCCTGTCCCAGATTTTTTCTTGTGTGGAGGTGGGGTGGGGTGCCAGAAGCAAGGGGGTGGGGCCACCTGATGTTGGGCTAAGGAACAGGTCTGGAGCCTGAGCAGGGGGGCTGGTGCCAAAGGGTAAGAGGAGAGGCATGTGACTATGATGTCACCAGAAGTCCTTGCGAGACCCCCCCGCCCCCCGCCCCACCTCGTGGGAATTCCATTCTCAGGGATTCCTGACTTCTATGTTGGGCCCTGCCTTGTTCAGATAAGTCTTAACATTTTCCTTTGCCTCAGTTTTGTTGCCTGTGAAATGAACAATTATTGAAGTCAATTGTCTTATAAACCATGGTTGCCACGAGAAAGAATGAGGCAGTTATTCTAAAATTCACCAGGTTTTTCATGACTTTTGGCTGAGTAATACCAGATCTAGGAAAGTATTCCTCCCAAATGCCCACCAAGCTTTGTGCAGTGCCGTTGCTAATTGAACGATATCAAAACAGCCCAGGTGTCCAGTAGCCAGGGTTCAAGGAATACCCCAGTAACTTGGTATATTCAAATGCAGGGGTAATTGATGGCCATTCAAAAATGATCAGTGGGGAACAAACAGGGTATAACATTGTGGAAGGAGTGCGTACCATGTATGTCTCACTCATCCCCATACCTTTAGAACCTTGCAAAATGCTTTGCAAACAGTAAGTCTTCAATCAGTATTTATTAAAGTATTTCAACTATAAAAATCGTATCCAAAGAAAACAGGCTTGGAAGAAACTATTCCAGAATATTAACAGGGGTTATTTCTGGGTGATGAATTTATGTGTGATTTTAATTTTTTTCTTTATTCTTCAGAAAATTGAAAAAAATTCAACAATGTGCATGTATTACTCTTGTTTTTAATTATTTTATTATTATTTTCTTTAGAGAGAGAGCAGGCATGGGTGGGGGGGAGAGGGAGTGGGGAGAGAGAACCCCAAGAACTCCATGCCCAGCACAGAGCCTGACCAGGGGCCTGATCCCAGGACCTTGAGATCATGACCTGAGCCAAAATCGAGAGCCAGACACCCAACCGACTGAGCCATCCAGTTGCCCTGTATTACTCTTATTTTAATTTTAATTTAATTTAATTTTTTTTTAGAATTCTTTTTTTTTAAACTTTTTTAAAAAGATTTTATTTATTTATTTGACAGAGAGACAGCCAGTGAGAGAGGAAACACAAGCAGGAGGAGTGGGAGAGAAAGAAGCAGGCTCCCAGCGGAAGAGCCTGATGTGGGGCTCGATCCCAGAATGCTGGGATCACGCCCTGAGCCGAAAGCAGACGCTTAATGACTGAGCCACCCAGGCGCCCCTTCTCTTATTTTTAAATGCAATAACTTGACTGTTATGTTGGCTTATAAAAATATAGATGTAAATTGAAAAATTCAAGCAAGGGCGCCTGGGTGGCTCAGATGATTGGGCATCTGCCTTTGGCTTAGGTCATGATTTCGGGGTCCTGGGATTGGGTTCCACGTTGGGCTCCCTGCTCAGCGGGGAGTCTGCTTCTCCCTTTCCCTCTGCTTCTCCCCCTCTGCTCGTGTGCTTCCTCTCTCTTTCTCTCAAATGGATAAATAAAATATTTATTTGTTTTTTAAGGTTTTATTTATTTATTTGACAGAGAGAGAGAGACACAGTGAGAGAGGGAATACAAGCAATGGGAGTGGGAGAGGGAGAAGCAGGCTTCTCGCTGAGCAGGGAGCCCGATGTGGGGCCCGATCCCAGGACCCCGGGACCACTATCTGAGCTGAAGGCAGATGTTTAACGACTGAGCCACCCAGGTGCCCCTAAATAAAATCTTCAAAAAAAAATTCAAGCAGTGCAGAAAAGTATCAAAAAGAAACTAAAACCACCATTTAACAGTTATGGGCATTAATATGTGGCAGATAGCCCCCAGGGAGCTCGCTTTGCGCACATACCAGGATGGACATGTGTGTAGCTTTTACGAGCGGGCTCATAGAATACAAGCTGTCTTGTAACCCTTATACCACAAACTATATCATGGACATCTTACCCTGTTAGTACAAGCTGATTTGTACCCTTTTATTTATTTTTATTTTTTAAAGATTCTATTTATTTATTTGTCAGAGAGAGAGAGAGAGCACAAGCAGGGGGAGCGGCAGGCAGGGGAGAAGCAGCAGGGAGGACCCTGGGATCATGACCTGAGCTGAAGGCAGACGCTTAACTGACTAAGCCACCGAGGCGTCCCTGATTTGTACCCTTTTAAAAGGCTCTGTAGTATCTGGTTTCCCAGATGCGCTGGAAGGTCAACTAAATGCTGCTCTGCTGATGTCCATTTACGTTTAGCGTTTTTGCTCTTGTCATCAGTGCCGATATATCATTATGATAAAAAAATTGAAACCAAAAATTCCTTGTGGTTTTGGGTTTGGGGGTGAAAGGAAACCAGCCCTGCTTGCAGAGGGAACCCATTTGAAGCTCTTGTTGAGGATGTTCTCGATGCTGGAAGCACGATTGTGAACAGAAGGAGTAGGTTGGGGCGTGGTGCAGGGGAGGCTCAGAGGTGGCTGTTTCGGGGAAGAATATTTAGTCCAAGAAAAAGACCCTCACATTGAAAAGAGCCTGTCTCACGTGGAGAGGGCCTCTCACAGCATCTAGGGTGGGAAGTGGCTCAGTCTGGGCTCTCATCAGGGGCCCCGTTACCTTGGAGAGGCCTCAAGCCCCTCTGAGAGATCCTGTTTGAAAAGAGATGTGGAGGGAATGAGTTTTTCCAGCTGCTGCTCAGGCTCAGGAGACAGGCTCAGGGGAAGGCAGAGGGAGTGATGGGTTGAATGCGTTATCCGCTTGTCCCCGGCCCGGCCTGCTGGAAGAAGCCTGGGCCCTCGGATCAGATGGCCGTGTCCACTCTGCTCTGTCATGTAGCAGCTGGTGACCTCTGGAAGACACCTGACCTCTCTGAGGCACAATGTCCTCGTCTGTAAGATAGGCGCTCTCACTACTTTCCAGCCCCTCATGAGGTGGTCCGTAGAGCCTGGGTTCTGGAGTCTGTGGAAACTAAAATATGGGGTTTTAGGGGTGCAGCTCTAGAACATCGTCTAGGCCAAACACACTTCCTACATGCTTACAGGGGAGGGACCTTGCTGTTTTCAAAGTAGCTGGGATTTGGGTTGACCAGGTTGGTGAGCGAGGAAGCTGGGCTGCAGGGGAGTAGGGTGTGTGTGTGTGTGTGTGTGTGTGTGTGTGTGTGCGCGCATGTGCGTTGGGATGGGGGTAGTTAGGTTGTTGCCAAGCACAGGAGTGACTGTGACGTGGTGAGAAAGAGGAGGAGGTGGCGTGGATGTGAACACAGAGCTGCCACAGGGAGACAGATTAGATGCGGAGGTGACAGCTGGGTGTGGGGCTAGGGCCGATTGAGATTCTGCTGTGTGTGGCTCAGTGGAAGAACTTCCTGGGGAGTGCTGTAGCTGCCTCCTGGAAGGACCTGCTTTTCTGAGGCTGCACGAGCTCCCTGTGAAGAGAAGTGGCCTGGCAGAGGCGAGTGAGCTTCCCTGGGAGGCTCAGCAGGGGCCAGATGGCCTCTCCGGTGGGCTCCATGTCCAAGGTGCCCAGGTCATGGCTGGAGAGGGCCAAGGAGGAACACATGTAACCTTGGAAGGGAGGAGGGGCCAGAGGCTGGGGTAGAATGGGGAGAGGAGCCACTGCAGCTCAGGCCTGGCCCTGGGATCCAGCCAGTGGGCCCTCTCCCTTCCTCTACCCTGCCCTCTTTCCCCTCGATGCAGGACTGACCTCGTGGTAGGCTCTTGCCTGCAGGCCTCCTTGGCTCCCTGTCTTCCTCTGCTTGCTTGTGATTTGGACTTGCAGTCCCCCAATGCTGCTTCCCATAGCTCCTGATCCCCCGCCTGTCTCCTCCCTCAGCCCCCAGATACTCTGGGATGCTCTTTCTTGGAATGTCCACTCCGTCCCTCTCACTGGGCACATCTGCCTTGTCTTTTAGGCCTCAGCTTGAGTCCCATGTCCTCAGTCTCCTTAAAATGCGTGGCCCACCCTGCTCTCTCGTGTTCTGACTCTGGACAGCTTGTAGGAGCCTATGCCACCAGATGATAGCGTTGCTCTCTGCAAGGGGGCCCTTTCCCAGCACAGGCCATGCTCTGTACTTGTTTAGGCCCCATGCTAACCCACTGAGATAGTCACAGTTATTATCCCCACTTTATAGATGGGGGATCCACCTGAATGACCTCCCTTCGGCTAGTTTCCAAAATCTTCCCTGCGTGAATTTCTTGTCTCTGTAATCAGCCTGAGCTCTTTCTGGGCAAAAACCAGGACTTTGGCTCCCACAGCTCTCCCAGCAGCGAGCCTGTGCCCCGTGCATTTCCCTGGCTGCAAGGATGGGCCCCGGCTTGTTGGGCCTTGACATAGACGTGGGGGTCCCAGGGCTTGGCTGGGACACACCCAGCCCCATTGGTGAGAGGACAGGCTGGAGTTCAGTGGACCGGGAGTGTGGAGCTGAGCCCTGACGTGGGGGCCCGCCCTGGGCCTCTCACCATTTTGTTCTTCTTTCCTCCACCAGGGAACTCAACGGGAACAACATCACTCGGATCCACAAAAACGACTTCGTGGGGCTCAAGCAGCTGCGGGTGCTGTGAGTACGGGCCCCTGCTTATCACCGCCCTCCTGCCCCCCCCAGGCAATGGCCCCGTGGGTCCCCTGGCTGTGGGTCGTAGTGTTGTAGGCCAGCACGGCCTCTCCCTGGGGAGTCAGGCTTCAGCTGAGCAGCCGCTGCCGTGCACAGGCCTGAGGAGGTGGGCGTAGCGCGGAAACCAGCGCTCGCCGCCTGGCAGGACCTGGGCTGGACGATGGGGCGTCTTATCCTGGGATGAGGGCAGACCGGGTGACCGTGAGGAAGCTTTAGGTCTCTGGCTTGGTCTGCTGGGGCTGCCCTCACAAAAGACCACAGACTGGCTGGCTTAAAGACAGAAATGTATTGTCTCACAGTTCTTGAGGCTAGAAGACTGCGATCAAGGTGTCATCCAGGTTGTTCATAGTGAGGCCTCTCTTCTTGGCCACGTTCTTGCTGTGACCTCACATGGCCTTTCCTCTGTGTGTGCACAGAGTGAGGTCTCTGGTGTCTCTTCTTCTTCTTATAAGGATACCAGTCCTATCAGACTAGGACCCTACCATTTTGACGTCATTAGGCCTTGATTACCTCCCTATAAGCTCCATCTCCAAATCATGCTGGGGGTTAGGGCTTCTGTGTATGAATTATGGGAAATGCATTCCAGTCCATGACAGTCTGCATAGTTCTTTTGACTCTGTGCCTCAGAAAGACTCCCCAGTGAGGCTACAGCCCCCCTGACTTGAGAGGGTAGGTGAGTGGGGGCAGTTGAGGACAGAAGTGGCTCTCCTCGGGTGCCTGACAGTGGCAGATATCAGAGTGACAGGCGTGGCTCTATTGGGGTTGGCCACTAGCCAGCAAAGGAGCCATCAGTAGCATTTCCCTTGTCGAGCTGGGTAGGGGTGAGGAGTGAGGAGGGGAAGGGGTGGATCCCTTCATCTCTTCCTCCTCTGCGGCTCTCAGACACATGCATGCATTCTGATGCATTCAACATTAGACAATCATAGGGTCCTCACCCCCCTACTCCCAGGGTAGTGCAAGGGTCCTCGGGCCTGAGTTCTTTCAGAACTACTTTGGCGCTCTGAGGGTCTTTGGTGGGGCTGGGGACCTTGTGGTCTCCATCTTCTCTGGGGTCATAGCTGTCAGTCACTGGGCAGGGGTCTCTGCTGCTCCAGAACCCACTGACCTTTGAGTCCTTCCCAGGCTCCAGGAATCTCTTCTGAGTCTGGGAAAACCCTCCTTCCCTCCTGGCATCCCTCACCCACTCTGTCCTCCAGCATGAGCTCCTCAACAGCTCAGGCTTTTGGAAACAAGGTGGAGGAAGAGAAGTGTGTGGTAGCAGCTTCTGCCCCTTGCCCTCCCCCAAACCTCCTCTGAGGTCCACATAGGACCCCAAGCCACCTGCTTAGGACTGGACTGGGGAAAATGCAGGGAGAAAAGTATACGTGACGATCTCAAAAGATACCATGCAACCAGCAAATGCCCGCCAGCCGGATGTTCTGGGCCATGGGGAGCGTTGGCGGTGAGGAGGTGCGGTCTCATGGAGCCAGGTGGTGGAGCTGGCAGCAAATGGGGCCAGGGGGTGTAGGGGTGCAGGGAGAGGGGGTGTTGTCTGCCAACTGCAGAGTATGTTTGCTGCGTGTGTGGGCTTTGCCCAGTTGGCACAGGCTCCCCTCCCCCTGCTACTGGCCCATCCCCCGGCTCTGCCCCTTGGACATGCGCCCTCTGGGCCGAAGGAGGGCAGGGGCGCCGGAAGCCCGGAGTTACCCCTGCTGCCTGGGTCCCGGCTTCCTGGAACAAGGATGCCTTTGGAGCCCCGGCCTGGTGCCCTGGTGCCCTGTGGCCCCGGTGGCTGCAGAGGGGTCCACGCAGGCTCAGGGGTTGGAAATGTATCTTGCTGTCAGGCCTGGGGGTGCTGAGGATACCTGTTGGGAATTTGCAAGGTTGGGGGGCAGCTTTGTCAGCTCAGGCCAGGCCCTGGGTCTGTGTGTATCTTGGGTCCTGCTCCTGGTTCATTTCCTGGTGCCAGCTGTTGCTAGGAGTCCTTGTGCAACATCTTTTAGCTGTCCTTGTCTCTTTGCTTCCCCAGGCAGCTGATGGAGAACCAGATTGGAGTGGTGGAGCGGGGGGCTTTTGACGACATGAAGGAGCTGGAGCGGCTGTGAGTATCTGTGGGCGTAGGCTCAGGGCGGTGGGGTAGCGCTGAGGGGACATGACAGCTGAGTCTGGCAGCAAGGGCAGGGTGCAGGGAGAGGACAGCATGCCCCACCTGCCTCCCTCTGGCTGGTAGGAGCCAGGGGCAGCCACAGCCAGGGAAGCGGTCATGGCATCATCACAGGGTGTGACAGTGAGGACAAAGCTGGAGGGTGTCTGCACCCCACACTCTAAATGCAACTCTCGGCGTCTGGGTGGCTCAGTCGTTAAGCGTCTGCCTTTGGCTCAGGGCGTGATCCCGGTGTTCTGGGATCGAGCCCCACATCAGGCTCCTCCGCTAGGAGCCTGCTTCTTCTTCTCCCACTCCCCCTGCTTGTGTTCCCTCTCTCGCTGGCTGTCTCTCTCTGTCAAATAAATAAATAAAATCTTAAAAAAAAAATGTTAGAATACCTCTAAATGCAACTCTCTTTGTTGTTTTTCCTTGATAACAAATTATGGCAAAAACCCCACGCAGTACAGAGGAAGTGAAATTGCTTCCTCTAACCTCCTAGCCCAGGCATGACTACTGTCCATCCTCCCGTTCGTGTGGCTGTGTGGAAGAATTGGTGTGCCAAGGGGACTGTCGGGGAGACCCAGCGGCCACCTGAGACGCTGGGTCTTGGGTGTTCAGGGCCACAGCACAGAAGCTGGAAGGTGGAGATATTTCTGACTTACATGATTTCTCCAAACCAGAGCTTGGTTTTCAAATGGGTCATGATCAAGTTTTGCATTTCAGGTTGGCAATGATGAAAAAAAAAAAAAAAAAAGGAATGTGGTGTGAGTGGAGGGGGGATGGACACACATTCATGGGGGTGGGTGGACGCACACTCACGGGGGTCACTGGTCTCACTGTTTTGCTTTGGTTTGGCTCTCAAGAGGTGCCAAGAGTCCTAGAGTTCCTGCCCTCTAAACCAGAAAGTCCCTTTTATTTTAAGGCAGTAATCAGAGACGTGGCTAAAAATGTGTATACAGGATATTCTTTGCACATCATTTAAATAGCACAACGACAACAAAAATGGACAAAGCCATTTTGGTGGAGACGTAGGGTATCAAGTCACATTTTTGAAGAACAGTTAAGGCCATTGGAATGTGCTTACAATAACGCATTAAATGAAAAAGGCAGGGAGTGATGTTATGTAAATCACATCAACTTATATGTATATAGAGCACAGGAGGGCGAAAGTAATTGGGAAGATTAACTCTCATTGCACTGAGTGGTGGGATATCAGATAACTTTAATTTTACTCTTTGTGCTTATCTTTTTTATGGATTTTCTTACAATGAGTTTATAATTATAATTATAGCTACAGTTGATTGCCTTACTCTATGCCAGGCACCAGGATAAGCTCTTTGCCCTACAATATCTCATTTAATCCTTAAAACAACGCTGTGGTCAGTGGTATTTTACAGATGAGAAACAGAGGTGCACTGAAGTTCAGGCACTTGGTGATTAAGTGTAATTAAGTGCAGAAGAGGGGATTAGAACCTGGATCATTTTGCCTCTGAAGCCTGAGCTCTTAATGACTATGACCTAATACCTCACTTTTCTCTTTTACTTCAAAGAAAGTAAGGTATTAAAGAAAGGGAGAAGAATATGGTTGTCTTCTTGCCTTCCTGCAGCCTGGAAGAAAATCAAGGTGGTCTTTTCTTTTGCGTTCTTCATCCTGGCCTAGGAGTGAGCGATAAGGAGCCTGCAGCGAGAATGGATGATGAATGCCGTGTTTGTTTTTTTCAAAGGCTCAGAACGAAGTACACATTCATGACCCGATGCGGACCTGGACCGAACCCCTGCAGCTCCGCTCTGGTGCTGCCAAGCTCTGCAGGAGGAAGGATGGTGGGCGGGGGGCCGACACATGGTGGGGGTGGGAGGCAGGGCCCTCCTTTTTGAGTCACGACTTGTCACTGCAGACTTTGTCCCTTCTGTCCTGTTCCCGTTCCTTTCTTCAGGGCTGGGTCCCCCGCAAGTTCACAGCAGGCGGTTTTTCTTGGGAGGGTGTGACTGCCGTGTCCCCGGGGATGTCTGGTGCTCACTGCGGACAGCTGGCACCCTCTCTTCTGACTTGGTGGAGACCTGTGGTGATCCATCAATCATACAAGTTGAATAAAGCGGGCAGTCATAAACACCGCACATACTCTAAACATTCAATTTTTTAAAAAAGATTTTATTTATTTATTTGATAGACAGCCAGCGAGAGAGGGAACATAAGCAGGGGAGTGGGAGAGGAAGAAGCAGGCTCCCAGGGGAGGAGCCTGATGTGGGGCTCTATCCCAGAACTCTGGGATCACGCCCTGAGCCGAAGGCAGGCGCTTAATGACTGAGCCACCCAGGCGCCCCTAAACATTCCATTTTAAGCGCAAACATGGAAGTGAGCATTTATTGACCTTCTTCCCCCACCTTCCACCCCCTCCCCAAGGCTTTTCTTCTTAGTATGACACTGGAGTTCTGTATTGTTTTCCTCACCTACACTACACACAAATTACTTGCTTAAGATTTTTGGTTTTGGTTTCTTTAAGATGGAGTGAGATGTTTAAAAGACCCTTAGAAGCAATCTGGGTGAAGAATTCCGAGTTTTGTTTCCTTCCTTCCTTCCTTCCTTCCTTCCTTCCTTCCTTCCTTCCTTCCTTCCTTCCTTTATATGAGAGAGAGAGAGAACAGAAGTAGGGGAGAGGGAAAAGCAGACTCCCCACTGAGCAGAGAGCCTGTAGCAAGGCTGGATCCCAGGACCCTGAGATCATGACCTGAGCTGAAGGCAGATGCTTAACCGACTGAGCCACCCAGGTGCCCCCCCCCCGAGTTTCTTTTGTCACCCTCCTGCCCCTGGCCCAATCTTTTACTTAATTCAACAGCCCTTTAATGAACAGCTTTTGGTTTATTGACTTTCTCCAAAGCATCCAATTTAGTTTTCACAGAGATGACTCTTTTCACAGGAGTATTTTGTTCGCTTCTGTCACAGTTAATTACATTCTATAATTATAAGCACCTCTGGCATAGGTAGGTTTGGGAGCAGACATAGCTGGTTCTTGTAAGCAGTTCCTGCAAGCTTGAGTATAGAAGTGGAAGTGTGCAGTCCTGCTGGCCATAAGGGTCGGCGTGCCGTGGGCACGGAGGGAGAGTGGCACGCTCAGCCACCCTGTGCTGGCCGAGGGGGGGCCAGTGTGCAATGCGGGGGAAAGGAGCTGTTCAGAACCCGGCTCTAGTACCTGGCCGTGACGAGGGTGGGTCCCTCACCTCTGGGCATCCCAGCTCCCTCAGCTATCACAGAGAGCTCAGCCAGGTCAATAAACGTCCTGAGCGCCTATTAAGAGCCAAGGCATGCGGCGAGATGGTAGAGGTAAAACTTGCCCTCGGGTTGTTGCGAGAAGAAGGCGCGAGGGTACGTGCGTGAATGTGAGCCCTTGTTGTCACACTCAAGAGAAAGAAACCCACCTGCGCCTTCCGCTTTCCCCTCGTCCCGGTGCCTGGCACGTGCCGAGGGCTAAGAAGGACTGGTCACCACTACAGCTGCCCCTGTTCTTAGTACCTGCAGCTCCTTCACCGTGCTAGGGCCCTCCTTTGCTGTTCTTTGATTTTCTGCTTTATACTGGCTATTGAATTTTTCCCCCCTCTGCAGTGTTTTCAGAAATTGAAGCTGGAAAAATGAGAAAGTCTTGGGGGAAAACAAAACAGAATGAAAACCAATGATTACCAGGCAGTGTAAATACAGGATTAATTTACTGGACAAGGTTAAGGAACTTGGGGTGATCTGATGTCCACTTCTGTTGCTTTAAGGATTATAGTGGTGGTCCCTTTTTTTTTCCAGGGCAGTGATGTGTTTCCCCAGGAGCCTGCCCTTTTGAGTTAACCTCTTCCAGCTGGTCTCCTTGTCTGCACCGTGCAGGAAAATGGTGCCTTTCTCTCATATCAGATGAAGGGTGACCTCCTAGGAGGTAACCACAGACGGGTTACCGTTGGCCACAGACAATTACGTTTCTTGCTCCCCCCTAGCACAAGAAGGCTTGTGTAGAATTGGTTTATGCTCGTCCCGCGCCGTTAAAGGAGATGGTCGTGCGAGACCCGAACTGTGCTGTGGTCTGGTGGGTGGGGCTGGATTTTACGCCAGAGCTTCTCCAGCCTCTGTGTGCGCCCGGATCACTTGGGAATTCTGATGAAATGCAGAGTCTGACTCCCCAGGCCTGGGGGAGAGGCTGGGATATTGCAGCTCTTACCAACTCCCAGGCGAAGCCCCTGCGGTGGCCCGTGGACCACAGTGTGCGAATACCAAGCTTCCACACGTGTAGGTGTCGCTCCCCCGATGGGCAGGAGTCGTCCTCCAGCGTCAGAGGACAGGCTGCTGACCTCCGTGGGGTGTTGCTGCTTTCCTAGGGCCAGTCTGGGTTCTTTCCGCGTTGCATCCTCCGTCCAGGCCAAGTTCCAGAGCCAGACTTCCCACTCCTGCCTGTGTGTATAAACTGAGTTGTTCTTCCCACCAGGAGAGCAATGAGAAATGACGGGCATCCTAGTCCCTAAAAATAAAGGGCTTGTTCTCTGTTGTTTTGCACGGACAGAAAGCCACAGATTGTCGAGTGAGGAAAATGCAGGTGGCCGAATACTTTTTTCTTCTATTATTTGAGGTTTGTAAAGAATGAAGCATGCATTTTCCTAAATAATAAAAAAAAGTCGATAGCGCGATTTTCAGGTTGAGAAAAAGACCTAAAGCAAACAATAAAAGTTAGGTTGCCACCGAGGCAAACATGGGTGAAAGCCATGAACAATCAGAACCGTGGGGCTAGTTCTACCCCTGCTTCCATTTCAAGTGGAGTCAGGTGTTCAGCGCACAAGCCAAGATAGTATTTCAGTGCCTCATGGATTCGAGCAGGTGTTGCGCATGTAACATGATGATGTTGAGGAGCGCGGGCGGAAATCGTGGGAAGCGTCCACTGCCCGCCACCCATCAGGTCCTTGGCGGGGAGCTCCTTCCGGTGCTCGTCCTCCCCCAGTGTCGGATGGCGGACTCGCACTTCATGGAAACCGAGGCCCAGGGAAGCTCATTTCCCTGGAGGCAACACAGTGACCCTGTTAGGATGTGAACCTGTGCCCTCTCACTCGGAACCCAGAGCTTTCTGGATTTCCCGGACGTCGAGGCACCTTCCAACTCTTCCTTTCTTCTCTCTTTTAGACGACTGAACCGGAACCAGCTGCACCTGTTACCGGAACTGCTGTTCCAGAATAACCAGGCTCTGTCGAGGCTGTGAGTGACACTGCGGCTGTGGCGTGGGTGGGGGGGCGCATCTGGTCAGAGGGGCCCGGGCTCTCCCTCAACCTCGTTCCATGGGTCGTTTCTCAGCGGTCGCACCTGCCGGGATCCACAGCTCATTCAGTTCTGCGTGCTGACTCTGACTGGGCAGGTGGCAGAATGTTCTGGGGGGGGGGTGTTCTTGTCAGCCATAATGCCAGGCTTTCCAACCCTGCACATCTGTCCCAGCCTTTGGTAACCTGCCCTGGGTCGAATATTGATTCACTCCGTGAAGCCCTTCTTGGATCTCTTTCTAGTGTCAGATCGGAGTCGTGAGTTCTGGAAGCTTATCAACTGTGGCATAAAGTCATACTTTTATTTGCTGTAAATGTACTTCTTTCAAGCTTCAAGGGTAGTGGCTAATTCTGCTGCTCTATGATTTGCTGAATGTGGCTGTAATTGTTCAACATTTATTTCACTTTGTGGGGTCTCGGGTTGGACAGAACCTTAGGGATTATCTAAGGAATCTCCTCTGCAGTTCCTTAGCCTGTGGTCCTTCAGTCTTTGCTTGGCTGCCTCTAATGATGAGGAGTTCACTCTCTCCCCAGACAGTCAGTTGCATTATTGGACAGATCTGCATATTAGAAACATTTTCTTAAGTTTGAGCCCTAAATCTGTTTCCCAACAATTTATGTTTTTCTTACCTTTGCTTTCTGTAAGCATATAGAACAACTGTGTACTCTTGTTACATTAAAAAAAAAAAAAGATTTATTTATTCCAGAGGGAAGGAGGGAGTGCATGATCTGGGGGGAGGGGCAGAGGGAGAGGGAGAGAGAATCCCAAGCAGACTCCACCCTGAGCGCAGAGCCCAGTCCCATAACCCTGAGATCACGACCAGAGCCGAGACCAACAGTCAGACACTTAACCAACTGTGCCACCCAGGCGCCCCTCTCGTTAGATTTTTGAAGGGCTGTCAGGATTTTGAATTTTGATTTGGGAGGTTTTTGAGTTCTTTTAGTTATTTCCATTTACAACCTGAAAACCCCTTGTTGGGACCTTCTGCGTGGCCAGCAGAGCACTGTGTGTGCGGAAGCAAGGCTGCTAGTCTTCTCTGGAGAGGCTTGTAGGACAGCACCAGGTGGAGGAAGAGGCAGCAGGTGACTTCGACAGGACTGAGGTGTGGGGGCTGGGTGGGAGATGGCAGCCCAGGACTGCCTGAGTGCTGACGGTGTGACTGCGGGCTCCTGGAGTTTGGATTCAACACAGCCAATTCTTTGCACACATGTCACGACTTCCAGAGCTCTTGATGAACCTAGGGGTCTCCATGGGGCAGCCCCTGTGTCCTTGAAACTGCCTTCAAGTTTTTGTCTTGAAGCTGTCCACATGGTCTCTCAGGTCACTTCCTGTTTCTTCTTCCTTCTGGTCTGGAGGCTCGCCACAGTGACCTTCAGTGATGAGCCCTTCCGCTGGTCTCTGCCACCCTCAGTCCTGAGCTAGGCCTTCTTCAGTCCTCTGTCACTCGGTAGGTTGGGCCTTTCATTCGGTGCCAGGCACATGCGGGGAGCATTTTACTTGCCTTGAGTGCTAAGGCACGAGGCCCTTCCCAGCAGAGGTATCTGCCCTAACATCTCTCTAACCAGGGCTTTAACCTGAAGTCTGTGCTGGGACTGGTCACGTGCAGGCGCTGGCCTTGCCCTGCCCAGGCTCCAGCAGCTCCTGTTTTCTCTGCCCGGTCCTTTCTGGAAGCTGGCTCTCAAGGGCATTATCACAGCTCTGTCTCTGCAAAAATTCATCCTGAACATCCTTTCTCTTGCTGACCTCCTGTACTTTTCTTTTTCCTTTCTGCAAGCCCTCTTCACCTTTCCAACGTCTGCTGTCACTGTCCCAGCATTATCTGCCTGCTCGGTTTCCCTTCCCCTGGCCGCCCTGATCACTGTCTTCCTCCACCCGGGCTTCAGAGCCTGTGTGTGCAGGACGTGGTTGCCACTGAGCTTTGGGCACCTGCTTTGACCCTCTCTCTTTTATTTTACTAAAAATTTTTAAAAATTTATTTTGAGATTTCAGCTTTATTGAGGGAGGATGGATAAATAAAACTGAAAGTTACTTAACACGTACGCTGCGATGACTTGCTATACACAGGAAAGGGTCCCCCATCTAGTTAATTAACACATCCATCACTCCACACGGTCATCCTTTTATTTATTTGTTTGGCTTTTGTGTATGTGTGAGAATATTTAAGTTCTACTCTCAGCAACTTTCAATTATGCAAGATGGTCTTATAACTGCGGCTGTCATGTAATACATTAGATCCTCAGACTTTATTCATCTCACCCCTGCAAGTTTGTACCCTGTTGTCTGCCTCTTCCTACTGTTCCCCCCAGCTCTCAGCAGTCACTTTGCTATTCTGTGTTTCTATGAGTTTGACTGTTTTTAGATTTCTTTTTTTCCCCCAGATTTCACATATAAGTGATACCATGCAGTACTTGTCTTCTCTGTCTGGCTTATCTCACTTAGCATAATCCCTCAAGGTCCATCCATGTGGTCACAAACGGCAGGATTTCGTTCTTTTTCATGGTTGGATGGTATTCCATTATATATCTATACCTCTCACATCCTTATCCATTTGTTCATCGATGGACACAGCTTCTTTCCATCCCTCATTTACTTTAAAATATCCAAGACCCCCTCATGTGAATCTAAATTCACAAACTTTCGCCTTTTCCTTGAGGTTACTTCCAGCCCTATTCATCTCTTGAGGGGCTGCCATCTTTTGCCGGAGCCTTCCACCAGCTCTTGAGGCTGGCGTGAAGAGGACAGCTCTGCAGGGGTCTCTGTCTGTCTCCAGCTCTTGGGTCTACCTTTTACCAGTGTCATTGGTGCCCTGCATGTCCGTGGGGTCCCCTCCTGAGAGCAGTGACACTGTGTGGTCCATACGGCTGCTTTCTTGACTTGTGTCTGGAGAATTGGATCCCTAGTGGAACGGCTGGGTAGCCTGGAGCAGTAGAAAATCAAGGCTCAGGTGGTCCTGGGTTTTTCAAGGTGTAACTCCAGGTGGTCTGACTTCTCAGGGCCTGCTTTTCTTACCTGTACACGGTTGGGCTATTGTGAGGCTGAGTTGAGATTGTGCATATAAAGCATCAGGACTGCGGTGGGCCTGTAGCAGGTGTTCGCTCTGTTCCTGACAGTGTTGGTGAGCAAATGGCCCTGCAGGGAAGTTGGCACTCGGGTGCACCTGTCTCATCTGACACCTGTGACCCTGTGAGGCAGACAGTTCCTCATGGTTTTACTGCCGAGGAAAGTCAAGATGAAAGTCAAGGTTGGAGAGGTGAAGTGACCTTCTCAGGGTCAGTAGTCAAGTTCCTTTGGGACTCCCCACCCAGTGCTCTTCATGGCTTCATATTTTACTGAAGAAAAGTGCTTCTATGCTTTAACAAATATTAAATAACTGGATTTTATATCTAAAGGCTGGCATAAGGAACTCCATTCAAGGAGTGGAAAAGCCATTGAAGAAGATAAGAGTCTGCCTGACTCCTGCTCTTGGCATCCTATGGGGCTGGGAACTGGAGGAGGCAGTGGCCTCCAGAAACATTGGATGTTCTCACCCTTGTGGCCGGCTGGCTGTCTTGTGGAGGGGGCCAATCAGCACCGAACAGAGGGACTTCCAAGAGAAGGGCCGCCTGATTGAAGGCTTGGTGATTCTTTGGGGAGTATTTCCAGGCTCTAGAACCAGAACCCTTCCCCAGTACCTACTGCTTTTTCTTTTTAGCCAGTGTGTCCCTAATTCTCCACAGGAGATGTTCCAGGAGCATAGCCAGACCTGATGAAGGGAAACTATTTTCCTAGCTCCCCTGTTAATATTTCTGAAGCTCATCTGTAAGCACAGGTGTGCCAGGCAGCAGGACTTTGGGGAGGACTCCTGTGCAGTGTCCCCACTCAGGTCAGTCTGGGACTTGAGTTCATGACTGGGCCCAACCTGGTTCAGTGCCACCTGGCGCCCCTCCAGTTCAGGCCATCTCAAAAGTGCACATCCTGGGGGAAGTGGTTAAACAAACCCTTTTATTGATCTGGTTGTTTGTCTCTGGGCTCTGGCTCACTGAGTTGCTTTTGTTGTGCTAAGGAAGGGTGCAGGGGCAAGTGCTTAAAGATTTATTTGCCAATATTCTTTGTCCCATTTCCACCTTCAGTCTATTGACCTGAGCACCTGGCAATGCAAACATCTCTGATAATTCTCCTGGTTCGCTTGGTCTGGGCGAGGAGCACTTGGGCACTCTGGGTTCCGGAAACAGAAACCTGCGCAGGCTGGTGATGGGAAGGGTGGTGGGGTATTGCGAGGCACAACCAGCAGACTTACAGGCTCCCCAGGACAGGAAGTGAGGTATTGCTGGGACCAGAACTGAGAGGTGAACAGTGATTCTAGTTCTTTCTGAATATCTCATTATTGTCCTGCTTCTCCCTGCCGACCAGTATCTTGGGCTTATGCGCAGCATCTCAGTTCCGCCGTGACTTTGGTTAGCCACAGTGCCGACTCCCCTCCTACTTCCTGTGACCTTGGAGTTAATCCCCACGTCTCAGGTCCCAGCTGCAGATTTCTGGGGAAAAAATCTGATTGGCTCACCTTTGGTCATGAGATCATTCCCGAACCAACGAGCTGTGTTGAGGGTTTGTGGGATCACCTGGAGCTGTCTTACTAGGGAGCCCATTCCTCCTCCAGGAACTGGAGGGGACCACATTCCCTTAGGAGGCAGGGTAGGAGGGGAGGCAGGGCCTGGTGGTCCTGGTCTCTCACCTGTTGACCTCCCCTCTGCTTTGAGGGCTCCGTTGCTAATCCTTCCCACCTGGAGCAAATCATGGACTTTCGGCAGAGGCTGTTATGCTAAATCAGCGTGAAACAGGTTTGAGAGAGACCAAATGTGTAGGTAAGGTGCGGTCACAGAGTGTGTTGGATGGCGCAATCCATATTTAGGTTGACTTTGTGTGTGTGGCTGCCAGGTGTTAAAATCCCGTTACTGGCTGTTCTTCAGTAATATTTCCCCCGTGTTGTGTTGGTTTGTCCATTTCGTTCCATATGTGGGAGCTGAGGCCCAGAGACGTGACTTGCCTTGGACCACAGAGCAATTTGGTGATCAGGTTAGAATTAGATACCAGGCCTTCAAAGGTCCTGAAATCTCACATTTGGGGATCTAGCCTAAGGAAACAATAAAACATGAGCACAACCATGTTCATTACAGCATTATTTAGAATTTTGAAATGTAGAATATTCCTTTTTTTTTTTTTAAGATTTTATTTATTTATTTGACAGAGAGAGAGACAGTACAAGCAGGGATGTGGGGGAGAGGGAGAACTAGGTACCCTGCTGAGCAGAGAGCCCAATGTGGGGCTCGATCCCAGGACCCTGAGATCATGACCTGAGCCGAAGGCAGATGTGTAACCAACTGAGCCCCCCAGGTGCCCCGAAATGTAGAGTATTCCTATTCTGAAATATAGAATATTCCCACATTGAAATATAGAATACTGAATATAGAAATATATGTTCAACGTTGGGGGAACAGTTAAGTAAATTATGGTATATCTGCTTGAGGAAATATTTATATCCTCATTAAATGTGGTCTCTGTGGAAGATGTAAAGTAATGCAGCTAAATGTTTGTGTTACCAAAAGCCAGGATGCAAAATTATACTGACAATATAATCACTAAATAAATCACTCTAAAGAATGCACAGAAAGAGACTGTAAAATGTTTCTGGGTGACTTTTTTCTTTTCTGTGTTTCCCAGATGTTCTGTAAGAAGTGTGTGTGGTTTTTATGGTAGGAGACCTCCCACCTTTTACGAGCGCTGGAAAGCCTCTGTGGTCGGAGTTAAAGTGAGTGCTAGCCGAGTGACCTCGGAGGGCTTCCTCTAACCCCGGGAGTCCTGTTTTGCTCTTCTATCAGACAGAGAGAATTCCAGCTACCCCACAGGCCTTTGTGGGGGTTGGGGAAAGGTGTGACCCACTCTCACGGCAGGTGTAAACTCTGTGGCCCGTAGTAGAAGCTCAGGGAACAGGAGGTAAATCCACAGGTGACCTGCTTTGGCGGCGGCACTAGAGCCTCCAAGCTGACCTACACTTGAGCATTTGTCCACTGCCGCTGGTCCACCGGCGTCTGTCTTCGTGTAGAACCACCCCCTCGCGTGGCAGGGACCTCCCCCAACAGGTTTAAACTTCCCCTTCACGAGAGGCTGCACGTCATGAGGCACGCCTGCAGAGGCACCCCTAGGGGCTGTGGAGGGGGGCTGGCGTGCTCGCCAGCAGCAGGGCCCAGCAGGCAGCCGCGGGGTCCTGGGACCAGCATTGCACAGTTGCCCCAGAAATGTTTCTTAGGGCCCTGGAGTTACTCGTGTGTTCTTTGCTTCCTTGGGGATGCCCCCCTTGCGGGTGGGCCCCGAGTTCCGGCTCAGCACCCTCACTCCCCCACCTCTTCAGAAGAGAGCATCCAGCCACCCCTTGTTTATAGGTAGAGGGAGTCGGAGCCCCCGCAGAAGTGTGCCTATCCTGTGACGTCCTCTCACCGCCCGGGTCTCCCAGGACCGTCACCAAAGGTCTCAGGAACCACAGCTGTTACAGTAATGGTTAGAACAAATGGAAGATCATTCTGTGCCAGGCTCATGGGGGACAACCAACAAATATTATCTGATTTCATCCTCAGAACATCTCTGAGGTCGGCATTTCCCCCATTTTACAGATGAAGATGTGCAAGCTCAGAGGGTTTGTGACATGCCCAAGGCACTGAGCCAAATTCGAACCGTGGTCTCTCTGATGCTCAGTCTCATCCTTCCACATCGTTCACCCCCCCATCCAGCCTCTCCTCACCACCCATCCACCTCCTTGTCCATCTACCTACTCGTCTGCCGACCTAACCTCCCAACACCACCGACCTGTCACACATCCACCCCCCACTCATCTGCGCTCCTACTTACCTATCTTCTCATTCACCAGTCAGCCCACCCATCTGCCCATCTGTCTCTGCACCCTGTACCAGCCCTCCACCCTCCCACCTCCTCCCGCTCATCCTCCCATCAAACACACTCCTACCCACCTAATCCATCCGCCTACCCATCCACTCTTCCACTCGCTTACCCACAACCACCACCCCCCCCCAGCCAGCTCCCCACCCCTTCAAGTTCTACCTGCCTGTGTACCAATCCACCTGTAACCCTACGCATCCACCTGCCCACCCTTTCGTCTACCGGTTACCCAGGGCCTCCTGTGGGCCAGGCGCTGTTCTCGGTGCTGAGAACACGTGGAGTGCGCTGTGTAAGACAGACGGGTAGGCACTGTCTGCCCAGGAGGGGAGGGCTTAGCATCAGTGCTTTCTGAGAGCAATCCGCTCGTCTCCGACCGACAGCAGCATGGAGTGGGTGGGGGCAGATTCTTCACTGACTGGACCCCTGTCTCCTGCCAGGGTGGCTATACCCTGGTGGCAGGTTATCTGGATTTGGGGTTGGCCTCATCCCCTGACATCGATCACAAGAGAATGTGGAGATGTTTCGTGGATGCACACAGGGGTCAGACGTGTTTGAACCTCATGACTTCTCCTACATCAGCAAAACCCCGTCTCCACACATGCTTGGGTGCGGAGCACAGCGAGTGTCAGCCTCCGTGCCTCTGTCCTCCCGGATCTGGGGAGGGGTCTGTGCTGCGACCTTGTGCCCCCTCCTCTCACTGGTTGAATTCTCTTCCTCGTCCCGAAACCACTTCTGGAAGCCCAGTTCCTCTGGGCGGCTTTTTAGCGTTGAAACCAATATGCGTCCGGACAAGATCAACCTTTTGTGTCTCTGCTGGACCTGGAAGGGGTGGGGGTGGGTGATTAAGGCAGCCCAGGGCACCTCTTTCCCCTTATTTATATCCCTGCTGTAAGGACCAGGATAGCTCATTAACAGGGCCCTGGTGGCTGGAGGGGCGTGGATGTGATATTCTGCAGGAGTCCTGTTGAAGAATGCCTGACCCCGCTGACCCCGTCTGGAGCTGGGTTTAATTAAACTGTCAGCACTGGTCAGAAGAACAAAGCCTCCCTTCCAGTCCTGGTCCCCAGCCCCCATCAGAGGCGGGAGGGCATTCTCTGCTGAAATGAAGAGCTGTTAAAAATGGATCTGTCTTGCCTCCAAGGGAAATTACCCGAAGCAGGAAGGTGACCTCGCTATTGTGACATGTCCACTCCAGGCGGCAGATCTGCGGAAAACTGAACCGAGGACCCTGGTGCGGGAGGAGCGGGCTCCTTCCTGCCGGAACCGCTGCCTTAACATGCTGTCCCTCACTCCCCAGGCTTCACTTTTCCCAGGAAGGACCTTCGTGAGCTTTATCTCCTGAGATACGAAGTCTGTGAGATGATCCTGGCATTAACGATGGAAGGAAGGAAACTTCCTTGGTTAGACAGTTTGGGAAGTACTAGGTCAAATAGAGTTCTTTGTAGAGTAACAATTCAGGCCCTCTAATTTGCTACGTGTCTTAGAAAGCACATGTCCTGGGGGGACATGGGGGGTGCTGCATTGCCCAAACTAGATCTTATGGGTCTCGTGTCAGGAGCCTGAGGAGCTCTGACAATAAGGGTCAGGGCTGACTCAAACCCAGGTCCTTCTGACCCCAGACCCATGCATCTCCCTCTCTCCGTTAGTACTCTAATTAGTGTGAATGAGAGTTGTCTAGGGTTATCCTCCGAGGTTATCATCAGAGATCCTGAGTTAGTAGGTGTGGAAGGGCCCAAGAATCTGCCTTGTTATCAAGCCCCCTTCATCTGGCTCACGCTTAGAGAAGCCTTGCTCTCAGCACACTTTGAAGCATCTGAGGCAGGCACTCCTCTACGGTCAGAGGCCCCCTTTGCCTCTGCCTGGCCCGGGTTCTGATGGGGGCGGCGGGGGGGGTACACTAACAAAGACCCTCCCAAGGGCAGATGCTTTACCTCCCGCAGCCACACGGAGAACAATTTGGGGATTATGAGTTAGCAATTATGGAGCACTCTGAATTCTCAAAGTGCTTTCCAATCATTAAATCTGTGCCCACTGTCAAGACTCAAGTGAAAAAGGCGAGCGTCCCACTGGGCTGGCTGGGAGCCTCTGCAGAAGACGGCAGCCGGCCCGAGATTGACATCCTGAGTGCCAGAGAGGGCTGATGCGCCCAGCATGGTTTAATGTCCTAAACACAGCGCCGGCCCCTGGCTCTGACCCCCCTGCTTCAGAGCCACACAGGCCTTCACAAATGCAGACAGCCAGGGCCTGGAAGAGGGCTGGAGGGAAGAGCAGCCGATGGGTCACCCCCCAGGAGAATGCCCAGCAAAGGCAGAGTGCTCTGCTGGGGACGTTTTACAGGGGCCCAAGGGAATGAAAAGTCCTCTCCCACAGCATTACAAAAATGAGCATGGAATGAACGGAATTTATAAGCATCGAGAAGATTCTGAACAGAGAAGAGTGCACACAGGAGGGGGCTGTTGTGAATAACTTTTTGGGGAGTGAGGATTTTTTCTCAAGCCCTTTCAGAAATTATATAAATAATTTTGCCATGCCAATAAAGAAAGATAAAGGCATTTTTTTTAAATAAGGCATTTAAACATACTTGAGCTACCATTCAAATATTTTAAAAAAATAAAGGTTAATGCCAAAGCAATATGTAATTGTTATAATAATAGTAATTATCATTTGCTAGCTCTTATGCACCAAACACTTTATGTGGATTTTCTCATTTTAACTGTCATAGTCCTATGCAGTTATTATCCCGTTTTACAGTGCAGAGAATTGAGGCAGGGAGGGGTGAAGTAATTGGTCGCGTAGCTATTTGCTGGCAGAGCCAGGCTTTGAACGCAGGGCATGCTCTAATCCTCCACGCTCTCCTGCCTTTCGGGATAGGAAATAGAGAAACAGGAAGAGGAAAGAGAGTGCTCAGGAGTCTTCTGGGGAGATAAGAAGTTCTGAGTCAGGGGTGCCTGGGTGGCTCAGTTGGTTAAGCATCTGACTTTGGCTCAGGTCATGATCTCAGGGTCCTGGGATGGAGCCCCAAGTGGGGCTCACTGCTCAGTGGGAGTCTAATTCTTCCTCTGCCTCTCTCCCTGCTCATGCTCTCTCGTCCTCAAATAAATAAATAAATAAATAAAATCTTAAAAAAAAAAGTTTTGACTCAGGTGTTGAAGGGTGTGGGAAACATGGGTGGATGGAGAGGATGCAGTTGCCCTATGAGCAGGGGCCCCTCAATTCTAGAGTGTTGTACGGATCTCGGCCCAGAAGGAGGTGTAGACAGTCTCTGTTTTTCTAGAGTGAAGAGTATGGAAAGGGTGATAGGCAGAGGGGGCCACAGAGGGTTCTTATGAGCAGAGTGACTGAGCAGAGAGTAAATATCATCTTTCCTCGGGTCTCTGTACCCGAGATGTGAGGGACAGATGGGCCTCCATCTCTCCCTTGGCTTGCCTGAAATGCCACCTCCTGGTCACAGTTCCCCCTCCCCGAGAAGAACTGACTATTGCCTCTTCAGGGCTTTCTATTTTATTTCTTTACAACTTTTTTTTTGTGTGGTAAAATAAACATGAGCTAATACCATTTTAACCGTGGGTAAGTGTGCCGTTCTGCGGCATTACGATACTCCCGTGGTGGGCAGCTGTCAGTGTTGTCTGTGCCCCAAACTTCCTCAGCATCCCCAGCCCACTGAACAGTAACCCCCCCTTCCTGCCTCTCCGCCAGCCCTGGTAGCCTCTCTTTTTCTTTCCGTCTCTATGAATGAGCCTATCCTGACTACGTCCTGAGTGTGGAAGGGTATGATATTTGCCCTCTGGGACTGGCTTATGCACTCAGCACAGTGTTCTCAAGGTCCATCCCTGTTGCAGCGTGTGTCAAAGTCCCATTCTTTTTTACGACCGAGCAATATCCCCACGTGGGGCTGTTCCGTATTTTGTTTCCATCAGGTACAATTGCTCGCACCTCTGTCCGAGCCCCCCCACCGAGGTTCCTCATGACCCCTTTGCCCTGCTTGCTCTACCAGACGAGGCAGGGATGAAGGCCTGCCCATCCTTATTTCCCCAGCACTCGTGGGTTTAGCAGGGCCAGCAAGCCGTGTCTTTCTGGCAGCAGACATGGGCCCAAAGGCTATGGGAGGAGAGTGAACAGCTTCTGCTCTGTAGGGGGCCCCGGACTTCCTCCCTGTCTTCTCTGCTTTATCGGCTCAAGGCTTTGTGCTTGTCTATTATACCCCAGCTTCATAGATTTGATGGACTCAGTACTTGCCAGCTGACCCCTGTTCTATTTGACCTGTGGTTGACCTTGACCTGTGATCCAGAAATATGAAGCCAGTTGTTCAGGGGCTTAGTGATGGTTTGCAGAAGTAAAATCCACTGAGGGTGGGCTGGAGGGAGTCTCTGGAGAAAAGACAGGGGTACCCGTCTGCTAGAAATGGGGTATGGAGGCTAGTACAGGGAGCCCCTGCTCCTGGAAGGCCATGAGAACTTGAGGAAGGAGGGAGTCAAGGAGGAGGTGGAGATGGACGTGAGTCGGCAAGAAGCTGTCCCCAGGTGAAGCATGGCAGGGTTTGACTGACTCCACTTTTTATTAGCATGGGCAAGGACCTTGCATGACCTCGTGACCCTCCCCTGCACCGGACTCTGTGGCTTTGGTGGTTCTGTTTACTACTTGGGATTCTAGCTAGGTGTCCGCAGGGCTTGAGAAGCTCGAAGTAATCCTGGGGTTCCTCAAACTCTTTGCAGTGTGTGCGATCAGTCCAAAGGAGCTAACTCAAATATATTTTCTTTGATTTTTGACTGGAATCACATATCAGTTTGGTGCAACACTGGCCTCTTTTGCTAAAGAGAAGCCCCAACTGGCAGTTGGTTAATTCGCTCTTGAGTAATAATAAAAATATGGAAAGATATATTATTGATTATGATATTTTAATGGCCCAGACTTTTCAAATGTTTGGGGGGTGTGGTGGGGAGGTATCAAAAGGCATCCTTTTGGTGAAATGACTGGGAACCATTGGCTTATACGTTTGGACCTCTTCCTGCCCCCCCTGCGCCATGCTGGAGGGCAAGGAGCCCCTGGTCATTCTATTCCACGGTCAGTGTGGCTTTGGCCCCAGTGTTGATGTGGAGCTTCTTGGCAGAGGCTCAGTCTTTGTCCCAGGACGGCTCTGGGTCTCCTGCTCTAGGGGGGAGCCTCGGAGTGGGGTGGGTAAAGGAGAGGTAGGGAGCTGATAAACCCATCCCAACTCTTTCCCAAATCTCCAGCTCTTTCCCTATAATTCTGTGGGGTCCAGACCTTTGCTGAAGAGATGCAGGCCTCTACCTGGCCAGTTGTGGGCACTGAGAAGTGACCCAGCATGAGCAGACCCAGGTGTAGACCGTGGGTGAGGGAGTGGACTTCTGGCCAGGGAGGGAGGGATCTGGCTTCTCAGGTCAGAACTGGTCCTGACCGGAGGCGGTAAAGGTGCTCACTAACCTGAAAGGAAACGCTTGTCTTTTATGAAAAATGGGCATCATAAAATGAACACTGTATATTCTTAGACCACTTAACACTTTGCAAAAAAACTTCTTAGCAAAACTCTTGGAGTTGGTATATGGTATATTTTTTCACCTGTTAATGAGGCAGCTGGAGATTGGCCAAAGTTTGCTGGCTCCCCTGAGCTGATAAAGGGCATGGACCCCATCTCCCCATACTGCCTCTTCGGTTTAATGAACCTGGAACCACTTTCGCCTTTAAGGACTTTGACTTGCTGGACTGTCTTCCCCTGGCGGGAACCTGCGTGAGGACGCGGGCACAGCCCCAGGCAGCTCTGACCCCGGTCTGGATTTGTTTCCTGTGCTGCTGGGACAAACTGTCGCAAACTCAGTGGCTTGAAACAACACGGATGTGTTATAACACAGCTCTGGAGGTCAGAAATCTGGAATGGGTCTCTACTTGAGGCTGAAGTCAGGATGTGGGCAGAGTGGTGTTTCTTCCAGAGGCCCAGGGGTGAATCTGTTCCTTTTCTTTTCCAGGTTCTAGAGGTCAGGCACATTCCTTGGCCCGCGGCTGCATCATTCTCTCCAACGACTTCAGCTGCCACATCTCCCTCTCTCTCTTGCCTCCTTCTTTCCCTTGTAAGGCCCCTTATGATTACATTGGGTCCACCTGGAAAAGCCAGGCTAACCTCTCCGTCTCAAGATTTGTAACAAAGCCACATCTGTAAAACCCCTTTTGCCACATAAGGTGACATTCACAGGTCCCAGGGGATAAGGACGAGGATATCTTCGGGGGACATTATTCTGTATACTGCATTGTGGCTTCCCTTTGGAGGAAGTAAATCTCAGTGACTAGAAACATGGCATAGCTCCTCCCTGCCTAGGGTTATGGAATTATGGGCACACACGATCGTAGTTCCAGAAGCCCACCAAAGAAGTATGCCTCTGGGCAGCCTTCCTGGCTCTTCCAGGTTGTGGTTAGGCTCATTGGCATTGAGTCCTCTCTTTCCCTCCAATGATCATTGGTACTGATTAGCTGTGGGACTCTGGGTGAGTTACTTAACCTCTCTGCATCTATTTCATCATCTGTAAAATGGGGAGGGGGATGTTGTGAGAATTAGAGGTGATTTGTACAGACCACCCAGTTCAAGTGCTGTGAATGCCATCATCACCCAAACCGTCATCCTGAAAGCAATGGAGGGGGTGGGTGGGCATGCCCCCTCCAGCCATATTACTTGGATATAGAGGACAATCTGCCATTCTAGAAGTCTTCATGGCTTGCCCCAGGCTGGAGGGCTTCTCCAGCTCCCCTTTCCTCTTGTCCTCAGCGGGAGGTTCCAGGCTAGGCCTGACTCGAGGTTGCCTTCTTGCTTGTCTCCTTGGCTCAGGGCAGGGCGTGCTGTCCGTTCCAGCACCTGTCTTCTCGGTGTGGACAGAGGTTCCCTCCCTTTGCATCTTGCCGCAGCTCCCTCCGGATTTGGCAGGCAGCTTAGCCTGTTGCCCGAGAGTTTTACTCATGCAGCCTCTTCTTTTCTTGGCTTTATAGACTGAAAATGAGATAGTGACTTCATACAAATGGAAGAATTATTTCTACAGCCTCTTTC